>NC_060281.1:34697225-35023540 GCF_021613505.1 Equus quagga
CAGGGGAACAAGAAAACCCCAATCCCCACTCCCTTCTCTACCTGAGCACTTCCTCCTGCAGATCACAGCTCCAGCCACCACAGCACCAGTGACCACAGCTGCAAGGAGAACCAAGCCAGCAATGAGGCCCACTGTGGGGATGGTGGGCTGAGAAGATGGCTCTGCAAAGAGAAGGGACGGTGAGGGGCTCTGACCTCAGGCTTGAGTCCTGACCTTGCTGAAGGTCTCCAGAAGGGCTCCTGATTTCCCTGAGAAGAGGCTCTGAGCCCACGGCTCCCTCCTTACCCCATCTCAGGGTGACGGGCTCAGGCAGCCCCTTGTGCTGTACATGGCACGTGTATCTCTGCTCCTCTCCAGAAGGCACCACCACTGCCGCCCACTTCTGGAAGGTCCCGTCCCCTGCAGGCCTGGTCTCCACAAGCTCCGTGTCCTGGGTCACGTCCTCCCCATCACGCTGCCAGGACAGGCTGATCTCCGCAGGGTAGAAGCCCAGGGCCCAGCACCTCAGAGTGACCTCACGGTCAGAGACTCGGTGGTGGGTCACATGTGTCTTTGGGGGTTCTGAGGAGAAGGATCAGAAAACTCACACTTTCAATTACCTCCATGGGCCACTAAAGCAGCACTCATGTGACCATCCTGAGAACGGACAGGACAACTGGTTTGGAAGGGGGAAGAACAAAACTCAGTGACCAGCCCGGACTTGGGGATCTGGGATAATCTCCTATCCCTTGGAAAGTTCTAGAATCCACGTGAATGTCCAGGGTAGGAGACTCCACGTCTCCAAAGAAGAGAACACAGACTTCTGGTCCTGACCTGGGTGGAGGGTGAATAACTCAAAAAAACTGGAGTCAAAGTCGCACAGATCTTTTCAGGCCGAAAACAAGGCCTTGAGAGAGAAAGTCATGGTTCACAAGGTGGCTGCCAGGGTCAAAGGGGACCAATGATGGGCGATTTCAGCGATGGTCTCCCCTCCTATTCCTGAAGAAACTGGATTCCTTTATTGTCCTGTAGAGAAGGGCGGGCCCTCTGGGCGAGTCTTTAGTAAGAACATGAAAACCTGGGTGGATTCCTTTCTTTTCTGAGGGAGGGTATTCTGACACTGATCCCTTTTCTCCTCTTTGTGGGAAGCCAGCCCGGCGCGAGGGGAGATCAGGAGTCCCCGTGTCCCCTCGTACCCGCGCGCTGCAGCGTCTCCTTCCCGTTCTCCAGGTATCTGAGGAGCCACTTCACGCACGGGCCCTCCAGGTACTTCCTGTAGCCCTCCGCCTCACCGGCCGCCTCCCACTTGCGCCGGGAGATCTGAGCCGCCGTGTCCGCCGCGGTCCAGGAGCGCAGGTCCTCGTTCAGGGCGAGGTAATCGGCGCCGTCGTAGGCGTCCTGACTGTATCCGCGGAGGAGGCGCCCGTCCGGTCCCACGTCGCAGCCAGACATCCACTGGAGGGTGTGAGACCCTGACCCCGCCCCGAGGTCAGCCCGGCCCCCGCCCCGCCTCCGCCGCGCCCCCCGCAGCCATTAAACCTAAACTGAAAACGAAACCGCGGAAAAGTCCCCGCCGGCTCTTCCCGGGTCGGGGGCCGGGCGGGTCCCGCAGCCTCGGGGTGAATCTCGGACCCGGAGACTCGGGGAGACCCCGGCCCGTCCGTGGGGATGGGAGGTCGCGACCTAGACCCGGGCCCGCGTCGCTCACCGGCCTCGCTCTGGTTGTAGTAGCCGCGCAGGTTGTTCAGGCCCACTCGGAAAGTCTGTGCGTTGTCCTTGGCGCGCCGCGTCTCCCGCTCCCAATACTCCGGCCCCTCCTGCTCCATCCACGGCGCCCGCGGCTCCATCCTCGGACTCGCGGCGTCGCTGTCGAACCGCACGAACTGCGTGTCGTCCACGTAGCCGACGGAGATGAAGCGGGGCTCCCCGCGGCCGGGCCGGGACACGGCGGTGTCGAAATACCTCAGGGAGTGGGAGCCTGGGGGCGGGGAGGGGCTGAGACCCGGCCGAACCTCCTCCCGGCGCGGGTCCCCGGGTCCGAGGGTGACGGGGCCGGGAGGGGGAGGGGCCGAGGCGCTCGTGAGACGGAAAAGGGGCGGCGGACTGAGAAGCGCGGGAGACCCCAGTCGGGGAGAGGAGAGGGCGGGAGACTGGGGAGGGAAGGAGAAGGGACGCGGCGGGGGCGGGGTGGGCGGGTCTGGGGCTGAGTCCGCGGTGACACGCCTTCCTGGGGGTCCTGCCCCCCGGCGCGCGGTCCCCTCGCTCCGCCCCCCGCAGAGGTCATTTCCTCCCGACCCCGCGCTCACCCGCCCAGGTCTCGGTCAGAGTCAGGGCCCCCGAGAGCAGCAGGAGGAAGGTGCGAGGCTCCATGACCCACATCTTTGCGATCTGGGGAGAATCTGAGTTCCGCAAGGTGGTGGCGACTTTATAACCGGGAACCGCGAAGACGCTGACTGACTGCTGTAGAAACCGGACACGCATTGGGAGTGAGAACTGGGGCCGCGTCATGAGTCACCAGGCAGGAGGAGCTGACACAGGTTGTGAGAGGGAGAAGTGAAACTCGGGGCGACGGGGACTCCCCAACACTGAGCTTCCCGGCCCCAGACTCCGCCCTCGGACCTCAGACCCTGAGATCCACGTCCGGGGACCTGGGACTCTGCCCTGACCCCTCTCCTCCTGCACCGAGAGCTCTTTGTCACGCAGTCTCCCTGAGTCCTGGCCCAGGGCCTGTTGGAGTGAGCGATTCTCAAACACTTGGGTTTCAGGATATCCACACAGTCTTACAAATTAGCGAGGGCCCCAAGGGTAATTTTGTTTATCTTGGTTATATCTATCTGTATTTACCATACTAGGAATAAAAATTTAATATTTTTATTAATTTCTTTAGAATAACATTCTTAAGCCCTTGCAAGTTAACAGAAATGTTTTTATGAAAAATAGCTATTTCCAAAAATAGACAAGGTAATGAAAAGAGTGGATCTTTTTACATTTTACGTTTTTGCAAGTCTCTTTGTCTCATTAGAAGACTACTGGATTTTCATATTTGTTCTGTGTTTAATCTCTTGTTTTGGTTAAAGTATATGAAAAGAAGTACAGCCTCACACAAATATGTAGGAGTAGTATTTTTAATAACTTGTTCAGATAATTGTGAATATTCCCCTCTGATACTAAAATAAAACTACACAAGTGGTAGTTTCTCAATGGTTGTTCACAAAGTGGAACCTGAAACAGTATCATTGAATATTTCCCATTCTGTTATATTAAAATCTACAGACCTATTTTGCATATTATATGGCTCTTATACTAATGTATATTTTAAAGTAATGCATTGTTTCACTAGTTATATCGATCTCTTATTGGCGCATTTAGCTAAATATTATCAAAATATAGCATTTGCTAATATGACCACGGATCTCAACGGGAAAGTCTGTCAGTACTGGGAAGCTGTCAAGCTTACTTGCTGGTTACAAGTTTTCCAAAATTCTGGTTTTCTCTTGAGAGCTTCCTTTTTATCAAGGCAATAAGTACTGTCAGTGCATTTTCTTGAAAGGAAAGGCTCACATTCATTTTGAAAAACTGTATGACAAATAATCAAGACTAATCAGTTTCTGTCATTCATTCTTTCAAGTAAAACTGGTATTTGATAAAAAAGAGGCTACACTACCTCAGTTCACACAAATTATGCTCCTCGGGACATAGTATGTTGGAATGTAGCAGACAGGCTTTATGTGTACTTCCCACATCATCATATAAGATATTTTTAAAACGTGGATTTAAGGATAGTGATTTGGTAAAGATAATTTTTACTGCTTCAGGGCATTTTAAAGTGAAAGTGTTTTGTTTTTTCTGCAAGTAAGAGGTGGTGGAGGTAACTACTGTTGCAGTTTAGCACCATGGCCTCCGTTCGTACTAAGTTTTACCTCAGCAAATGTCAACATAGTGAGAAGGCAGATGATGTCTAGTAATAATATGAAGAGTTTTGACTCATGGATCCATGAAAGGATCTCGGGGACTGCAAAGGTTCCACAGACCACACTTGGAGAACTGCTGTTCTAAATAAACCGGGGAGAGTCTCCCAATGGGTCTTCACCTCTGTCTCCCCTTCATTTCCCAGAATCCCTCTCCCTGAGTTGGACTCCCTGCCTCCCAAAATTTAGCTTAGAGCATTGCCCCCAGTCTCCGCTAGAAGAGAACTCACCCCCTAGAAATGTGATGCCAGAAAGTGTCCTCAGTCTGGGAAGTGAAGTGGAGGGACAGTGTTTCCCTTTGGAACTAGGAACAGTTCGTGCCTGAAGGCACCAGACCCACTCATGACCTATGTTGGTTTCGTTGTATACCAGCTTACAATGTATTCATATCTCACACAGAAATCTGACGTATCTCTAAGAGAAATGATATTGAGCCTTTCCTTTCACATGGGTCTCATGCATCTGACTTGAGGCCCACAAAGTATGAAGAGCAGTACTGTCCAATAGAATGTTCTGTGATGAGGGAATTGTTCTCTATCTACACTGTCTAATATGGAAGTCAGAAGCAACATGTGGCTATTGAGCACTTGAAATATGGCTACTGTGCTGAGCAGTTGAATTTTCAGTTTTATTTACTTTAAATTTAAATAACCATATGTGGCTAGTAGCTGCCATATTGGACAGGGCGTATCTAGAATGTTCTTAGTTTTCAGTCTCCTCCCCCAACAAAGATACTGTGTGATTCAGAGGTTGATGTATATTAAAATTATCTTCATGTGGGGGTCATGGATTTGTCCATGTGGGTCTTAGACATATCCTTAAAATACAGCAAGCCCAAGAAGTTGAATTAATTTCTATTTTAACAAATAGAGCATATAGACATTAACCAAAATATGATTTATCAAATCAAGGTCATAAGTATTCAAAGATGCCCATCACTGGAGCTAATCCTTGTGTATATTACATTGGGACTCTTGGTGGTGTTTTCATTAACCTGGTAAATAAGCAGGCACATAAGTTTTCACTTAACCCAAGAGAAAAGATTTATTGAACACAACGTACATCAACTACCTTGCAGGCCCTGTACATACTTGTAAAATCATAGAGCAGAAGATGTAAGCCTTAGAATGCCACCACCTTAGAATTTTTCACCTATTGCTCCTTCCCATACTTTCCCCCAAAGTTCGAACAGTTCTTTTCCCTTCAACCTTGAACGGCTCTCCTAGAAGAAAATATACATTAAGTTTTTACAGTTGTGGAATAGATAACCTTGAACGGCTCTCCTAGAAGAAAATATACATTAAGTTTTTACAGTTGTGGAATGGAAAATCTAAGCATGACCCAAAGATGAAAAACCATAAAGAAAAACATAAAACTTCTCTATGTCAATCACACACTCACAACATACGAACACATGCCTGTAATCAAAGACAAGTAAAAAATTTTGACAGACAAAAGGGTAATAACATGCCTTAATGTTATTCAGCCAAAGACCACCAAAGCACATCTGTGGGCAGACAAGTTGGGTTTATTACTTGTTGCTGTGAGGGAGAACACACTGCATCAGAGACCAGAGGGCATCTTAGTGTGAAGGAGTAGGAACCTATATAGGATTTGGGCTTTGGTTGGGTGATTTGGGGGAGCGTCTATAGAAGCAGAGGCTCACTCTAGGTTGGGTGTTGTCAGGAAGTGGGGGCTATTCTGTGATTGGGCATCTCAATAAATCTTATCTGTAGACAGGGCCGACTCGAGCAAGGATAAGGCTGTGACTGGAAAGAAGCAGCAGTCGCTCATGTGAGCCAGCACGGGGAGATGTTTGGTATTTTGTGAGTTGCACAGTGCCTTGTTTTTGTCTGTGCTGAGACAACGTGCTGTAGTGGTCTCATTTTGTCTCACTTTTACATGTTCTCAGAGTGTCCTTGTCTAATGTTGATGTTACGTAAGGTGACCAATGTCCAACAGGAGAATAACATGGTCCAGCTGTGAGTATCAGGCTGCCTTCTGACCACACTGAGGCCCCGCTGTAAGTGTCAGACCAGTTCCTGATGCTGGGGCTGCTGTTTCTTCTTTCTAAATTCAGTATTTTAAAATAACTACAACTCAATCAAAAAATAATTAAAGAATATTAGAAAACAATTTGGAAAAAAAGAAATGACAATATCCAACAACTATATTAGATAAATAAATGCCAAAAAAAGAGAGCACAGAATAAGAAATGGGAATAAAAATTACAATCTACCAGCTTGGCAAAGATGAAAGTAAGTGATGAGAGTATCAACCAGAGGGTGGGGAGAATACACTGTCATAAAGATTGATGGGGTTGAAAACGTACAAAATATGTAAAGGATGCTTTGGAAAAATGTCTCAACAATTTAAATGTGCTTACATTTTGACACACAAATTTGTCTTTTAGAAATTTATTCTAAGAAGATAATCACGCATGTTCTTAAAAGTATATATTCAAGGATGTTTCTTGAATTATGGTTTATAAAAGCAAAGAATGGAATTTACGTAAATGCTACGATCACTATAACTTTGGTAACTATGACTAGAAGAACACTTAATATGTCTCAGGGATTAATACCATATGATATCATAGAGGGTCAAATTTAATCCTCAAAGCAAACCCCTGAGGCTCCCAACATGTGATCCCTTTGTATGAACAGGGAAAGGGAGACTCCGAGAGGTTTAGGAGGTGATAGAGCCAAGGCTGAACCCAGGGATTTTCTCTTAGAGGCCTTGTTGACTTGTCTCCCATTGGTTCTCTGTCCCTCAGGTGGTGGATATGACTCTGCACTCCATGCAAGTGAATTGTTGCAGTGTTCCAGAATATTCTGTGATAGGCTGCTAGACTCAGAGCTGAGGAGGGCATTCAAGGGGCAGTCAGTCTTAACTGCCCAAAACAGAGTAAAGTCCATCAACCAGTGTCTATTTCAAGGCGTCCAGTGAATGAGGATCAGCTAGACTATAGAGATACAGCGAAGAGCAAAAGAAGACTCTGGCATTGTCCTGAGGGCGATGGACATTTAGCAGAAATGACAAAGATAAATGAAACCCCTTCGGAGCAAGTGCTGTGAGGAAAACATTCATGATGACATGAAAGCAGAGAGCCAGAAGAACTAACAGGTTCCCTACCGCTGCTATCAATGATATCTAAAAGATGGAAAAGATTCATGGTATATGAAACAAGAACAGAATTATATAAAATTATATGCAGTCACAGAGCAAGAAAGAGCTCTTGAAAATTGAAAATATGATCATAGAAATGAATAATTCAATAGATGAACTGGAAGATTAAAGTCATACTCCCATGAGGTGGTACAGATGGAAAAGTCATGGCAAGCAGGAGAGAAGACCTCGAAGAATATTAATCCATCAATCAAGGGATTCCAACACATTAGTAGTACCAGTTTCAAAAGGAATGGAGAGTAGGAAGTGATAAGAAAAAGTTAAGAAAATTTCTCAGCGTTTACAGACAAAAATTTACATCTTAAATATCCTAACAAAGTTCTCACTACAATAGATGAAAACAGACCCACACCATGACAAACACATTGGAATTTCTGAGAGAAGATGGAAAAGCAAGCCCTTGAAAACTTTAAGAGGCAACAATCACAGACCTGGAGGCTAGCAGACGTTGCAGCAATGCCTTCCAGATTCCAAGGAAAACGTATTCCAATGCGGAGTTCTATACCAAGTCAGGATGTGAGTAAGGGCTGGGGCAGCCTAAACGTATTTCAGATGTTTAGAGTTTCACTGTTTTGCTTTCCATGTTCCCTTCCTCAGGACACCACTGGGTAATGTGGGGAACAATGATGGAGAACATCAGAAAAGGGAGAAAAGTCAGATCCAGGCAACAAAGGGGCTAGAACAAGAGAGAGACAAAAGGAGAAGGAGATCCGGGATGTCAGTCCTGCCCCAGGTGTGCAGAGAACCAGTCCACATGGGGCAGGACTGAGGGCTGTGGGACAGCTGTGTTCACAAAGAGGAAGCTGGTGAATTGTCAGGTGTGCTTGAATATATTCATGGACATTTAGACTCTGGAGAGAGTAGTGGAATCATTTAGTAATGAATACAGAAAGTAAGCAAATGAAGAAACAAGGTATCTGTTAACTCTAGGGAACATAAAAAGTTGATTCAAGACAGGAAAAGTAATCAGAGTCTACAAGATGCTCAGTTGTGACTAATGTTTACCTGGTGATAATGCAAACACTGCACATTGAACTTATCAGAATTGTAAAGTAATTATATTGGGTAGATGGGGGTGTGTGAAAGAAAAGCCAGTTTATTAAAGATGATGCATAAAACTGAATAACAAGGAAGGAGTATTGGAAGTATTCTGTTTAAAGGCATAGAAGTAACAATCAGAGAATCAGCAAAAAGAACTGAAACAAGTTGTCTGTGAGATTCAGGAAAAAGGCGGGGTTCGTGGGGGGGCGTTGGGCATCTGTCTTCCTAAGAAGCCTTGTGGAAGCACTGGACCTTTTAAACTCTGTGCAAATGGATGTTTAGTAAAAATAGAAAGACAACATGGTAGGTGAGAGAATGGGCTCTGGAATTGTCCTCCCAGGAGCATCCTAGAAATGGGGCAGTGGCTAGAAGGAGACATGGGACTGAGTGGGGGATTTTTATGGGAGGATTTCGTTTTGATTTATTTAGTTTCTTTCTTTCTTTTCTTTTAAAATGGGAGCTATTACAGCCTGTCTGTATCCAGGAATGAATGAGCCAGTAGAGAGCAGGAAGTTGATGATGCAGGGGAGGGAGGGGACTTGATCTTGTGCCCCAGCTGAGAGGTGGCCTTAGACAGGAGCAGGACCATCCATCATCACTGCTGTGAAGGCAGAGGATACAGGTACAGATGTGGGGTGTGGGGGGACGATGGCGCAGTTCTCACCTAGTCCTTCCTTTCTCTGAGTGAAAAAGGAAAAGAGCTCATCACCTGAGAGTGGGGAGAGAGTGGAGGGGATTGAGGAGGGAGGAGAAAGAGAAATAACTCCCTCAGGAGGTGTGAGAGTGAACTGCCTCAGGAAATGGCATCTGGAGAGAGCAGGGCTGGGGCCACTCAGTTCTGTGCTCATCAGCTTAGAGAGAGAGTTCCAGCCCTGGGGCAGTAGCAGGAGGATACATAAGAAACCAGGAGAAAATGCAACAGAATTATCTCCAAGTGTGAGGATAATAGTTATTATTACTTTATCACTTATAATTTTTAACATTTTATAATTTTCCCACAGTGAATATACATTATATCAGATGTATTATACAATATACATATACATCATAATCAGAATATAAGCTTTGTTCAAATATTAAAAGGGAAGCAGATGGCTAGGACAGTCCAGAGCTCAGGGCTCAGAGCTGGAAGTGCTGGGCTCCGTGTCTGGGCAATGAGCTCACAGAGCCTTTTCTCCATCTCTCAGGACACTGTTCTCTGTGGAGGCCAAGCAGGATCTTTCCCTTCTTTTTGGGGTGTCGTCATTTATTGGTATCTTGTCGGCTCTTTGATGCTCTTAAGAAGATGCTTTTTGTAGTTTACACGGCATCTTTAGCTATTTCCAGTGGGAGGATTGGTCCATATAATCCAGCCCACCTTTCTCAGAAATGGACATTCTAAGGCAAAATAGTTGAGTGAAGAGATCCTCGAGGACAGGATCAGAATCGGAGTCTGAAATCCTGGTCTGAGGGTGACCTGTCAAGTGTTTTACAAGTTTAAGGAATTTTAATGTAATTTATTTTTGAAAACATTATTTATGCACACACGAGAGAATTCAAATGGTACTCAAGAATATACAAAAATAAATAAGTCACTTCATTCATTCCCCATCTCCCATTCACCCAAGTCCTCTACCCAGAAACCATCACAGTTAGCAATTTCTCATTTCTATGCCCAGAAAAATGTATGTATGCATTAACATATACTGTTATGTCAGTAAAAGGACTCAGGTGACAGACTGGGAGAAAATATTTGCAAATCATATATCTGATAAGGGACTTGTTTTAGAATATATATAGAGCCCTCAGAACTCAACAATAAGAAAACAAATAATTAAATCTGAGCAAAAGTCTGAACAGACACCTTCCCAAAGAAGATCTATGAATGGCTAATAAGCATATGAAAAGATGCTCAACGTCATATGTCCTTAGGGAAATGCAAATAAAAACAACAGTGATAACCATTACACACCTATTAAAACATCCTGAATTGAAAAACTGCTGATGCCAAGGGCTTACTGGGATGTGGATCAACAGGAGCCCTCATTTGCTGTGGGCGGGACACAAAGCAGCACAGCCGCCATGGAAGGTATTCAGCAGTTTCTTGTAGAGCGAAACATCGACTTACCATGCACCCTGATCACTCTCCTAGGTATTCACCTACTCCTCTGAAAACCTACATTTGCACGAAAATCTGCATGCAAATGTTTATAGCAGAATACCCCTTAAGTGTGGGCAACATATAGACTTCCTTCTAAAGACTACTGTATAGAAAGGGAGGGAAAAAAAAGGAACTTCCCAGGGAAAGACACGACCTCAGCCTGGCGGTGAAGGTTAACATCATCAGTGATCAATCAAGTGGGTATAATAGACACTTGATATGTTGTGTAGAAAATGGCACTTCACCTCTGTGGGCTTCTTCCCAGAAACCCCAGAGCCCCGGTCAACCAAACACAAACTGAGAGACAGTCTACAGTATAGCTGAGCAGTACTCCTCAAAAATGTCAAGGTCATCACAAACAAGGAGTCTGAGAAACTGTCACAGCCAGAGGAGCCTGAAGGAGACGTGATTGGGACTTAGTGTGGTATCACGGATGGGATCCTGGAACAAAAAAAAGAAAAACTAATGAAATCCAAATAAAGTATGGAGTTTAATATCAGTATTGCTTCATTAGCTGTGATAAATATATGACAGTGATATACACGTTAATATCCGGGGAACTGAGTGTGGGACATACAGGAACTCCGTACTAACTTTGCAACTTTTCTGTAAATCTCAAACTACGTATTCTAAAATAAAAGAGATTATTTTTTAAAGCAGCCCTCAGAAAATGAATAGGGAGTAGAAGAAAAACATGATCTACTTTTCAGTTTTCCAGAGTGTTGTCATCCAGAGGCTGGAGACGGGTTGTGGGGACAACCCATGGAAACCTCAGACGCAGGGCAGGGCTCCAGAGCTCCCCTCTTCTCCAGTCCCTGCCCCACTCCCGAGCCTGAGCCCAGGGCTGCTCAGAGGCATCCTCATCCCCCATTGATGTCCAGCCTCCAGATCAGCTACCTCTGCCTGACTCAGACCACAGCCCATCCTCTGCCCTGGCTGTGGGAATAGGAGAGAGCAGAGCGGTGGTGCCTCTGTGTGGCCACAGGGCTGAGGACAGAAGACCGGAGCTCCCCTTTGGCCTCTTCCCCAGGACCTCCCCAGGGTCTCCCTGTGCTCCCAGCAGCAAGGCAGGGCTGTGCACACGAGGGGGAGCCCCCATCCAGTGTCAGGTTCACAGTCTGAATTGTTTCCCAAAATACATGCTGACACAGACGTTTCCCTCCCCACTGAATGACCGTGGACTTTGTCCTCAGGTAGCAGCAAGATCTCCAGGCTGGACCCACAAACATACTGGGTGCCCTCAGTCCCCTGGATGAGACCTTGAACCCTGGAGATCAGGTCACTTGTTCCTGCTACCGTTTCCAGGGTGAACTCTCCTCCTCCAGGGAATCAATTCTGGGTTCTCCATCCCTAGGATGTGGTGAAAGAGGGGGACTAAGAGGAAGAGATCCCCAGGGTAATGGCCTAGGAAGATGGGGAAGCTCCTGAAGGAGTGAGGAGAGAGAGGAAACAGTGACCTTAGGGGGATGAGGCCAACAGCAGTGGAAGGGGAGGAACCAGGAAGGAAAGGGGCAGAGGAAGCAGTCAGCCTAGTGGACACTGTGCAGGGAGGGATGGGTTCTGTGTGTGCAGAGGCACAGGGACTCCTGGATGGGGCAGTGAGGTGTCTATTTTCACTTGGATGGTAATTACAAAGGTGTCAGCTCTGTAATTGCTCAATAGCTATGCTTAGGTTTAGGCATTTTTCCATACTTACAGGTGTGGTATAACTCAAACACAGAAGAAAGGGAAAAGAAGAGGAGAGGGGAGTTGATTATGGGGCTTCCCCTCTTCCACAGCAACACCTTCCCCTCAACCCCAACCCTTTAAGGGACAAAAAGGGTGGATTTTGCTGAAATTTTCCCATTTGTCCCTCCAGACCCACTATCTACCCTTCTCCACCCTGCTCAGTGTCCTGAACTACTGACCTGTAAGTACTAACTCTATGAACTCCCTTGCCCACTGGGGTCTGGTTGTGTCCAGCCAGTGGGACATTCCAGAAGGAGATCAGATGGAGGGAGGAGAGTGAGATCAGGATATTTATTCTCTTAGCTCCCTGCTTGCAGGGTGGCCACATGTTGACTGACACTTCAGCCAAAGGTGATAGCTCCTTCAGATGGCCCCCTCCACGCAGCCTCTACTCCAGGTGCCAGTAACTGCTCCCTCCCACCACTGCTTCAAGCCTAGGGACAGTAACCATTGCCTAACTAGTCCCAAGGTACTGCACTATCTCTTAAAATTATCCTAAAAGCTGCCCATATCTAAGTAAATTGTCCTTTTATTGAACTCTTCTAAGATTATTCTATTGGAATATTTCATCCATTCCTTTCTGAGATCCTGTCTAAAAGACTCTGTATCAGTGCAATCTAATAAATCTTTGCTGTGATGATAGAAACTTCTATCCACACTGTCCACTATAGTAGCTACTGGCCACGAGTGGCAATCAAGCACTTGCAATACGGATAGTGCAACTGAGGAACTGAATTTTTAAACTTTGTTTAAATTAAATAGCCACATGTGACTAGTAGCTACCTATTGAACAGCAGGGCTCCACAGGGTTTCTGAGAGGAGATGGTTATACATAGATGGTTCTATTCAGAAAATCTGTTCTTCTTTTTGATACTCATGAGGACTACATTTCTGAGCCTATCCTTCAAGTAGGTGAAGCCATTCAGTAGAGAACTGCCCAAGGTGTAACTGATGTGTATCAGCTTGAGTGGAGGTGATCAAGAGCGCGTGTGCCTTCTCCATGCCCTCTGCCTTCATTCATCGGCTGGACAGATGCAGAGGAGCCAGTGGAGGACTCTGCAGCCCTGAGGTATGGGCAGAGCCACGCATTCAAGGGGCCTGTGTCCTTTAGCATAACCAGAGCCACCTGATCTGCATCGACCTGTGAGCTCAATGAGAAATTAATCTTTATAGTATTAAGCCACAGAAAGTTTGCACTGCTTGTTACCATAGCTAGCCTATCTTGACTAATGTAAGTGGGGAGATTTAGGACTAAGCTGCCATCTTGCCCTACTTGAACCCAGAATTAAGTGCTCTGAAAGTGTGGAGAGATAAACCATTGGTCTTGGATGGATGGTTATGGGGCTTCCTCTCCTTGTCCTTCCTTATGGCCTGACGCTGAACTATATTTACTGGTTCATGGCAGGACAGCAGGGCCTCTGGCTGACATCAAACACCTTGATTTGTAAACTCCTTAGGGCTCTGGAAAGCCCTAAAGGTTGTTTCCTGGGCCTGGGAGTTTCTTCTTAGAGTCTTTGTTACACAGATGACTAAGTGCTCCCAAACCTCCCTTGGGCCAGCTTGTAACTATGTGAAGTTGTTGCGGGGCACTTTCCCTTTACTGGAAGACTCTTCATGGCATTTCCAGCCCTACTGGCATTGACCCTAGTCTCTATGGAATAACTAAGAGGCTTGGTGCATCCTTTGCATTTTGTGCCTCCTACTCTTATAAGTAACCGTCAACCAGTGAATCTTAATATGAGTAACATCATGTGTCACCAGGAGTGTGAGTCACCGTACCTCACACCACGGTTGCCATCCAGAATGGGTGTCATGGCGTTCTACAAGTGGGGAAAAAGGTTGACCAGGCCACCCTTAGAGTGGAAGACTTCTCCCCGAAGGCAGTGGAAGTTTGTTTGGCCTTGTTGGATGGTCAGTGACTGGTGGTTGTGGGAATGATTCTAAAGACCACGAAAGCACTAGTGAGGTGGCTCCTCTGGGAAAGAGCAACTGAGGCAGACGAGGGGCCCAAAGTCAATTCCCTGACTCCTTTTTCTAGGTGGAAGTCTTCT
This sequence comes from Equus quagga, assembly GCF_021613505.1. Taxonomy (NCBI): domain Eukaryota; kingdom Metazoa; phylum Chordata; class Mammalia; order Perissodactyla; family Equidae; genus Equus; species Equus quagga. The sequence continues at coordinate 34,711,322 of NC_060281.1, forward strand.
TCCAAGAAGGAGAACAAGAAGAAAGGAAAATGAGGAGGAGTAACGCTAGCTGCTCCGGGAGGAAAGTGGGATAGGCCTCCTCTGAGCCTCTGTTTCAACAGGTGGAGGCAATCATCTCTAGTTCTAAAGCTGGTTCTTGTGCAGCACACTCTACAGGGGCCGAGGGCGGCATCATCAAGAACAGGCACAGTAGTACACAGAATAAGAACGAGGTTCCCTCTGGAGCTGGAATTGCTCCTGTCGGCATCTGGAGAGCGTGGATTATTCCTTTGCATGATGGAACAACGTCGGTGCTGTTGAATGAAGCTGAATGGAGGGTTATAGGGGGAACTCATGACCCTTATCACTAGTGAGCTTGGTAAAAACGCTGAGTCAGGCCTCCTGTTCCCATTCCTAAAGTGGGTACTTGGGAGAATTGGGTATACCTACTCCCTCTGGGGAGATTTCCCTGAGAATGCATGCACAGAGCCACAGCCTCTCTGAAACAACTGGGTTTTGTTTTTTTGTTTTTATTTTATTTTATTTTTTTGAGGAAGATTGGCCCTGAGCTAACAGCTGTGCCCATTTTCCTCTACTTTATATGTGGGACGCCTGCCATAGCATGGCTTGATAAGCGGTGTGTACGTCCATGCCAGGATCTAGGCCAATGAACCCTGGGCCGCCCAAGCAGAGTGCATGAACTTAACTGCTGTGCCACCAAGCCGGCCGCTGAAACAACTATTTTTTGTGAGAAGCTGTTGAGGAGACTCCCTGATGATATGAGCCTTCGACTCAGAATGTTGGGTGATTTAATAACAGTCGTCCCCCAGAGGTCCCTGGCTTTGACTTTATTCCTCTGACAGGTAGGGGAAGGGCCTGTCAGAAACAGAATCATCATTCCGCACCTCAGGAGAAGGAGTGCAGTAAAAGGCCCCATAATGTGACACAGGTTCCTTTCTGGGAGATAAGGAAAGGGCGAACATGAAGGGGAGGACCAATGGCTGGATTCCCTGCAGAGGCCCCTTTGCAGAGGGAAACGTGGCAATGGGTCCTGAACAGATGGACAAGGTGGAAATTACCGAGGAGACAGAAGGAGGCTGGCGGGACTGTGTGAAAGTGAGCAGGCCCTGCAGAAGCCATGGGGAAAGGACATGTGAGAGCTCGAAAACAGAGTGCTCTGTGAGCTTGAGGAGTTATTGGAAGGGAAAAATCAAAAAAATGGATTGAGGAAGTCCCTGGGGTGGGGTCCTTCTCAGAGACTGGGATTGTTAGGTCTGTGTCCCAAGGCCCAGCCTCTGAGGTCCCACAGTCCCCAGAATCCCCAGCGCAGCTCTTAGGGGACAATACTGAGGGACTATAACTCCAACTGTAGTGAATGGGGATTTCTGGGGAAATAATTGCAGCCCTGCCTCTGAAAATTCAAGTTTCCTTACATCCTAATTAGAATTCTTTCAAACAAAAGGACTAAGGCTGGGCCTGGTGCCCCACCACCTCCAGGAGATTGTCCACACACACTACAGTTTATATGTTGGAAAAGGGTGAGGTCTCAAAACATTCCTGTGCTTGCTGGACCCAGGAGCTCAATGATCTACTGTCCCAGGATCAGAGGAGGGCCTTCGTAAAAGAATCGCCCCCTCAGAGTTGGTACATGTGTTAGCGAGAGCCAAGAGAGAGCCATGTCACCGTAGGGCATTTGACCCCTTTGTTTGGACTGTGGTGATTGTCCCCTTATCAGCTTGTATAATTATTATTTGGAGGTACATAAGTCCTGAAATGTATAGCTACCTGCTGGTTGGACAAGGTCATTGTGACCGCTGCTGGTGGCTTCAGATGATGTTGGCCAGGTTCTCGGCCTGCACTGGCAGCAGCCTCAGACACCTGTTGGCTGTGAGAGCCTGTCTGTGCTTCCAAGGCTGATGGAGGTAGTGCAACTGAAACAGACTTGTGATCCCGAAGGTGAAAAGGAAATTATCCTTTTCATTCAGTAATTAAAGCAGGTGAGATGCTACTCATCCCAGCCCCCACCCCATCCAGCCAATGAAAAGGTCGCTGGTGCCTGGCATCTCACTGCGGACTACGGAGGCAGTTTACCACTATTCCTGCAGACCCTGGTATCGTTACTGTGGGTGGACAAACTGCCGCCACCACTGGCCTTGGGAGGCAGCCTTGGACGTTGCTAACACCTTCTGTTCTATAGTCCTCCAAACAGGAACATTTTTCTTTATTTAGCAAGTCATGCAATAATTTTTGCTATACTTCTGCAGGAGTCTTTAAAGTATTCTGCAATATGCATCAATGGATTGAATAGACCTCGGCACAATGTAAGCTACTGGCATTGTACTGATAGTAGCCCCCAGTGAAGAAACTGCTCAGATCACGTTGCCAACCTGATTAAGGCTGGGTGGGCCTTGAGTGAAGATCGAATCCAGCGCTCTCTATCTTTCTTGGGAGCCACCCAGCAGAGCCCAAAGAGACATGCCACAACCTAGTGAGGATGAACCGTTAGCCTTACAGCCTCCGAGAGAAAGTGCCCCCACCCTCCTGCCAATATCTGATTAACCTCTTTGGACATTGGAGGCAGCACATCCCATGACTTTGTATCAAATTCCCCGACAAGCAACAAAACTTGAACAGGACCTGGGACCCGTGAACAAGAAGACTTGGAAGTGTCCAATCAGCTGTAAAGCAAGCCCCGCCTTTGGGCTCCGCCTCCTTCAGGCCTCCCAGAGATATGGGTGGCTGTGACCAACCCCACTAAAGTATCCGGCAACGAGATTCTTCCAGCATCAGCCAGCCCCTGGGCTTTTGAACTCAACGCCTTCCTGTCCATCGAGCAGGACAGCCTCAGCAGCTGCCGGCCTCCTCCTGCGCCGGAGGGAAGACTGATCCTCTCACCAGAGGGAAGCTTGTCACTCTCCAACCAGGCGCTCCTGTCCTGCTATGAGGCCTGCTGTGGCGGGAGTATAGGTAACTTTTTTACCTTATTTTTTAATCTTGCTATGGCTTACTAATTTTCTTTGTTTAAAATGTTTTGAATAGCAAGATATTCACATCATTCTATAATCAAACAGTATTACAAAATACCAGATATTTCCACCCTAATACTATGTATGCATTCCTGGAGAAAACCTCCCAAGCTGCCAAGTGTCCACAAAAGTAACAAGGTTTTTGGGGAAAATAGGTTCTGGGCAGACAACACAGAATCTACACATTTTGTAGCCGTACACTAACAAAATAATAATCCAAATAAAAATACTAGCAGAGGTTTTAAAAGACTTGTTAAACTCCTAGGCGATAAAGATTATAATACGAAATGAGGGACTTTACTAGGATCTTTTTTAAAAAAAGGTAAAGATACCTTGAGAGTGTAAGGAAAGTGTTTATGGAGACAAGGAGGAGGGACGTCACCATCGGAAGTCAAGACAAGCAGCCAAGGTTTTGCACTAAACGTAGATGCCAACGATGGGCGGCTCAGGCTCGTTGTTTTGTCCTTGTTTCTTTCACACTGGCTTAGAAAAGACTTCTGGTTTTTTTGCTGTCTTGCTACCTTCCTTCCTTCATTAACAAGCAGTTTATACAGCTCCAATACAACCTTATGCCACAAAGTGCGGTCTGCACTGAAATCATCGTTTCCTGTCACGGCAAACGCATCTCACTGACACTTACAGCAGAAGACACCTAAGAAAGCTCTTGCGGGGCAGCCTAATGACACTTTCTTCTGCACTGTCGAGTGGACCTCAGCAACAAATTGTTGTGGCCCTTGTGTAGAATGGGACTGCAGCAGCATCTTAATTTCTTGTTCTCAAAAATGTGCTTGAAGATTGGGGGGATTACTTAGTAAGCACTTCAAGACAGAGAATATGTCCAAACGGAGTGAAGAGGGAGGAGGAGGGTGAATGGCCTCGCGCTCCGCGTAGCATTCTTCCCCAGCTGGCTCTGAGTGATTGCATTTGGTACTTTGCATTCAGCGCTGCTACTCAGCACAAAACGTTACCGTGCCGGGACAGTTGTATATGACAGAATGCAGCTTCACTTTATGCCCACACCATTCCTCTATTTATCCATTAGAAACACTCATGGCCACAGTAGAGACAATGAAGGGTCTTGCTCCCAATCCTGTCCACCATCCGTCCAGCTCACACCTCATCCCCAAACACATAACCACCTTCTTTAGTTTCTTGTGTACCTTCCAGTTTATGAAAATGTAGATAGACTCTGGTTCCCTCCTCTTTTCTAACACAGAGGTAGCCTATGAAACAGTGTTCTTCACTTTGTTCTTTTCACTTACAATACACCTTAGAGATCTTACCAAAAGTACACAGAGAACTCCTGCATTGTGATGAGTTTTTCAATGCATAGTATTCCAGTGTGTATGTGTAAAAATTTAGCTAGTCCAAAATTGATGGATGCATGTATTGTTTTCAATCTTTTGTTAAAACAAATTGCAGTGAATAAACTTGAACACAATATTTTTTGCATCTATGTGAGTATATCTGTAGGAAGAATTCCAAGGAATGGGATTGCACAGTTTATGGGTATATACCCCACAATTTTGACAAGCATTGCTTAATTGTCCTCCAAAAGGTTTGTCCAAGTCGGACTCCTATAAGCAATAAACGAATGTGCTTTTCTTTCCACATCCTCACCAAGAAAGTCCCTGTGAAACTTTTGGATTCTTGCTAATCTGACACGAGAGAGATGGAATCTCTGTGTAGTTATTGCTCTTTCTTTATTATGAGGTTGAGCATTTTTTCATAGTTAAAGCTGTTTTTGTTTGCTTTTCTGTGTGACCTGTCTGTAGCACTCCTTTATCCTTTTCTCTGTTGGCTCATTAGTCTCTTCTCAGTTTTTAGGTGCTTTTTATATATTAGAGAGATCATTTCTTTGTGATATATAGTAAAAATATTTTTACCAGTTTGTCATTTGTATTTATGTTTTCTTATGATATTCCTTGCCATTCAGTACTGTTTTTTGCTTTTACATAGCTCTATTTATTTTCTCCTTTATGACTTCTCAGGATTTTGAGTTATAGAAAGGCTTCCCCATTCCAAAATTATAAAAGAATATTTCCTTCTCTTTTTACATTAAAAACATTGACCCAACTGGAGTTTATCATGGTATACAGCGTGAGCTATGGCTCCAACTTTCATTATTATTTTCTGTGTAGGTATCTGGTTATTCCCAAATCATTTATTGAATACTCATCCATCTTTCTCAGTGATTTAATATCTCATTGTTATCATTCACTAAATTGCTATATGCTTTGGGTCTTATTTGTGGACTTTCTCTTCTTTTTCACTCGTCTGTCTATTTACGCGCCTCTGTCACATTGTTTCATTGTTGTGACTTTATGATGTTCTCACGTCTAGTGAGGCTGGCTTCCCTCAAGCTCCTCTTGTTTGGGGTCCCTTGCTGTTCTTCTTTGCTTATTTTGCATATGAGTCTTTGAATCAGCTTGTCCAGTGAAAAAGAAAGACTGTGATATCTTTATTTGTTATTGAGTTAAATTAATATACTAACCAGGGGGATTAACTTTATGATGATTAGTATATCTATTCAAGAACAATTTTTGTTTTTCAAAAGCATTTTAAAGTTTGTTACATGTAAGTATTACACATGTTATAGTAAATCCATTCCTGGGTATTTTACCTTTTTGTTGCTATTTTGTAGATGGTATTTTTTCTTACATTCTATCTTTTCCCTATGTGTTGTAAGGTATATGAAAACCATTTATTTCTTCCTATGGATATTGTATTCTTTGTATCAGGGTAGAAAACACAACTGTAATAGTAAGAAAAATTAAAGGACTCAAACAAAAAAGGTTATTTTCTTCTCACTTCACAGTCCAGGATTTGTTTACCAAGAGGGTAAGTGGTTGTACTCCACGCGATCACTCAGGCATCCAGGCTGCTGGAAGTTCTGCCATCTACAACACATCATTTCCAAGGTGAGTTTGCTCCCAGTCAATGATGAGGGGTGTCAAGTTGAAGTGAAGTTCAAGGCCTCAAGCTTGTGAGGTAAATGTTTCACTTATCACAACTCACATCCCTTTGTCAAGACCTTCATCGCATGGTCACATCTAGCTGCAAGCTGCGAAGGGGGCTGGAAATGTGATCCGTGTGCAGCCATGTCTCAGCTACAGCTCTGTTCATGTGGAAGAAGGAAGAATGGATTCTGGTAGACAGTTAGAAGCCTTTATACAGTCTGCCTCTGGTCACCAAAGATTCACACATACCCTTCTTTCCACATTTAGAAAAAAACTCACCTCATCCTTAGAGGGACATTTAATTTAAGTCTCATTCAGTTATAACATCCAGCTCAAAATCCAGGATCTTGAAGTGACATGTAGGTGTCTACTGGGCTTACGTGTGGGTCCTCATGGACCAGTGACTCATAAAGTAATAAAGCCCAGGTTATCTACTTCCCCCTCCACATACACAAAGACAATATGCAATGTGAGGACAAGTGCAGGATCGTGGCCATAAACCCCCATTAAGCAAAGGGAAACACAGAGCAGTCATTGGTCTATAATGATGATTAAATCTTGCTGGGTGGGAATCCTAAGTGCTCTTTACTCTATCAGTGGAGTGAGTTCCTTGATTAGCCCATCTGGCTGTCCCTGGTGCTCCCAATGGGAGGAAATTCCTTGTCTGTCATACTGCGTGACTCCTGGTTTTGTTTTCTGGAAGATTCTTCCTTCTCCATTATCCACCATGGCCAATAGAAGAGGCACTGAGGAATATCCGTTTCTTAGGACTGCTCTGTACAGGTTTGGCAGGCTACCTTCTGTTCCTAAAGTTTAGGGGCTTGCAGTTTATTTTGAGACTCAGCCCCAGGCTTTTTCAGGTGCAGCTCAAGGTTTCTTTGGCAAAACAATCCCCTCAGAATCTCACAGAGCTTCTTGTCTATTTGCTTCAAGTGTCAATAACCACAACCAAAGTTCTTGTCTCAGTCTAGTTCTTCGGTCTGTTTTTGTTCTATACGTCCTTGAGTGATCCGTGCCTCTCTCTCAACTTTATGGTAGCAGCCCTGGGTGGTAAGATAGCACCCTTAATCTAATCTTTCCTCAGGCCCCTGTCTCTTTCTTTGGCTTAATAAAAGGCCTTGGGAAAGGCTTTGAACAATGTATGAGTTTTCCATTGCTGTCCTAACAGGTTGTCACAAACTTAGTGGCTTAATAGAAGACAAATTTGTCATCTTATGGTTCTCTAACTCAGTCCAACACCAGTCTCACTAAAGTACACTGAAGGTGTCAGCAGGGCTGTGCTCCTTTCTGGAGGTTTTCAGGGAGAATCTGTTTCCTTGCCTTTTTCAGCTTCTAGAGGCTGTGTGCATTCCTTGGCTCACTGCCCTTTCCTACATTTTTGAAGACAGCAATATCACTTCTCTTTGAGCCTTCTTCCCATCATCACATCTCTCTCTCTCTGACCACAGCTGGGAAAGATTCTCTGTGTTTCAGGAACCATGTGATTAAATTGGGCCCACCAGGATAATCTCCCCATCTCAGGTCCTTAAACTTAATCACATCTGCAAAGTCCCTTTTGCCACCTAAGGTAACACATTCACAGGTCCTGGGGATTAGAATGTGGACATCTTGGAGGGGTCATTATTCTGCTCACCACAGGCAACTAAAGTCTTATCTCCTACGACTTGATGTGCAAAAGCAGGTGGATTTCCCAACCTTGTAAGGCCCCACATATCTGGATTCATTCTATTCACTTCAATCTCTGCTTGCAATCTGGTCTCTTCTTGCCTGTGTCCATGCTTTCTTACAATATCTTCTTAAATCCAACAAGGCGTAGCCAACACTGGAAACAACTCAAATTTCCATTAACACGTGAATGGATAGACACATTATGGTATATCCATACAATAGAATGTAGCAGTGAAAAGGAATGGACTACTGATAAGCTCAACAATGGATGAATCACAAAATAATTATGCTGAATGAAAGTAGCCAGACAAATATGGAGTCCCTACTATGAGTCTAATTATATAAAATTCTAGAAAACTCAAACCAATCTACAATGACGGAAAGCTGATTAGTATTTGTCTGAGGATGAGTTGGAGGAGGGATGGATTACCAAGGAATAGGAAGAAACTTTTGGGGGTGATGGATATATTCACTGTCTTAATTGTGGTGATGTTTTCACAGGTGTATACCTATGTCAATATGCATCATACTGTATACTTTAAATATATGCAGCTTATTCAACATCAATTGTACTCAGCAAAGCTGTAAAAAAGGGTACTAAAAGTAAATACAGAGACATACTCGTGGTTATTGCTTATGTGATTTCACTAGGACGCCACCTCCATGAAGGCTGGGCTGTGTTTTGCTCACTACTGTATCCCCAGTACCTGTGATCACACCTGGCACATGGTAGGAGTTTAATAAATCCCACACAACTTGTAGCAGGCCAAAGAATGCCCCTCCCCAGAACCTGTAACTATAATACGTTACAGAGCCACGAGAATTAAGGTTGCCTGCTCATCAGCTGATTTTAAAATAGGGAGATTATTAGGCCCTGGTGGGTCCAATCTAATCACATGAGTCCTTGAAAATGGAAGGGGCAGAGGGAAGAGGCAGAAGAGTGGTTCAGAGAGATGTGCTTGAGAAGGGCGTGACCTGTAGTTGAAGACAGAGGAATGATTTTACTGCAATTCCAAGACACAAGGAATTCAGCAGTCTCTAGGAGCTGGGAACGACCCTCAGTTTACAGCCTTCAAAAAAATGGAAACCTCAGGATGGAGGATCCAAGATGGTGCCGTGAGTAGTCCTCTTTGTCTCTCCCCCTTCGAGTCTACAATTATTTGGACACTTATCGCTTGACAAAGGATATCCAGACAGCATCTCAGGACATCTGAGATACCCACGCGACTATACATCGGAAGGCGGACAGACTTTCCTCCGGGAGGATGTGGAAATAGGTGAAAAATCTCCGACCCCGACGAGCAGCCTAGTACCCGCAAGCGGCTTTCTTCCAACGGACACCCCCAGAGGATCTACACACATCTAGGGCAGGAGCGAGCGCACAACAGAGGAGCGACGGTGGAAACAGGTGACCAGAACCCTACCTAAACCCCCCGCAATTACTCCTAAACTCAGAGGGAAACTTTGGAGTTGTACACCTGAGCCCGCAGGGAGAGTCTCTCCCCGCCATTGGCGGGGAGACCCCGCCTGGTGTTCGTGGCACCCGGAGGGTCCCAGAGAGAGTCACTGAGGGTATGGAGGTCTCCCAGCTGCCGTTGCCCGCCCCGTGGGACTAGGGATTGCCGGAGATCTCGGAGAGGACCGGGGCTGGGGGAAGTTTCAAAGGCCGGCTCTGCAACCCGGAGGGGAAGTGCCGGAGTTCCACCCGGGCAGCAGACAAAGCTCTCTGTCTGCCATTAGCAGAGGGGCCACGCCCATCATTCACGGCTCCGGGAGACGCCCGGAGAGAATCCCAGAGGGCGGAGCGACCCCCAGCTGCCGTTGCCCGCCCCATGGGACTAGGGACAGCCGGAGATCTCGGACAGGACTGGGGCTGGGGGGAGTTCCAGACACCCAGCTTCGTAGCCTAGGCGGAAACCCTACAGGCTCACAGCAGCCTTAGGGAAAGCCTCTGCACAGCACCAGTAGAAGGCACCCAGCCGCCAGCCACAAGGCTGGAAGACCCCAGGGCAAAAGCAGCATAGCTAGGTGAACTAACCACAGACTGTAGAAGATGCCAATAGCTCTCCTGCGACCCATAGAGGACAAGTGAGATTTTGTGGGTGCCGACAGCAATGGAGCGACAAATATAAGTGATCCCACCCCTGGCCGCTGGAAAAGCCCATAACACCATTGCAGACCCCAAGGAGAGAGCACATCTAGGTGGGCTGCAACAGTAGGCACCAGCAGCCTGAAGCCCCCCTGTGACGGCCCCCACGGCAGAGGAGGGAATCCAAAGGGCCACTGTGGCTACGAGGAGGGGCCCAGGCCCAGTTAGCAACTGCGGACAGGGTTCCTGGTTGGTGCAGTATAAACAGCTGCTCCCCCACCGCAGCAGCTGAAACAAGTGAAAGGAGCAACTAAACTCTATCTCCATACGGAGGCACAAATCAACAACATCAAGCAATATGAAAAAATACATTAAATCTCCAGAACAGAAAGAAAGTAACAAATACACAGAAAACAATCCCAAAGAAAATGAGATATATAACCTAAATGATGATGACTTCAAAACAGCCATCATTAAAATTCTCAATGAGTTAAGAGAGAATTCTGACCGACAACTCAACGAGTTCAGGAGCTATGTCACAAGAGAGTTTGATACGATAAAGAAGAACCAAACAGAAATATTGGAAATGAAGAACACAATAGAGGAGATTAAGAATAATCTAGATGCTCTGAACAGTAGGGCCGATAATATGGAGGAAAGAATTAGCAATTTGGAAGACGGCAATATAGAATTGCTGCAGGCAGAGGAGGAGAGAGAAGCAAGACTAAAAAGAAATGAAGAAACTCTCCGAGAATTATCAGACACAATTAGGAGATGCAACGTAAGGATTATAGGTATACCAGAGGGAGAAGAGAAGGAGAAAGGGGCAGAAAGCCTATTCAAAGAAATAATGGCTGAGAACTTCCCAAATCCGGTGAGGGAGATGGATCTTCAGGTGACAGAAGCCAATAGATCTCCAAACTTTATCAATGCAAGAAGACCAACTCCACGGCATATAGTAGTGAAGCTAGCAAAAGTCAACGACAAGGAGAAAATACTAAGGACAGCCAGGCAAAAGAAACTAACCTACAAAGGAACCCCCATCAGGCTATCAACAGATTTCTCAGCAGAAACTTTACAGGCTAGAAGAGAGTGGAATGATATATTCAAAAATCTGAAGGACAAAAATCTACAGCCGAGAATTCTCTACCCAGCGAAAATATCCTTCAAATACGATGGAGAAATAAAAACTTTCCCAGATAAACAAAAATTAAGGGAGTTCATTGCCACAAAACCTCCTCTTCAGGAAATCCTCAGGAAAACCCTCATTCCTGAAAAATCCAAAAAAGGAAAGGGGCTACAAAACCAAGAGCAGAGGAGATAAGTAGAAGGACAACAACAGAGAGTAGCAGCTCTACATCAGAACAGATTAAACCATGGGACGAGAAACAAAGGAAACCGGAAAACAAGACACAAAATGGTAGTGGTAGGCCCCCACATCTCAATAATCACTCTAAATGTAAATGGATTGAACTCCCCAATCAAAAGACACATAGTGGCAGGATGGATCAAAGAACAAGATCCAACAATATGCTGCCTCCAGGAAACACACCTCAGCCCCAAAGACAAACACAGACTCAGAGTGAAGGGATGGAGAACAATACTCCAAGCTAATAATGAACAAAAGAAAGCAGGTGTCGCTATACTAATATCAGACAAGGTAGATTTCAAAGCAAAACAGATAAAGAAAGATAAAGAGGGACAGTATATAATGATAAAAGGGACTCTCCACCAAGAAGACATAACACTTATAAATATATACGCACCCAACACAGGAGCACCAAAATTTGTAAAGCAACTCTTAATAGAACTAAAAGAAGACATCAACAACAATACAATAATAGTAGGGGACCTCAACACACCATTAACACCAATGGACAGAACATCCAGACAGAAAATCAACAAGGAAATAATAGAATTAAATGAAAAATTAGACCAGATGGACTTAATAGATATATATAGAACACTTCATCCAAAAACAGCAGGATACACATTCTTCTCAAGTGCACATGGAACATTCTCAAGGATTGACCATATTTTGGGAACCAAAGCAAACATCAATAAATACAAGAGAGTTGAAATAATATCAAGCATCTTTTCTGATCATAATGCTATTAAACTAGAAATCAACTACAAGAAAAAAGCAGAGGAAGGTGCAAAAATGTGGAGACTAAACAACACGCTTCTCAACAAACAATGGATCATTGAAGAAATTAAAGAAGAAATCAGATTTTATCTGGAGACTAATGAAAATGAGAACACAACATACCAAATCATTTGGGATGCAGCAAAAGCAGTCCTAAGAGGGAAATTCATCGCAATACAGGCTCACCTCACTAAACAAGAAAAAGCTCACATAAGCAACCTCAAACGACACCTAACAGAACTAGAAAAAGAAGAACAAACAAAGCCCAGAGTCAGTAGAAGGAGGGAAATAATAAAAATAAGAGCAGAAATAAACGATATTGAAACAAAAAAGACAATAGAAAGGATCAATGAAACAAAGAGTTGGTTCTTCGAAAGAATTAACAAAATTGACAAACCCCTAGCCAGACTCACCAAGAAAAGAAGAGAGAAATCGCAAATTAATAAAATTAGGAATGACAGAGGAGAAATCACAACAGATACCAATGAAATACAAGAGATCATAAGAGAATACTATGAAAAACTATATGCCAACAAATTGAACAACCTGGAAGAAATGGACAAATTCCTAGACTCCTACAATCTCCCCAAACTGAATCAGGAAGAAATGGAGAATCTGAATAGGCCAATCACAAGTAAGGAAATAGAAACGGTAATCAAAAACCTCCCCAAAAATAAGAGGCCAGGACCAGACGGCTTCTCTGGAGAATTCTACCAAACATTCAAAGAAGACTTAATACCTATTCTCCTCAAACTGTTCCAGAAAATTGAGAAAGATGGAGAACTCCCTAACACATTCTATGAAGCCAACATCACTCTGATCCCCAAACCTGACAGGATAACACAAAGAAGGAGAACTACAGGCCGATATCACTGATGAACATAGATGCAAAAATCCTCAACAAAATTTTGGCAAACCAATTACAGCAATACATCAAAAAGATTATACACCATGATCAAGTGGGATTTATACCAGGGACACAGGGATGGTTCAACATCCGCAAGTCAATCAACGTGATACACTACATCAACAAAATGAAAAACAAAAACCACATGATCATCTCAATAGATGCAGAGAAAGCATTCGACAAGATCCAACACCCATTTATGATAAAAACCCTCAATAAAATGGGTATAGAAGGAAAGTACCTCAACATAATAAAGGCCATATATGATAGACCCACAGCCAACATCATACTCAATGGACAAAAACTGAAAGCCATCCCTCTGAGGACAGGAACAAGACAAGGGTGCCCACTTTCACCACTCCTATTCAACATAGTACTGGAGGTGCTGGCCAGAGCAATTCGGCAGGAAAAAGAAATAAAAGGAATCCAAATAGGCAACGAAGAAGTAAAACTCTCGTTGTTTGCAGACGACATGATCTTATATATAGAAAACCCCAAAGAATCCACAGAAAAACTATTAGAAATAATCAACAACTATAGCAAAGTAGCAGGGTATAAAATTAACGTGCATAAATCAGTAGCATTTCTATATACTAACAATGAACTAACAGAAAAAGAACTCAAGAACTCAATCCCATTCACAATCGCAACGAAAAGAATAAAATACCTTGGGATAAACTTAACCAAGGAAGTGAAGGATCTATACAATGAAAACTACAAGACTTTCTTGAAAGAAATTGACGATGACATAAAGAGATGGAAAGACATTCCTTGCACATGGATTGGAAGAATAAACATAGTTAAAATGTCCATACTACCTAAAGCAATCTACAGATTCAATGCTATCCCAATCAGAATCCCAAGAACATTCTTCACAGAAATTGAACAAACAATCCTAAAATTCATATGGGGCAACAAAAGACCGCGAATTGCTAAAGCAATCCTGAGCAAGAAAAACAAAGCCGGCGGAATCACAATCCCCAATTTCAAAACATACTACAAAGCTACAGTGATCAAAACAGCATGGTACTGGTACAAAAACAGGTCCACAGATCAATGGAACAGAATTGAAAGCCCAGAGATAAAACCACACATCTATGGACAGCTAATCTTCGACAAAGGAGCAGAGGGCCTACAATGGAGAAAAGAAAGTCTCTTCAACAAATGGTGCTGGGAAAACTGGACAGCCACATGCAAAAGATTGAAAATTGACCAGTCTTTTTCACCACACACCAAAATAAACTCAAAATGGATCAAAGACCTAAAGATTAGGCCTGAGACAATAAGTCTTTTGGAAGAGAATATAGGCAGTACACTCTTTGACATCAGTTTCAAAAGAATCTTTTCGGACACTGTATCTCCTCAGTTGAGGGAAACAATAGAAAGAATAAACAAATGGGACTTCATCAGACTAAAGAGCTTCTTCAAGGCAAGGGAAAACAGGATTGAAACAAAAAAACAGCTCACTAATTGGGAAAACATATTTACAAGCCACTTATCCGACAAAGGGTTAATCTCCATAATATACAAAGAACTCACACGGCTTAACAACAAAAAAACAAACAACCCGATCAAAAAGTGGGCAGAGGACATGAACAGACATTTCTCAAAAGAAGATATGAATATGGCCCATAGACACATGAAAAGATGTTCATCATCGCTAATCATCAGGGAAATGCAAATCAAAACTACACTAAGATATCACCTTACACCCGTTAGATTGGCAAAAACATCCAAAACCAAGAACGACAAATGTTGGAGAGGTTGTGGAGAAAAAGGAACCCTCATACACTGTTGGTGGGAATGCAAACTGGTACAGCCACTATGGAAAACAGTATGGAGATTTCTCAAAAAGTTAAAAATAGAAATACCCTATGACCCAGCCATCCCATTACTGGGTATCTATCCTAAGAACCTGATATCAGAAATCTCAAGAGTCCGTTGCACCCCTATGTTCATTGCAGCATTATTTACAATAGCCAAGACGTGGAACCAGCCTACATGCCCAGAAACTGATGATTGGATAAAGAAGATGTGGTATATATACACAATGGAATACTACTCAGCCATAAAAAAAGACAAAATTGGCCCATTCACAACAACGTGGATGGACCTCGAGGGTATTATGTTAAGCGAAAGAAGCCAGTCAGAGAAAGACGAACTCTATATGACTCCACTCATAGGTGGAAATTAGTATATTGATAAGGAGATCTGATCGGTGGTTACCAGGGAAAAGGGGGGGTGGGGGGAGGGCACAGAGGGGGAAGTGGTGTACCCACAACATGACTAACAAAAATGTACAACTGAAATCTCACAAGGTTGTAATCTATCATAACATTAATAAAAAAAAAAAATGGAAACCTCAGTCCTACAACTGCAAAGAACTGAATTCTGCCAACAACCCAAATGAGCAGGAAACAGACTCTCCCTTTGAGCCTCTAGAAACTGGCGCGGCCCTGTGACACCTGGGTTTTAGCAGTGAGACCTGCATCAGACTTCAGATCTACAGAGCTGTAAGATAACAAGTTTGTATTGTTTAAACTGCTAAGTTGGTGGTAATTTGTTACAGCAGCAACAGGAAATGAATCCATGGCTAAAAGAGGCCTGTTCTTGTTACTAGAGGAGCACGGAAGCTGCAGTGTGCTCTGCCCCCGTTTAAGGGGATGGAGGGGATGGGGAGGGCTTCCCAGAGCAGGGAGGGCACCTGAAGGACATTCTCTGGGAAGGAAAGGGTGTAGGTCAGAACTTGGTGAGTGACCACACTCTTTATGATTCATAAGAACCTCCTCCCACAAAGGGACCCAGCTTCACTGTCCACCCCCTTTTCCTGTCTGCCTTAGTTCAGGCGCTAGAACAAAATAGCACAGACTGGGTGCCTGATAAACAACAGAAATTTATTTCTCACAGTTCTGGAAGCTGGAAATCCATGACCAGGGTGGAAGAGGAGGTGAGGGATCTCTCTGGAGCCTCTGTAATAAGAGCCCTAATCCCATTCATGAGGGCTCTGCCCTCATGACTGAATTACCTCCCAAAGGCCCACCTCCAGACACCACCTCCTGGGCAGAAGGTTTTCAACATATGAATTTTGGAGGGACACAGACATTCAGACGGTAGCACTGCCCCATGCTGCCCTCCCCAACGGGGCAGTTTGCCACAGGCTCTGTCCTCATATCCAGGGTGGCCAGCTTGTCTGGGTTTGCCCAGGACTCTCCTGGTTTTAGCACCAGAAGTCCTGCGTCCTGGGAAACCCCTCAGTTCCAGCCATCTTTTACCATTTATCATAGAATAGTATTTACCATTTTTCATAAAACATGGTCAAAGGAATCCTGAATAATGATCTTACTGCAAAATGTTAAAAAGAGATTCCATCTAAAGTAGTTGTATGGTGTGCTGTGAAAATAGGGAAGCACACTCTGCTTTGGTGGCCCAGGGTTTCACTGGTTCGGATCCTGGGCATGGACATGGTACCACTCATCAGGCCACGCTGAGGCAGCATCCCACATGCCACAACCAGAAGAACCTACAACTAGAATATACAACTACTTACTCAGGACTTTGAGAAGAAGAAGAAGAAGAAGGGGAAAAAAAGTGTAAGATTGGCAACTGATGTTAGCTCAGGTCCCAATCTTTAAAAAAAAAAATACAAAGAAAAGCTAAAGAATGATGATCACAAAAATGCAGAATGATGCTTACCTCTGCAGGAGATAAGGAGTGATGTATTGGTTAAGGGCACACAGCGAGAGAGACTGGAAATGTCTGATTTCTTAGAATGCCAGATGAATGCCAAAGACTACTTTATCATCTCATTACTAATATTTTAAAACATATACACGATCGTATATACTCTTCTGAACATACATTTCACAGTTTGTAAGAGAGAGGGAGGAAAGGAAATGGAGATGGCAAGTAAAGAGTTTCACGTTACGGGGAGCAGAGAAACAGGCTGACGTGTTGGCTGAGCAAAAATCCTTGGAAAACTTAGGTATCAAGGAGTTTTGTTTTGTTTTGTTTTTTTTAACGGGAAATATTATGTTTGTATGATCATGAGAATAAGTTAGTGAAAAGGTAAAAAATGCTGAAGTATGAGATGGAATATTTACAGATGCATAGTCTTTGAGAAAACAGAGGGGATGGGATCCCGCCTTGTTAGGTAAAGGTGCGACTGTGGCTCACCAGGTGGAAGGAAGTCAAGGTGGTTCTGCCACAACAGAACTTGCTGGAAACCTGCCCTCTGGAATTTCCCAGAAATCCACCCTCTCGGGTGCAAGAGAAAGCCCTTTCCAGCCAGGGATGCTCCAATATAAAACCTCCCGAGGGAAGTGTCTAGGAAGCCGCTGGCCGCTGTCCGTTGCTGACCATCGTACACGGCAGAAGCTGGATGCTAGGGAAGTTTCCGGTGCTTCAGGAGCCCGTGCTGTACAAGCCAGGCGCTCCCTGCAGGAGCCTGGCAAGAAGCTCCCCAGAACCAGGAAGCAAAAATCATTTTTTCTTGCAATGACGCTCTAGTGCCCTCTACTGACAAAGCTCAGTGAATGCTGGCAGAAGAGAAATATTTAAAGGGGTCAAGTCCATTTTGGGAGCTGAAAAGCAATAAATCCATAACCAACACAAAGGGGAATGAAGGGATCAGGCTGACAATACCCGACCCTTCCAACAAACTTACCAGCACTAAAAGTGGGACAGAGATCATGCACCTCTTCATGTGAGGCAGTAAGTCCACAGCACCACCTGTGAAATATTCTTGCCTTAAAAAATTGAACCCAAATCTGAGAAAGCCTCTGGATTAACTACCACTTAAAAGAAATACAGGGGCTAGAGGAACGACTTAATTGTCAACCTACCAAAAAGGAAGCCAGTTTAAGAGGCAAATGGTTTATTTGGGCTCAAAGAATTGCAATTTGGGGAGCACAGATTTAAGTAGAAACGAAATAGTGTCCTGCTAGGGAGTAAAAGTCAGGCGCTTTTAAAGCCCAAGAAGGGAGGATGTTTACAAAGAGTTTTAATTGGAGTTGGAGGCAGAGAGCTATCGGTCTTGGCTAAACATTGACTGACTATTGATTCTATCTTCAGAAAGTCCACAATCCTCAGTCCTTGTGATCAGGATGTCCATTCTCCTGCTGGCTTCTCAGACAATTGCTTGTAAAACAATTGCCATTTTGGCCCAGTCCAAAGTTCAAGACGGCAAAGCAGTTTCTCTGGAAAGGCAGCTCTGACTCCATTTTAAAATGGCTCCAGGGGCCAGCCCAGTGGTGCAGCGGTTAAGTTTGCACGTTCCGCTTCCCTGGCCTGGGGCTCACCAGTTTGGATCCCGGGTGCGGACATGGCACCACTTGGCAAGCCATGCTGTGGTAGACGTCCCACATATAAAGCAAAGGAAGATGGGCACAGATGTTAGCTCAGGGCCAGTCTTCCTCAAAAAAAAAAAAAAAAAAAACCAAAGGCTCCACTATAGTCAATTTTGACAGAAAAAAAACAAACAAATCCAGAATGTAGAACATTTTACAGGATAAATGAACTGGTTTCTCCAACAAATCAATAGTATGAAAATAAAGGGAGGGTGGGTTGCTATAGATAAGAAAAGGATTAAGAGACATAGTAATAAAATGCAATGCATTGTGAAAAGATAATTTTCAAAAAGTTAAAAACACGGTCCTGTACAAAAACAAAGTGAGCATGTATCAAAGATGTGTTAACAAAGGGACCAGTAAAAAAGAACTAGTTCAAAGAAAACGCAAAAGACTGAATATATATGGGCACTGGATGTACATCTTTTAATTGCTACTGAACAAAATTCACTTACATTGTTATTGACCGAGAATCATTTGCATCTATATCACTTTTCTATAAGTCAACATCTACCCTTAAATAGTACTCCAAATACCGCAAAATTGTAAGTCAAAGCAAAGCTACCCTAGAGAACATGGTAATTCTTTTGTGGACCTGTTGGAAAAAGCTCCAGTGTCACACAGAAGGGACACACAGTCATCATTTTTCTATGTCCAAGTTTGGATTTTTTTTCTTAATACGCTGGACCTTGGACCTTGTTTGCATCTGGATTCAGACAACTCAACTGTAAAAAGACATCTTTGAGGGGGCTGGCCCCGTGGCCGAGTGGTTAAGTTCGCGCGCTCTGCTGCAGGCGGCCCAGTGTTTTGTTGGTTCGAATCCTGGGCGCGGACATGGCACTGCTCATCAAGCCACGCTGAGGCAGCATCCCACATGCCACAACTAGAAGGACCCACAACGAAGAATATACAACTATGTACTGGGGGGCTTTGGGGAGAAAAAGGAAAAAAAAAAAAAGACATCTTTGAGGGGCCGGCCGGTGGCGCAGCGGTTAAGTGTGCACGTTCCACTTCTCGGCAGCCTGGGGTTCGCCAGTTTGGATCCCAAGTGCAGACATGGCACCGCTTGGCACACCATGCTGTGGTAGGCGTCCCACGTATAAAAAAAATAGAGGAAGATGGGCACGGATGTTAGCTCAGGGCCAGGCTTCCTCAGCAAAAAGGAGGAGGACTGGCAGTAGTTAGCGCTAATCTTCCTCAAAAAAGAAAGACATCCCTGAGAAAATCAGAGAATTTGAATATGGTCTGGGTACTAAATTATATTATGAAAATATTGAATAATTATATGAATAATTTTGCTTGGTGTGATAATAGAATTTTGGTTATACAAGCAAACAAAGTCCCTGTTGGTTAGAAAAGCACATGGAAGTATCTACAGGTGCGGTGAAATATGTCTGTGATTTGCTTTAAAATACTCCAGTTAAAACAAAAAGCAGAGGGAAGGAATAGATGAACCATAACAACATGTTGATAATCATTGAAGCCAAGTGGTTCACGCTGTTTTCTGTACCTTTGTGTGGATTTGAAAATTTTCATAATGATTTTTTAAAACACTTCACAACGGTATTCCATTTCACATTCTGAGGTAACTGCACCATCACCACATAAAATTCTTAATTTTAAAGTTAAAAATTGAATTTCTCACTGTTTACTACACAATATATTTTTACTAACTTTTGAGCTAAAAGATATTTATATAAAAGTCCCTAAATTCGGAATATAAAGTATTTTAAAGGACAACCCAAGTCATATAAGAAATTGGCTCAGCCTATGGCCTTCTTTCTGTTCAAAACCCAGCAGTCAATGCTGTTAGCATTCAAAATGCCCTTTTTTCCTTTTAAAAGGGACAACTAAGCCTGTTATTTTCTAGCCTGCAGCAAGGTCTTAGCACAAAAGCAGTCAGTTCTTAGTTGCACACAATTATTTTTTTATTAGTTAAGCCTTTGCTAGAAAGCAGAAATATAGGCTTAACACTCAGTTTAGTCCATGGACATTTTAGCTTTTCCTTTAGAGACAGCCCTTCATTCTGACCCTGATTCCAAGGCATCTTTCACAGGAAAGATTCAAACAAATTCTTTGCCTCTTTACCAAGGGGAGCTTCATATTTTTAAGTATTTTTGTTTGGAGGCCTCTTTCCAAGCTCTTGAACATTCTTAAGACCTTGAGATTTCTGAATGCCATATTTTAACTCAATAAATTTGTGTTATGCAAAGTCAGTTTTTGAGGACAGCGTTACTTCTTCCTTAGGATAAACCAGAGCTGCTCCAGGAACATAGCTACCAACTCTTCTCGCTTGATTTAAGATTCTCATTTCAAATGCAAGGAATTCTCTCCTCCTCTTTGGTCTAGTCAACACATTAGCTGTTTCAAAGGTTTTACATGTATTAACTCACTTAATCCTGTTGACGAAAATAATCCATAACCAATCTATAAATGAAAATTTGGGTGAGTTTATTCTGAGCTTAAATCTGAGGATTATAACCCGGGAGAGTCTTTCCACAAAGGAACAGAGCACTCCAAAGAAGTGGGGGTATACAGGGTGGTCATATATCCTCAAAGAGGATGTTTCACATATGATTGAAATGTCCCTCCCACAATAGCCACAAGATTGCTCTGTCGGCACAGCGATTGATGGAAACAGCAGATAGGTCTGCTGTGTTGGTGAACACAGCCGGCTGGCAGGTCCGTTGCCTTGAGCTGGGTGGTCACAGATGAGCGCTGCAATCAGTTCCCAACCTAAGGAAAGATGCTTAATCTTTAAGGAGATGCCAACGTTGGGAGGGGGAGGGAAGTTGCACCTTTATCTCAAAATGTCTAAGCAGGTATACAATGCATGCTCAATGGCCACAGTCAGGCCCTTTTGGAAAAACAAAGTCAGGCCGAATTAGGTTTATACCAAATGGCTTCCTCATATACTCCAATGTATCCTATTGCTTGCCATTTCAATTTGTCAATCCTCACAACAGTTCTGTGAAGTAGATATAATTATCATTTCCGCTTTGCAGAGAAAGAACCTGTGGCACATAGAGGCTGAGCAACTTCTCAAAGTCACGCAGAAAGTGGCAGAGAAGAGAATTCAAGCCTGTGTAGAGACGCAGAGACAGGACTCCAAAGCCAAACTCCCAGCCAGCCCCTGGGCTCCAGCACGGGGCTGGAGAGTTGGAGGAAGCAACTTTGACTCTGCTCTCAGAATCTTGAGGGCCCGTGAGTCTGAGTACCAGGCAGCTACCACTGTGTGCTGCTCCAAAACTGCTCTGTCCCCATCGGGCTTGTCTGGTGGCACAGCGGTTAAGTTCACATGTTCTGTTTTGGTGGCCCGGGGTTTTTGGGTTTGGATGCAGACCTACGCACTGCTTGTCAAGCCATGCTGTGGTAGGCGTCCCACATATAAGGTAGAGGAAGATGGGCATGGATGTTAGCTTAGGGCCCGTCTTCCTCAGCAAAAAAAGAAAAAAAACGAGGAGGATTGGCAGCAGATGTTAGCTCAGGGCTAATCTTCAAAAAAAAAAAAAAAAAAACTGCTCTGACCCCAAAAGCAAGCCTTGGAGTCACCATTTCCATTACTCTTACTTGGACTGGAGAAGCTGCATCAACCAAGGTATAGTGTGATGGAAGACAGGAATGCACAACATACTGCAGACAAGCAGGGCTATAAGGTTTTAGAAAGCTTCCAGAAACGCCCAAGCAGACCTCATTCATTCAACATTCGTTTACTGAGTGACAGCCATGTACGTGGAAGACACGTGTGTCTCCACTCTCATGGGGCTTACATTGGTGGGATGGGTGGGTGGGGAGATGGAAAATAAATACATTGGCAAAGAAATGAACAAGATGCTTTCAAATGATGACAAACACATGAAGAAAGTGAAACAGAACACTGCATTATGGGGAACTGATTTAGGCTGGGCGGTGGTGGAAGGCCTTTCTGAGAGGCCCATGGAGCACAGACACAACTGACAAGAAGCGGCCAGCCATGCAAGGGGCTAGGGCAGAGGGGCTGAAGCGCAAGGAGTGAGGGAGAAGTGGCAAGAGGGAGGTCAGACAGACAAGCAGGGCAGTCACGTCAGCCCCCCAGGCCCTGCAGAGGCCTTCCAGTCTAAGTTGGCTGGGAAGATAGGGGAGAATTTTAAGCAAGGGGAAAGGGACCTCTGTGGCTGGAGGATGCCCAGAATGGTCTGTGGGTGGGGCAAGTACTTCCTAGGGACAGGGAGAGAGCAGTAGCAGCAGGAAATCATCTGTGGAGCATTTAAACATCCCTTCTTCCACAAGACCAACTAAAAGAGCACATGGCTGGAGGGTCTAGGATGTGCTGAGACTACATCCAGAAGCCAGGCCCCCCAGAGCCGTGGCCAACAGGCGAAGCCCACACCCGTCCCGCCCAGAGGATAGAGACTTAAAGAGTTACACCGCTGGACAAAGGGAGAAAAGACGGTGAGGCGTGGGGTAGGGAACGGGGATGTCAAATAGGCGTGTATTTGTCTGAATACCCCACCCCCCACCTCCTTAAACCCTGAGTATTCACCTCAAGTTCCTCCAGTCCCTGCGGGGGGAGGAGTGGAGGCTGGGCAGGTTTTAGGGTTTAGGACCCTGAGCTCACCGGTCAATGAATTCCACCCAACAGCTGCAACCTATGCCTTTACCCCCGCCTAGGCTGGCGACCTGTGCCCCCACCTCGATCTCCTGTCCCCTCTTAGGGGCAGGGAACAGGCTGACGGGGAGAACCTCCAACGCCCTCCCCAGCCCCGTGCGACCGCCCCGCTGGCTCGGGGAGCCGGGCGGGGGGGAGAAGGGGGGCGGAATTTTCCTGCGATGGTGCCTGGGACTCAGCAGCGACTGCACACGGGATGGCCCGGACGGCATGCAGCGGCTGCAGACAGAGCAGGAAGCTAGCGCAGGTTGGGCAGCTGGGGACGCTTCGTCAGCTTCCGGGGCCACGGGCGGCGGGGATGGGTGAGAGCCGCTAGGAAACCTCCCCACCGGGGACCCTGAGAACCCAAGTCCCGGCCCCCTTTGTGGGCTCTGTGGTTTCTGAATCAGCGCCGAGGAGGGAAACAACCCCACTGAGCGGGCCCAGGCCCTTAAGCTCTTGGAACCTCAATTTTCCCTTCTGTCGAATGGGGCCTGGTTTAAGGATATTTTATGTAAAGCGCCTCACTCATCGTAGGTGCTTCCGAAATGGTAGTTAATTTTTGCAAATAACTCCCTGAGAACATTTGCTTGCTAAGAGCCTGCCTCGTCCAGGAAGCAAATTTGGGCCACAGTGGGGGCAGGGAGCCCTATTTATTGTTGAGCAGCTGGCAGGCGCCGTTTGCTTCGCCCTCCGACCCTGATCCAGCCCGAAAGGGGAATCAGGAGGAGGGGAGGGCATGCTGGCATCCCAGAGTCCTACAAAGGGGTCTCATAGGGTCTCAGAACTCGGCTGCCTTCCACCCTGTAACCCAGAAGCTCGCACAACGCGCCAAACTCAGGCTGCGGCTCCGGTGCAGCCTCGGCTCTGCCTGATTTCGGTTTCCTGTTCTTGACCTGCTGCCCCACCCCCCGCAGCGGCCCGGGGATTTGCCCAGTGATCAGTGACGTAGCGGAGGCTAAGGTTCCCATTGGGGGGCGGAGTTCGGCAGGGGCCAATCCGGGCGCTGGTTGGGGGGAACTCTCGCTGAGGGGCTCCGAAGAGCCCGGAGATTACCCGGCGGGGACGCGCTGTAGCGCTGGGTTCTCGCGGAGGATCGCGACCCGGAACTGACCGCCCCGGGAAAGAAGCGACCCCAGCCCCGGATTCGCGGTCCAGAGTTCGCGACCGGTGAGTAGGGGGCGTTCGATGAAAAATGCAGCAAAGCAGCAGTCACACGCGCGTCCCGGGGTCCGGGCGACCAAACGAGGCCGCCGGGCCGCGAGAGCAGAACGGGGCCGGGCCGCCGGGCGGGCTCGGGAGGCGGGTGAAGTTCGCTGTGCCCTCCCTCCAGGCCTAATCCCTCCTGCTTGCTTGACCCTCCCTTCGCCTCTTCCTCGTGGGTCTTCCTCGCTTTCTCCTGTCCAGCTCAGGCGCACGGATCCATTCTTGTCTCCTGAGCCAGAAGTAAGCGGGGCCCGGATGACGGTCTGGTTGCTTGGAGCCAAGTAGATGGCCAATTCGGCTCCATGGGCAAAGTCAGGTTTTCTTTCATTTCCTTTTTTTCTTGGTCAGAATAAACCGGTTTAGCCACTTATGCCTGGAGCTGTGCATTTGCTCCCTTTTCCAGTCCATTAGCACGTTAGCATTTTCCCTGCTGGTGTTCTCCCTGTTTGGCCTTAGAAAAGAGTGTGTAAATTTGCCTTTGTGGAGCAAATGGGAGGCAAACACTTACACATTTCCAGTACCTTTCGGATTTTGACACCACGACGATTTGTGTGTGCTTCAAAAGATGGGAGAATGACATTCGTTCATGCATACAACAAATATCAATGTCGGGGCCCATGCCTGAGTCTCCTGTCTAGCTGTTAGTCAGTCATAATGCTTGGAATGTTTCCCCCCAAGTTTCAAAGAATCAGCTTTTTGAAAAATAGGCTTTTTTTGTTCCCAAATTGCAATTTTCTAGTGGACTTTATTTTATAGAACAGTTTTAGATGTAAAGAAAAATTATGAAGCTAAAACAAGAGTTCCCATATACCCCAAACCTTTTCCTCTTTTATTAACATCTTATGTTAAATCTTATGTTAAAAGTGTATGGCACATTTGTTAAGAATTAATGAGCCAATATTGATACATTATTATTGACCAAAGTCCATAGTGTATTCAGATTTCCTTAGTTTTTACCTAAGTACTTTTCTGTTTCCTGATCGCATCCAGGTTACCACATTACATTTAGTTCTCACGTCTTCCTAGGACCCCCTTGGCTGTGGCAGTTTCTCAGACTTTAGTTGTTTTTAATGACCTTGACAGTTTTGATGAGTACTGGTCATGTATATTGGAGGATGTCCCTCTGCTGGAATGTATCTGTTGTTTTTGTCCTAAGGCTGGGCTTATGGGTCCTTGGGAGGAAGACCGCAGAGGTAGATTGTCATTTTCATCCCATGATGTCAAGGATACATAGTAGCAATGTGATTTCTGACTTGATGTTGATCTTGATCACCTGACTGAGATAGTGTTTGACGGTTTCTCCGAAACGGTAAAGTTCCCCTATTTTTACCCCCTTCCTTACTGTACTCTTTGGACAGTAGTCAGACCATGTGCAGCCTGCACTTAAGGAGTGGGGAGTATGCCATCCGCTCCTTAAGAGCAAGTATGTACATATATTATTTGGAATTCTTCCGCGTGGGAGATTTGTCTCTCCCTTCTGCCTTATTTATTACCTTATTCAATCATTTATTTTTACCACTATGGACTCACAGATATTTACTTTATAATTTGGGTTATAGTCCGATACCACTTTAATTTGTTGCTCCTGTTGTTGCTACTTTAGCCGTTGGGAGCTCTTTCAGGTTGGCTCCTGAGCTCCTTCCTAGCACGTATTTTTATAGAGCATTTTGCTGTTGAAAACACCTCTACTTATGTGACCTTGCTTGAACTTCAAACAGCCTGGTGAATTTGACAAGACATTGTTATTCTCACCTTGTTAAGAAGTCAGGAAACTGAGGTCCTGGAGTAGGAGGTGACTTCTTACTTGTCACTTTCCCAAAAGGAGTGACAGGCTGGACTCAGACCAGGCCGACCCCTACAGAACACAGCAGCCACAGAAGAGAGCCCGTGGTCTGAACTGAGGCTTCTTGGGGTGACTTCAGACTTAGACCCCCCAGGATCAGAATAGAAAAGACATGGAGAAGGGGAAGAAATTGGATTTGGAAAACAAAGGCTTAATTTGGCTGGCATCCAGGGTGAATTAAAACTTGCCAGCTTGGTAGAAATGGAATGTTGACTTTCCCCCTAAAGCTATGTGTGTGGAGGGAGGTGGGGGAGATCTGGGTAAAGTTTGTGGTCAAGAACATCTTGAGGGGAGCCCTTGGAACCTTCTACGGAGGCAAGACTGTAAAGTGGAAAGGGCAGTGTGGCGAAAAGAGGGAGAATGAAGAAGATAATGGGGCTCTGGAATCATGGGATAACATTTAGGTTCACAGACATTTACAGAACACCTACTTTGTGCCAGATGCTGGAGATAAAAAGATCAGTGAGGCATGACCCTTGGGTTCACCCTCTGGTGGGGGGTAAAGACAGGTAAAATTGTCAATTATGAAGCATTGTGGTTGAGCTATAACAGAAATGCAGCGCTGCAGGTGCTACCCGACGGAGCGATTCATTCAGCTTGGAGGTGGGAGGGATGCAGGGAGGACCTCAGAGATGAGTGAGTGATCTGACTCCAGCCTGCAAGGATGAGTTGGGACTGAGGAAGGAGTGTGCACCAGGGCAAAGGGTAGGGAATGGGGGCGTTGAAGAAGGGGCTGTCTTCCTGCTTCAGTGTATCCAGCATTAGGGTGAGGCAGGATGGGGGCTGGATGGGTAAGTGGGGGCCAGATTGTAGGGGGTCTGTGTGCCCTGCTGTGTGGTTTTAACCCCAGGAGTTTCGAAGCCAGAGAGTGACAGGTTGGGATCTGTGTGTTAAAAAGACGACCCTGGCAGCACTTTCTAGGAGGTATGCTACACATTTTACCAAATCTAAGATGCCATCAATTACTTTATATTCCACATAGAAAAAATATTTTGTCAGTTAAATTTTGACATGCCATTGATCACATTTCAGAGATGCTAAAATGCAATGACGTGAGTGTCTCAAATTTGATGAAAAATAGGAACTCCCTAGCTGGTGGCTTAGATCCCTCCTTCCTTCAGGAATGAATGGTTAGATGTCTCCATCTCACTAACCCATAGATGGTGAGTTCACTGATTCCACTTATGATCTTGGCAAAACTAAATTTGATAAACTGGCTTTTTCCTGCCCAGGAGCCAAATTGTCAAAAATCAGCACAATAAAACTGGGATGCCTGACCCGAAGATTTTGGCTCTGTTTGTTTTGCAGTTGCTCTTGATAACAGCAATGACTGTGTTGCACATTAAACGTGCTGGTGTGTTTGCTAAACCTTTATTTCAGTTTGTCTTGTGGACGGCCTAGATATGCCCCCCACCCCTGTTTCTTCATGGTGATATTGAGACCCAGAAAGGTCAAGAATCTGGCCCTGGACTGCACAGAGAGTAGCTGAGGCTGGATGAAAATCGAGGTTTTAGTCTTAACCCGGGCTTTGGTTAGAATAAGAGCTGGGGTGAAGGAAGATTCTGCCTGTGTTTCCTCGCTCAGAGTTTCTAGGAGCTGTGGAAAGGGGCTGTGACGGCTGAGAGCTGGCATGTCCTGGCAGGTTGTATTCTACCTGTGGGGACCAGAGAGAGAACTGCCACTTGGTGTCTACCTTTGTCACAAGACCTTTGTCTAGATAACTAGGTTGATTTTTCTGCACAAGCTCTTTGTATAGTTCACCCTGGTAACTTTTATTTCCTTTGCTGTATTAGTCAGGGGTTCTTTTTTTATCTTCTTCTTTTTGCGGATGACAGACAAGTCCAAGCTGGCTGGGCAAAGCCAGCATTTATTGGCTGATATGACAGAAAAGTTCAAGGGTAGATCTAGCTTCAGGCACAGCTTGATACAGGGTTTCACAAGATGCCATCAGGACCTGATTTCTTTCACTTCCTCTCTGGCTTGGCTTCATTCTCAAACAGGCTAACCCTCTGGTTAGGAGAATTGCTCTGGCAACTCCAAACCGTATGACCTCACTTCTTGCAAGTTCTTGAGAAACCACAAGAATCTTTTTTTTTTTTGCCCTTGTCTCAGCTAGGTCTCCTTGTGACTCCCTGTGACTGAATCATGTTCTCACCCTTGAACGAGCACTGTGGCCAGGGGGTGCCTTAAGAATTATTCTCTTGCTCCACCCTTGAGCTGAGAGAGAGCTCCGCCCTAAGCTCATGATTCCCAGACAGGAATTGGGTAAAATTAGCAAAAGAGGGAAGACTGGAAGCTGAAAGGATTCCTCCCCGCAAAAGATAAACATTCACAGTGGCTACTAGTGGACCAAGGAGCACAGTATTTGATCTGCTGCTGTGGGATTCCTTGCCCTGTTACTGGGCCTCTCTTACCCTGTTTCTTTTTCTTTCTATTTTTTTTTAAGCATTAAACACGCACATACACACAATGGGATTCTATTTCCCATCCACCAGACTGGCAAAAATTTATCAGCCGACAATACTAGGTGTTGATGAGGCTGTGGACCAACATGAGTGCTCACAGCCTGCTGGTGGGAATATACATTGGTACAGTCACTTTGGAAACAATTTGGCTTGATCTAGTCCAGTTGTGGATGCATCTACTTGCCCATGTGTACTAGGACACCTGTGCAGAGATGTTCACAGGGCAGTGTTTGTTATTGTCCCAAACTGGAAGCAACCCAGATGGCCGTCGGAAGTAGACTATATCACAAGCAGAATTATATAGCCATAAGGCAATGAAATGAACATAATCAGCTCACAAGCACATGAATGAACCTCACAAACATGATGTTGATAGGCCTCCCCTGCAAAATGCAATGTGATTCCATTCCTCTGCAGCTCAAAGCCGGGAAAAATAAACTGTATCATTTATGGATGCATACCTAGGTGTAAAACTAAAGAAGAGAGAAGGAGCGATTATCAGCATTGTAATTTATTCCACAACCGCCATTTCCTCGGATGCAGCTTTTTCTTCTCTTCTGGTTTCTGTACCTGCAGCCAAACCTTGGGTACCGTGACTGGCGCTGTGCTGGTGATGTGCAGCCCGCTGTTCTGGCTGCTGCAGGAATGTGAAGAACTGCGTCTCTCTAGTATTTGAGCATCCTGCCGGAGAGAAAGGACAAGGGCTGAGATTGCTGCATGAGTGCAGCAGACACTCAGGAAGCAGTTTGTGGGCATCAGATGCTCTGCCTGTGGCTTCTTCACTTCCTCAGCCAGGTTTTATTGTTTCCTCTGTGCCAGGCACTGTGCTAGATTCTGAGGATAAGGCAGCCACATTCTCTGCCCTTGTTTGTTGGGAAAAGCTGATACCAAACAAGTGATTATACTAATAAGTCAGGATCTAGGATGGCAGAGAAGTACACGGTATAGTGTGGGGGGGCTGTGCGAGGGAGAGAACGTGTGGACTCAGTCTCCAGGTCAGGAGAGACTTGCCAGAGGAGGTGGCTTTCATTTGGGACTTCAGGCTGGAAAAGGAGTTTGCTAAGCGGAAAGGAATGGTGTTCTGTGCAGGGGGAATAGCATTTTCGAAGGGCTCAGGCAGGAAAGAGCATGGCTGTTTTGAGGCTTGGAGAGGGTTTGGTTTGACTGTGAGGTCAGGTTTAAACTGGGAGTGGCAGGATATGCGCCGGGAGACAAGGGCCAGGCCTGGATTATCTGGGGCCTCAGAGCATGGGAAGGAGTTTGGACTTTCCTCCTGGAGCACGGAGGGGTTTTAACCAGGGCGGTCACGCAAGCACATTGGGGTTTAACACGTGGCAGCATGTGTTTGAGGGACTAAAGGAGGCCACAGTGGCTGGAGCACTAAGCCATGGAGAGAGGAGGCTTAAGTACATCAGGGAACCCTTGAGAGTTGTGTTAGCCCCAGAATTAGGTCTGATTTCAGCTTCCAAAGGATTACTCAGTTATGTCACTAGGTGTTAGCTCTGGGAGGACAGAGACTTTCCTATTTTTGTTCCCTGCTGTATCCTCAGTGACTGGCACATGGTAGATACTCAATAAATAAAGTCACGTGTTGCTTAACAACGGGGATACGTTCTGAGAAATGTATCATTAGGCAATTTTGTCATTGTTCAAACATCATAGAGTGTGCTTACACAAACCTAGATGGTTTGGCCTACTACACGTCTAGGCTATATGGTACTAATCTTATGGGACCACCGTCATACATGTTGTCCATTGTTGACCAAAATGTTGTTATGTGGCGCATGACAGAATCTGTTAACTGTTGAATGAATTATAACATCCTGCTACTTAAAACCCTCAGTGGCACTTTAAAACCTTGTCCTATCCACCTCCTACTTAGCTACTGCCGCCGTGCCCCTCTCTGAGCCCTGTGGGGATTGCCACTGTTGAGACCATGTCTTGGCCTGGCCCCAGTGGTTTGCATGGCCTGCACTGTGCTTCAGAGCAGCATTGACACTCGCCCTGTGGGGAAAAGTAACCCGCCTGTGACCCCAGGAATGCACTGTCCACAGACTGGCATCTCCTGAGACTGCCTGGTGCCCAGCCACAGCCACAACCAGGCTTGTAAAATCTGGGGAGTCCAGGCCTTTGGCGTCATCAGCAGGGGTGCGGCCACTCTTCTAGTTACCAGATCCAGATCACTTACTTTTTGCCCTGAATTCTGTCCTGTCCAGGTTTGTAAGAGGTGTTACAGAAGTTTACTTCTAGGAGAATTTGCTTTTTTCAGATTAAGAAATGGGGGTTACTCTGGGGCCCTAAGAGCCCTTAAATGGGGTTCTCGAAGGGTACAGAGCCCCAAGTGTGGGCTTGAGAAGCAGCCTGGATGCCAGGGTGCAAATCCAGGTCCCTCCTCTCACTTGTCTGGGCCGTGGAGTCTTTAGGATTTAGTGTCTTCTACGGTCCCTTTCTGTGGAGTCTAGGAGCCCAAGGCAACAGGAGGCAGGAGGAGGGTGTGGGGCAGCGGAAGCCACAGAAAGAGAGGGAGAGTTTAGCAGCTGCTAGGGCAGAAGTTAAGAAGCAGAGGGCCAGAGTTCTGACCCTTTCCCTCTAGAATTGGCCCAGGGCAGGAGTAGGGGTGGGTATTGTAAGTGTCTGCCCACAGGGTGTGGACATTGACAGCAACGCTTCCCTCAGTTGGTTTTTGCAGCTCACAGTGATTCTCGCAGCCAGGAATTGTGCATGGCGTCCACATCCTGCAGTGTGCTGCGGGAACTTCCGGAAATTACGTGGTGTCACCTGGCCGGTCTATTGACATATGCAGAGTAGGTATTTCTGAGATCCAGAGAGTTGTACGGGAAGGGTGGATTGCTGGAAAGGGGACCTCAGAAAGGTAGGGAGGGTCTCCAGTTCTGCCTGATTCTGCAGAATCCCAGCCAGCTTTGGGCTTATTGAAGGGGCAGAAGACCTGCCTGCCCTGGAGCG
This sequence comes from Equus quagga, assembly GCF_021613505.1. Lineage (NCBI taxonomy): Eukaryota > Metazoa > Chordata > Mammalia > Perissodactyla > Equidae > Equus > Equus quagga. The sequence goes on from NC_060281.1 coordinate 34,742,547, forward strand.
GGGATGTGGGACTTCTGGTATAAGGTAATTCATGACATGACTTCCTCAGGTTTCCAAATTCTCATTTGGGGAAAGGGAGTTGGGTGGACCGTGTCAACTCTAGGGTTTTTTCTGACTCTGGCTTTCTATTGTTCTGTCTGTCCAAGAGCCAGGAATGGAGAAGAGAATAATAGTTTTGCCCCTTATTGTGGAAACCTGTTGAGAGATTGAGAGAGAAAATGCTGAAGGCATAAATGATAGAAAGGGCAGAATCACGGGGGAGTGGGTTCGTTGGGGAAGAAGTTTTGGAGTGGGTCATTTTCATGTAGGATCTGAAAGGACTGGGTGTGTGGTGGTGGGCAGTTACTCTGGTCTGCCCGAGTCTCATACTCGAACCTCGTTTCCTGCCGTATCTAAGGCTAGAATGCTTTCGGTCAGCATCAGCAGTAATAGTGCCCCTTTACTTTTGTCAGCACTCCCCATTACAAAGCCCTTCCGTGCGGATGACCTCATCTGAGCTTCCTGACAAAGGAGCTGGTATTAGACCCCGTTTACAGTTTGCCTGGTGGGAAGAGAGTGTAATGGATTGGGCTGAGGCACATGCACCACACACTGCTTCCTAGCCGTGTGCCCTTGGGCAAGGTGCTTACCCTCGCTGAGCCTCAGTTTCCTCAGAAGAGTACCTGAGCATTGAGTAACATAAGATGTGTCAACGGCAGATGGGGTGGGTCCTAAGTAAATACTGTCGCCAAGAAGTTGTTAGTCACCTGGCTGTCGGGTTACAGAGCACAAACTTGAACCTGGATTGTTCACCCCGTGGATTGACACCCCGGGTCTCGTGTGTCTTCAGCGCTGCCACAGTAAGCATCTTTCAATATGTGCTGTATGTTCAAGATGGAGTCTGGATAACCAAGCGATAGGATTAAACATAGACGTGTACTGTGTTTCGTTTGTCTGATAACGTCCAACTCTCAACCACATGGTTCTGTACAATGAGCACCGCCTTCAGCTCCTCTGCATCCATTCATTTGTTCAGCACATGCGTACTGAGCTTCTGCACGGTATCATCACCGTAATTTATTAGCGGTTTTTAACATCTTTGGTAGACTCTTGTATGAATTCTTTTAAGAATGATAGAAGACTATAGCCCCTCTCCTCAGAAAATTTTTTAACTTTTTATTTTGTTTTGTTGAACCATTTAAAAGTAGGTCGTAGTCATGCAGGCCTGAGGACTGCAGCATGCATTGCATTGCCTAACAATGTGGACATTCTCATACGTAACCTCAATAAATACCATTCAAAAATTAATGATAATTTCTTCGTATGATCTAATACTTAGTCTTTTGTCAAATTTCCTCTAATTTTCCAGAACTGTTTTTATAGCTTTTTTTTAAAAACCAGGGTCCAGTTTGCATTTGGTTATTTCTCTTTAGTCTTGTCGTTGGGGGATAGCATGTGTTATCTTTGGGGTCGGGAATTTAGTTTAAATTCAATTAGTCAAAGCCCCGAGGACTCCCCAGCGTGGTGCCCCTTTCCTCCTTGCTAACCCTTTGCAGTGTGTTACAGCTGAAATGCTGGGTCAGGCTTTTTTCCTCAGCAGTCAACCAGGAAGCTGGACCAGGGAATTCCTAGGATTTTTACTAGCCTTACTAACATTCTAAAAACTTTATTGCCTTCATTTACCAGTTAAATTCTTTAATCCCTGCATCTGAGCTTTGTGCGTACATGCTTTATCACTCTCATTGCATCTCTTAAAGTCACACGTCTCTAATTTCATTGCAGCTTCCAGTTGGGATTTACTGTCAGCCATGTAATAATCCCTTACATTTATACAGTACTTTCACTTTATAAAGCACTTTCTGTATATTATTGCATTGGATCCTCAAGGAGTAGACCTTATATTCCTGCTTTGTTTTTCTCTTTGGGTCTTAGAGCCTGGGGGTTTACTTCGAGCTCATTCATGTCAGTACAGTGAAAGAACCCGAAGGCCACTGACCTCTCTTGGAATGGACTTTCACTGCACATAATAACAGCACTGATTAGCCTGTGGCTCCAGCTGCTTCGTGCCGGCCTCACGGTTACCTGTGCGCCGTCTGCTGGCTCTCCTCCCATTGGCCACTGCATGTGCCTTCCCTGGATCTATGGCAGAGCAGATTCCCCAATCCCCACCCTGAGACGATCTTTACTTTGACTCTGCGGCGCATGTGTCACTGTGGCTGGTTCTTCCACACTTCCTCTCTCCCTGCCACGTTAAATTTCTGCTCTTGCACTCTGTGCTTTGAACACTCGCTGGAATTGGGAACTGAGGGTTCTGGGTTCTCTCCTAGATGTCGCTCTGTGTACCACCCTCGTGCTTAGTACTTTCAACATAGTTCTTTGACTCAACCCCCTTAGAAACCCTTTAAGGTAAGTATCACTATCCCCATTTTATGGATGGATAAACTGAGGCTCAGAATACTTAAATGAATTCTCTATTGTCACACAGAGTCAGGGACAGGAGGCAGCTGTTGGATCAGGTGTGCTGAGGCTCCTAACCCCAGATAGGAAGTGGGTCAAAGTTGCAAGGGTACACAGGACCGAAGTCCTCTCTGCTCGACTGCTGTGCTCCCTCCAAGGGCCAGGCCCTCACCAGTATCACAGTCACAGCCACCTGAGGATTCCTCCCATATGGTTTCGTGTGTGAGCTCAGCTAGGACAGTCCCCCGTTGTTAGCAACAGAGCAGCCAGGCCAGCTACACCAGGGAGTCACAGCTGAGAACAAATCCAGTGTGCCCAGGCCACGCTCTGCTGGCAGGCTGAGTCTGGGTAGAGACCAGCTTTCTAGGGGAAGGGAACCACGCCTAAACCATGGCACAGCCCAGGGAAACACCTATAAAGGGGGACACCAGAACTCAGCTTCTTGATGCCTTCTGAGTCTTGGTAAAGAACCTCAGTGCTCTTAGTTCTTGAAACCTGACACCTAGAGGAGCCAACAGTGGAGTCTCTTCAGTGCCCCCATGAATAGTTGTGCAGCTTGTGTACTGCACAACCGAGGGAGCACCGTGTACATAGTAGACATTGTAGATTTGTGTATTTGTTATGACAGTTTTCCAGCAGATAGTTATCAGGTGTCTTGTTCTGTCATAATTGGTACGTTAGAGCGATTTCCCAACAGATGGAAGGAAAGTGCCTTGAGGCAGGAGTGCTTTCCCAACAGCTCAGCAGGGGCTAGTGGCTGCCCTGCTCTCCACTCTACAAAGCTATCCACTCTGGGCCTCAGTTTCCTCATCTGTAAAATGAGGGATTTGGACTAGATGATTGGTAAAGTCCTTTTGCTCTGATATTGTGTGAGCCTTGTAGGAGCTGATGAGTGTCTATTGATTGACTGATTGATGGCTGGAGCTGGCAGCCCTGTGCCGGGCTCCCACCTCTGCCGTGCCTGCTCTTGACTCCATGTCTGGTCTCCAAGGAGGAGAAGCCACTGCCAGTGAGCAGAGACCCCTCTGAGCTAAGGACACCATGGCCACGTCGGCCCCTCTGCGGACCCTGGAAGAGGAGGTGACTTGTTCCATCTGCCTCGATTACCTGCGGGACCCCGTGACCATAGACTGTGGCCACGTCTTCTGCCGCAGCTGTACCACCGACATCCGCCCAGCCTCAGTAGGCCGCCCTGTCTGTCCGCTCTGCAAGAAGCCTTTTAAGAAGGAGAACATCCGACCCGTGTGGCAGCTGGCCAGCCTGGTGGAGAACATCGAGCGGCTGAAGGTGGACAAGGGCAGGCAGCCGGGAGAAGTGGCCCGGGAGCAGCAGGACGCAAAGTTGTGCGAGCGGCACCAGGAGAAGCTGCACTACTACTGTGAGGACGACGGGAAACTGCTGTGTGTGATGTGCCGGGAGTCCCGGGAGCACAGGCCCCACACGGCCATCCTCGTGGAGAAGGCCGCCCAGCCCCACAGGGTAAGCCCGCGCCCAAAGGGTGCTCTGCCACCCTCCTCGGGGTGCTCCACTCTGCTCCTGTCCGGAGGGAAGGCCTGGCTAAGACCCTTCTGAAGGCTTCTTGCTGGCCAAGGACTCAGCCTGAGTCCACCCTCCTGCCCCCGCCCAGAGCGTCCACCTGTCCCCACTGCTTGTCTTTCTACAGGAAAAAATCCTGAACCACCTGAGTACCCTAAGGAGAGACAGAGACAAAATTCAGGGCTTTCAGGCGAAGGGAGAAGCTGATATCCTGGCTGCGCTGGTAAGTGAGGCTGTTAAGAGAAAGCCCCAAGGCGATTGGCTGTATGGAGCAGAGAGGCCTGCGCTTGTAGAGGCACAGCTGGGAGGCATTGCTAGGAGGCAGCTCCCCGGGAGAGTGAGCACTGGACGCCCAGCGCCCAGCGGGAGACTGAGTTTCAGCCCAGGCCCTGTCAGTCTGAGCTCTGTGGCTTTGGGCTGTTTCCTCATCTGACGAGTGAGTGGGTTTCCTAGATGTCAGTTAAGGTCCCTTCTCCTTCTCTGGGACTCACCTTGGCGGCAGGGCCATGTCTGGCAGCTGCTGCTGTTTTGCTAGGGATCGCCAGACTGTAGGGACCTGAGGAAGGCCTGGCTTCCTTCTTCCCTTCAAAGAAGGAGAGAAAGACCCGATTCCTGAGAGTGGAGGGGGGCCAGAGGGTTTGGAAGGAGGGCACTGGCTCCAGGATAAGAGCTGAGAGGGGAAGGCTAAGGGAGGCCTGGCCAGCTCGATGACACTGTGTCTAGTGAGGCCTGCGCCCATGGCTGCCAGTAGTTAGAAAACAAGCAGCACATTGTGTGCTTGATTAGAGATGGGATCAGGAGGGAGAAAACTGATAAGGGGGTTCCAGTTTTCTGGGGGAGTGTCTATCAGGGAAGTGGGCGTTGGAGGGATGCTGGGGCCAGGCCTGGCAGTGAGTGATTAGGCCCTGGGAGAGGGAGAGAGTGCAGCAGGAGATGGCCTGAGTCGAGGAGTGCTTCAAGGCCCTCAGTGAGCATGGACACTAGTCAGACCCCAGCCTGAACTCAGTGGGGAGATTCGGAGGCAGGAAAGGACATGATCCCTGAGCACAGACATTCCACCGTTTCATTGAGGGAGCAAACAGGATGCAGTCCTACATGGCAGGGATGGGTGCACACAGATATTTTATACATAATAGGGTGCTGAGGAGACGATTGATCAGGCTTGGGTGAAATTAATCAAGGCAAGCTTCCTGGGAGAGGTGACAGAGATGGGTATCCAGGAGGAAAAATGTGCTGGCTCATAGAGTTTCTCAAAGGGCCCTGGAACATACTGGTTTACCTAGAGCATAATGGGCTGACCAGTTGGGCAGAGTCAGGATTCCAGTCCCATGGTGGCTGAGGGAACTGGACTGATTCACTTACCACATCTTTGAAGAGAGGAGGTTGGACCAGGAGTGTTCTAAAGCTCCTTCCAGCCTGAATGCTGTAATTCATGAATGGGAGTAGCCAGGGGAGAAGAGAGCCAGCCTTGCGCGCCTCCAACACCAGATCCTGGAGGGATTCTCCACCGCGAGGCAGAGACATCACCCCCTTCTCCCCCTTCCCACCCCTGCAGAAGAAGCTCCAGGACCAGAGGCAGTACATCGTGGCTGAGTTTCAGCAGGGCCACCAGTTCCTGAGGGAGCGGGAGCAGCACCTGCTGGACCAGCTGGAGAAGCTGGAGCAGGAGCTCTCGGAGGGCAGGGAGAAGTACAAGACCAGGGGCGTCGGGGAGCTTGCCCGGCTGGCGCTGGTCATCTCCGAGCTGGAGGACAAGGCACAGCAGCCGGCTGCAGAGCTCATGCAGGTGAGAGACGTTCGCTGGGCAGGGAGCCGGGAGACCAGGACAGTAGGTCTCCGTCCGGCCCCTCACTTGTAGGACCTTGGGAGAGTCCCTTCCTCTCGGGGCCTCAGTTTTCTCATCTGAAACATAGGGATGATAATCCTTACCCGTCCCACTTATTCCAATAGTCGCATGAGCATAAAATGAGATGATTGGCATGTCAATTAAAAAAGTAAATTTTCTGCAAAAAAAATGCCAACAAAATTTCAAAGTGCTGTAGAAATGGAAGGGAAGGTTATTCATATTTTCACGCTATCCTCCATCCTCCATCCTCGTCACTACCATCACGAACCTCTGTTCTAACAAGTTCCTGGCAGACGCTTGTCCAGTGGAAGCTTTTTATGGTTCTGGAGATGAAGAAGTCTGGGGTGGTGAGGCTGGCTGAGGGAGGGCTGAATGGTGACTTCTCTCAAGGTCTGGAGGAGATGGGCAGCTGGGGAAGGGAGACAAAGATGGGCAAGGTTTTCTTCGGGAGTGTGTACACTCAGAGAAAGATGTGGAACAGGTAGGGTGCCTCTGCAACGCTTCCTGGAGAAGGCAGCTTTGATACTGAGAAAGGGAGAATGTTGGACTAGAGAGCAGGTTGCCGAGTTGAAATCACACCATAACTCCTTCCTCCTGGAGCCTCCCAGAGGAGTCTCACCACCCTGAATGGTGCTCAGCAGCCTTTGGAGGGGGCATGCTTGATCTCGCCACCCTCACGGGCTGGGAGAAGGCCCATGTGATGATCCCCTCCACTTGCGTGGTTTGCAGTGGCTAGGCCTGTCTCAGCAGCAGGACCACTAGGAATCTCCTCTAGGAAAATGCTGTCCAGGCCGGTGGCAGGGCAGATCGGTAGCCGGGGGAGAGATGGCAAAGCAAGTTGTCCAGGTATGTGTGCCAGCACAGGTCTCGTAAAAAGATGGCCTCCGCCTGCCTCTCCATCATTGTGTCGTCAGACTCACTAACCAGGACTGGCAGGGATTTAGAACTCTTCCAGTCCAGCCCCCACTGATGAAATCACCCAGGGGCAGAGGCTGGAAGGGGTCTGTCCTGAGGCGGGTCAGAAATCAAATCAAAGCTCCAGACCAGGTGGCCTGACTCGCAGGCCTCTGTGCTCTCGTTCTTTTCTCTCATTTTGTCCAAAATGTCCCTCTGGCGCCCTCCTTTCCTCCGGATGTCATTCTGTCCCCTCAAATTTCTTTTTCAGACTCTTTGGTCACTTGCTGCCCCTCTCCTTCCCCGTCTCCTCTCCTCCTTTCCCTTCAGAGATGCACGTCCTTCCTTCTGCCACAGCCAACACTGGATGTGCAGTTACACATGGAGCGGGGAGGGACATGACTGAGGGCGCTGGTGGGGGCTGAAATCTAGTTGCTTTTGCCCAGAGCGGGGCCTCTCCCGAGTCCACCCAGAGGAGATGTGGGGACCAGCAGAGACCCGGCCTTCATTGCCTCCGAGACCACTCAGATCGAAGACATCCAGGTGGGGTGGGAGGAGGGAAGGGAGAAAAGTGGGTGTCAGCTTAGAACCAGTACATGAACTGCTGCTGGTGGATTTTGTCTGTGTGCTTGTTTGGATTTGATTTTGCTTAAGGGAACTGGACAGCTAACTCCTTAATTGTCATTAATATTTTCCCAGAGATTATTTGACTGCCAAGGGAGAGTAAGACTGAGACCCTGTAAAATAGGGGCCCTGATCCAAAAGTCTGGTAGGGAAATACAGATGAGAGGGAGAAGCAGCAGGACAAAAGATGTAAAACAGAGACCTTTTGACAAAAGTGATGGAAAAGGAAAGAAAGATCTCTGAACTGGGAATATCATGAAGATGTTAAAGGGGACAGGCGAGGCCAGGGAGACACTGTCGTCCGCCCCCGTTCAGCCCTGGATGGGCCTTGCAGGGTTGACTGGCAGGTCGCACCTCTGCCTCCCCCATGTTGGTCACCTCCATGCCCGTGAGGAACCTTCTACCGTGCTCTCTGTTAATACCCAGGCATGTCCCCTTCAAGATTGCCATGATTTGTTGCCCCAGGCTCTTCTCTGATTGGCTGTATCACCCCCGCACCAGACGTCTCAGGGCTGGGAGGTCCTCAGGAGCCCTGGGCAGGCTGCTTCCCCCTGGAGGCCCAGTGTGTGGCTGCAGGTTGCTTTGGGGCTCCCCAGTCTCTCCTGTGTCCTTTGGGAGAAGCGTTCCTGCCCTAGTCTCCAGGTCCCACCCTGTCTGGGCTACTCTCAACCTTTAACCCTTAGACGGCCCTCGTTCTCTCCCTTTCTGCTGTTCTAGAACTCCTGTCACAGAATATGCCCTCTTGGCTCCCTAACCACCCACCGCCTGTTTATTTGCCCCTTTACCCCACATTTCTCAGCAGACTTGTTGACACACACTGCCTCAGATTTGTCGCCCCATCCTCTGAAGCTGGCTCGGACTTGATTGTTTTGAGGGACAGATTGGAAGGATTTGCCACAAACTCACAACCAGTCTGGGTAACTGCTTCATAGGCCAGGCAGGCTGTAGCTCTAAGCTCCCCGGGAGCAGAGCCTCAGGGTCTTCCACAGTTTGGTGATTGCATTTGTTTCCCAAATCTCACTCTCAAAGGGGCCCGCCTGCCACCTCTTTCCCCCAGCCCAGTCCCCCTTTACCCTACTCTTCTTTTCCTATTAATACTCATCACTTAGTAATATAGCAAAGTGTATTCATGTTGATTGTTTGCTGTCTGCTTCCTCTGCTAAGGATTTGTATCTCTTTTTTTTTAACTGCTTTATCCCAAGCTTCTAGAGCTGTGCCTGACACATAGGAAGCACTTAATATTTGTGGAATGAGTGAAAGGAAAGCAAAAATTAGTATGAAGTATTATGGAGGCTTTAGACTCACAGAATGGAAATAACCAGCATCTCATAAGAACCCCCTCCCCACTCCACCCTGTCCCATCACACAGGCGGCACTACCATATTCCCTCCTGCTCTAGCCAGGGCCTGTCCTCGATTGTCCTTCACCACCATGCCCAGTCACGTCTGTCTCAGATACCTGGAACGTGCTGCTTCTCTGTCTCCGCTGCACTGCCCTGGCTCAGGCCACCTTTATCTCCTGCCTGGTCCACAGCAACAGCCTCCAGACTGGCCCGCCATGTTCGCTTTGCCTCCCTTGATCCATTTTCTGCAGGAAGCCAAGTGATTGATCACTTGGGATTTTGGTTAGCAGCTCTATCAAATTCAAGTACAGTGACTCAAATAAAGCAAGTTTATTCGCTCTCAGTAACAGTTCAGAGGTGATAGGTCCAGAACTGTCAGGGCAGCTGTCTGTGAGGTCATTCAGAGAGCCAGTGACTTCCATCTGGTTGGTCCACCAACCACAAGGAGTATTGTCCTCAGCTATGTAGCTAAAGTTGGGCTCACCACCACCATATCCAAAATTAAGCCAGAGAAAAAGAGGAAGTAGAAAGCAATTCTTTTTTTTTTTTTAATGGCATGACCCCAAAATTGTAGTCATTGCTTTCATTCACATTGCATTGGCTGGAGCTTAGTCACGTGACCAGAACTGGTTACAGGGGAATCTGGGAAATGAAGTTTTTTGTTCTGTTATGAAAAGGAAGAAGGGGAGAATGGGTCCTGGAGGATACTTAGCAGTCTCAGCCACATGTACAGCAGATCACGTTTATCACTCCCCTGCTTGAAACCCTTTGGTGGCTTTCTACTCTATGTGGAACAGAATTTAAGCTCCTTCTTATGCCTGTGCAGCCCTGCATGGTCTGGCCACTGCCTCCTCTGCCAAGCCCTTTCCCACCATGCCTTCTTCCCTTTCTTCACCTGACCAGCACCTTCTCCTTCAAATCTCAGCATAAGCGTCATTGCCTCACAGAAGTTGGCCCTGTCATCTCTGCCCCCCACTCCCCCTGGCCCATTGCTCCGCCATGGTGATTATTTTGTTAGTTTTCTTGTTGTTTTATCCAATGCTGTCCCTAGAATGTCAGCTCTATAAGGAAGGGGCCACATTTATTTGTTCACTGATGTGCCCCCAGCCTGTGATGCAGTGTTGGTACAAATGAATGAAGTCTTCTTTGATTCACATTGATGCTTGTGCTTTCTTCCCTTCTAGGACACCAGAGACTTCTTAAACAGGTAAAAGAGCTTCCTTTCCACAGTGCGCCTCATTCCCCTATGCCTGCGTCCCTCCCCTTTCCCTTGACTGCGAGCCATTTGAATTAGTTGGGAGTGATACGGTGCCCGAGGTTCCCATCCCATGGTCCATCCTGATGACCTTCTCTCCTGGGAAGCGAGAACGCCTCCTTGAGAACTGAGACTTGCTCTCCACCGAAGCGAGTTCTTTGTGTAATCCCAGATCCTTGCCCACTGTCCTCGTCTGAGACAGGACAGGGTGGCTGGGGTAGAAATGTGGCTTGGTAGACAAGAGAGCTCTGGATGTTGAGTCCGCTGATGGTCCTGAGTCCTGGCTCAGCCTTGGGCAGTTCACTTAGTGTCTTTGAGTTCCTGTTTTTCTGTCTGTTAACTGGGGATAATGGTACCTTTCCCTCCCCCTTCATAATTGTCATGAGGATTGAGAGACGTATAAGAAGAGCTAAGTAACAGGTTATGCCTGTCATCTTCTCAGGTATCCACGGAAGAAGTTCTGGATTGGGAAACCCATTGCTCGTTTGGTTAAAAAAAGGACAGGAGAATTCTCAGATAAACTTTTGTCTCTTCAGCGGGGCCTGAGAGAATTCCAAGGTAAGGGTTGGGGAGAGCACTGCGGTCGGAGTCAGGAGCTGGGGTGCCACCTTGAGATAGGGTGCCTGGCTCCTTACCATCGTATTCTCCAACCTCACTCCTCTGAGGGTCTCCTGGTTGTTTTTTCTTCTTGGGATCTTGGGGATGGAGCCCTGTCACAGAATTAATACTGTCGAAGTAAGAAATGGGCCATAAGTTTGCTGGGCTTGAGGGTCATTGCTATGTTTTGTTTTTCTCTCCAGGGAAGCTGCTGAGAGACTTGGAATATAAGACAGGTGAGAGTCCACAGGGTTGTTCCAGATTTACCTCTAATAAAGAATTTTCTCCCCATAGAGATTCGGACTGCCCCCTGCTGCCCCCAGGTTGTCCCTTCTCTTATGCAACAGGGAGAACTTCCCAGCTGCAAATCTAAATCCCCACTTGCATTTTCTCACCAATTCACTGCTCCTTAGTCTGCACTAGAGGCCTCCACTTGATAGTCTGCCCCTCCTCTGTGCCGTTTTTAGGTATTCTATCCTCACAGGTCCTACCACCAGTTCTTTCCCTGTGACTAAGTCTCCTCTGACCTGCCTGACCACGTGACTCCTATATGCAGAGCCAACTGCAATGGCATCCTAAGTCCAGAGGCCATCTCTGCGCCAGGCCCCACTGCTGTGCTGCCTTTCAGCCCTGCCATCAGGTTGTGCGCTGCGTAACCCTGAGGGCCCCTTTCACTTAGACCAAGATGTGAATAGTACCCCTTGGATTGTGCAGTGTGCCAGCCCTGCCATGGACACCATGGAGACCAGGGGCCCCCTCCTAGCCCACTGGTGACACTGTTCCTTCTGTTGTCCCCACAGTGAGTGTCACCCTGGACCCACAGTCAGCCAGTGGATACCTGCAGCTGTCAGAGGACTGGAAGTGCGTGACCTACACCAGCCTGTACCAGGGTGCTTACCTGCACCCCCAGCAGTTTGACTGTGAGCCGGGGGTGCTGGGCAGTAAGGGCTTCACCTGGGGCAAGGTCTACTGGGAGGTGGAGGTGGAGAGGGAAGGCTGGTCTGAGGATGAAGAGGAGGGGGACGAGGAGGAAGAGGGGGAAGAGGAGGAGGAGGAAGAGGAGGCTGGCTATGGGGATGGATACGACGATTGGGAAACGGATGAGGACGAGGAATCGTTGGGGGATGAAGAGGAAGAAGAAGAGGAGGAGGAAGAGGAAGTTCTGGAAAGCTGCATGGTGGGGGTGGCCAGAGACTCTGTGAAGAGGAAGGGAGACCTCTCCCTGCGGCCGGAGGACGGGGTGTGGGCCCTGCGCCTCTCCTCCGCGGGCATCTGGGCCAACACCGACCCCGAGGCCGAGCTCTTCCCGGCGCTGCGGCCCCGGAGGGTGGGCATCGCCCTGGATTACGAAGGGGGCACCGTGACTTTCACCAACGCGGAGTCACAAGAACTCATCTACACCTTCACTGCCACCTTCACCCGGCGTCTGGTCCCCTTCCTGTGGCTCAAGTGGCCGGGAACACGCCTCCTGCTTAGACCCTGAGCCCCGTCGTCTGTCCCTGGCCCCACACCTACAGATGCTTCACTTCTCTGGAATTCCAAGACTCTGTGACTAGGGGCAGGAGGTGCCTGACCAGAGCACCTGGAACAGGAGAGAAGAGGGATCCCATGTCCACTGCTGCTCCCCTCCCTACGGCCGTGGCCCTTTTGAGACCTCACTAAGTGCTGTTGCTCCATCCACACTGCTGTAGTCAGGCTCTTCTCCCAACTCCTGGGGGGTCCCATGCAAACTTCTGACCCTGCAGTCTGTGGGGGCTCCTCCCTCCCATCTTCCCACAGCCTTTGACCCAGCTCTGCATACTCTTTGTTGAACAAGAGTCAAGGCAGCATTTTCTTGCCAAGTATGGCATCCCATGCCTGCTGTTCTTGGGGAAGACCAGTTGACCATTACACTCAAGGCCATTTTGCTGTCCTCAAATTTGAGAGCTTCCCCATTGCCCAGATTCACTCCTGCTGCCTGCCTTCCCTGGCACTTTAAACAGACATACTGCCACCCCAACTCAGAGTGACACATACGTGGAAATGAACTGAATAAAAACCCACTGAGGCTTCCCGGACCGTTTAAGTGAGCCCCCCGAAGTGAGGTGCAGAGCAGAGTCTGTGCCTCTCAGAGACCTGGGTTGAGCATATGAAGTTTCCAGGAGGTGGGACACCCTGGAGCCATCTGTGGTCTTAGGGGAAAGGTCCGGACACACGTGGCTTTGGGGTAACAGTTGTGATTGGTGATCTTTGTGGGCTGGTCTCTGAGGAGAGTTTTTAAAACAATCCAGATGATTCTGCTCTTGATCGGTCTTCTAAAAACACCAGGGCAAATGTCCAGTCAAGCAAAACCTGCCCTGCCTTGGAAGCTGTGATCAGTTTCTCCAGCAGGGCATTAGGCTTCTGTCACCGGCCCTGCTCAGCATGGAGGTTCTGTTTTCCTAGGGGAGGGGTCGGGGAGGGCAAGACAGGGCTGTGTGGGGAGAGGAGAGGAGGCAGCAGGAGTCCACAGGCCCCCCAGGTGTTCCTGTGAAGAGAGGGACTAGCGTATCCTCACTGCTCACAGCTCAACCCAAGCCCCAGCCTCCGTGTTGGCTGCCCTAGTGCCAGACTTTAACACGAGCACCCCGCTCCAGCCGGATTACCTCGCAGCCTTCGCCCATTCTGAGCACTCTGCCAGTCCCCTGCTGATCGAGCTTTAACTCCTCACCTGCTCTAAGAGACTATTCCCACCCCCGTGGATCTGGGAGTCTCTTAGCCACCACGTTGTCTGGACGTTGCACTCTGTGTCTATATCACATGCTGCCTGAGTCACGTGTACATCTGATTTCTGCCTCTAGTTTTGTAAGCTTCTCAAGGGCGGATTCCACATCTTAAACTTCTCTTGTATCCTCCATGGCACCTAGTGCAGTGCTGGGCGCAGAGTAGGTGCTCAATAAAAACTTGTTGAATGAACAGCCTGGATTTATATATATTTTATTCTAACTGAGATATCACCAGCCCTTCTCAGTCTGTGTCTACAAAAAGGTTCCACTGATAGCGTTAGCCCAAAGTTTGTCTTCTGTGTCCCCTCTGGGTCGGTTAGAACTCTGCGACTTTGCTTTCTGTCCTCTGTTTGCACACATGCTGTCATTTCTGGAAATCCCCAAAGAAGAGCCCCCCAGTGGACACAGCCTGGCCACTGCTGAGGCTCCGCCTCGTTCTGTCCTGCAGTGGAGCTGAGATCCAGCGCTTGCAGTGTGTGGTGGAGCTCCCGTGAGAAGGGTGACAGCCAGCACAGCACACTCGCAATGCTGGGAAAATAAGCAGTACCCCTAAAAAGATATAACCTACAGAGCTTCAGCCCTGCAGTTCTTTCTCATTTTTTTTTAATTGCCATTTCAAAGATAGAAGAGAAAGGATTACGGAAAGTACCTCTAAGATTATACTAGAGACAACGGGTGTGTTTCCTTCTGTACACTCGTGTGTGGACTCATTTGTGTTTTCCTCTTTTATTGTTTTTTAATTTATCTTTTCTTCCTAAATACATATTTGCAAAGTATCTGTCAATTATTAGAAATAACACGTGCATTATCAATTATAATAAGGTCAGTTAATCCACATTTGAACCTGAGAGACAGTAATTACTGGCATGTTCTTGAAAAGTTAAATTTCTTTTGTTGCTTGATGTGAATCATTCCCTAAACTCATACTCTACTGATCTTTTATTTATGGAATAATTTCATAAGTATCAAAATGCCTTTTATCTTTTTTTGGAAAGAATTTTTAAACAACGAGAGATTTTTTTGAAACTTTTAAGGTGATCATCATATAATTAAAAGCTAATAGTTATTCAGTAGGGAACATTTCCTTTGGACAAAATATTAATGTTTTCAGGTCATTGTTGCTTAAATGAGTTTTATGAGTGTCATACGTCCAAAATAAACTGTAGAAGATAAAAAAACTTTTTAAGTATAAAAGACCCTTGCAAAAGAGTAAACAAAAATGTGTGCTTTATGTCACCGCCTTAGTACAGAAAGTTGCCAGCAAGATTTAGTCAACAAATTCTTTACAACCTTTTTATTTTTTATATTCATATTTAAGGGGATTTTTTGAACTACACCTGCACATGTGGTCAAATCTATCTACCATGCTTATCACAAAAGAAAAAAGAACCGTCCCAATCCTCTCCCCAGGGGTCCCGTTCATCCTTTTTAATAGACTATGTTGGTGTTTACCTTCATTTGTTCTAAATAACATGACTTTGGGGCATTACCCTCTGATTTCCCACTGTGGAGAAGGAGGATTTAGTTCTGTTCTCCCTTTCCCTCCCCGTGGTCGCAACGCACACACTCTTCCCAGCCATCCCCACCCCTTCAGTGTGGTCCTAACATCAGGTAAGTACTCAGGGTGTTATTATGTCTGTAAAAGCTTTTTACTCCTGGGCCGTGTGGTAAACTACGATTGCTTTTCCTTCCTGTGCAGCCTTATCTTCCCTGGAGTTAATTGTCTTTTCCCCCCTTTTACTTCATTTCCTACATCCTTCTTGGTAATTGAACCCCAACTCTTCACCAGTTGTCAAAATCTCTAAAGATGTACAGTGATCAGGTACTCTTATCAGTTTGTTTTCTTCATGCATCTCTCCTGAAGCCTCCTGACCTTCGGGCTGGAATAGTTGCTTCCTCACCTGTGCACAGCTTCCTGGATCTCCCTTCACCATCATGCTGAGAATCCTGGGTTGATTCTCCTATTTCTTTGTCCTGTATTTTCCCTCTCCTTAATTTACTTCATTTGGGTGAAACATCATCCAGTAGCTTCCTGAGAAATGGTACATGGAAGTTTTGAAATCTTAAATGTCTGGAAATATCTCCTACCTTCACACTTACTCGATAGATTCAGTAAGTATAGGTTTCTTGGCTGGAAATAATTTCCCTTCAGAATTTCAAAGACATTGATTGCTCCATTGCCTTCTAGCTTCCACTGTTGTTGTTGAGAATTCCTGTGACACTGTGATTCCTGAACCTTTGTATATGGCCTGTGTTTTCTTTCTGGAAGCTTATAGGTTCTTACCTGTGTCTTTACTCTTAAATTTCTTGATATGCCTTTGTATGAGTTTTTTTTGCCCCGTTGTGCTAATTAACTCAGTCGGCCCTGTCACTCTAGAAATTCAAAACCTTTCAGTTCTGGGAAAATATTGAATTATTTCTTGATGATTTTTCTCCATTTTTGCTGTGCTCTCAAGTCTGTTATCTTCAACCTTCGTATGTCTCCTGAATTCATTTGTTTTGTACCTGCGATGTGCCAGAATATTTCTAGTTTACAGCAGTGATAAGGTAAACAAAGTCCCTGCACTCATAGAGTTTATATTCTACTGAAGAGTGATAGGCAATGAACTAAAATAAAATAGTAATTAGCACCATGCAAAGAACTAAAATAGGACTGTGATGGATGGTGATCTGGAGTTGAGTTTATAATAGATGATTAGAAAGAATTTCTCAGAGAAGGTGGCGTTAAAGCTGATATCTGAATGATGAGAAGGAAAGTCTAAGATCACACCAGCCAGAGAGAAGGGCAAAGTCATCAGGCAAGGACAATCGGGAAAGAAAGACTGTGTCTAAAGTGTGGTTATGGGAGAGCAGGGAGAGTGGTAGGGAGGTGAGCAGAGACGAATCTTGGCCTCGTGGACCATGCTAGAGTTTGAATTTTTTTCTCAGTGCATTGGGAAGCTACTGAAGCAATATAAGCAGAGGAGTAACGATTTAATTTAATAAGCAAATATTGAGCACCTGTTATTTGCCAGGCACTGTTCTTGGCACTTTGGGATGCATCAGGGTTTTGTTTGTTTTTGTTTTTTTGAGGAAGGTTAGCCCTGAGCTAAAATCTGCTGCCAATCCTCCTCTTTTTGCTGAGGAAGGCTGGCCCTGCGCTAACATCCATGCCCATCTTCCTCTACTTTATATGTGGGACGCCTACCACAGCATGGCGTGCCAAGCAGTGCCATGTTCGCACCCGGGATCCGAACCGGCAAACCGGCTGCAGAAGAGAAACATGCACACTTAACCATTGAGCCACCGGGCCGGCCCCGCATCAGTTTTTTAAAATGTCCCTTTCCTCAAGGAGCTTACATTCTAGAAGGGAGAAGAAGACATTAAAAATAAGCATAGGAAATACAAATATATAGTATATCAGAAAATAAATGCAATAGACAGTAAAAGTATGATTAATTTTTTAGAAGATCTCTGTTTAGAGAATGATTGCAGGGAGCGAAAGGAAGTAGAGAGTCTAGAGAGATGGCTTCTGCGGTAAATCAGGTGAGAGATGACAGTGGTTTGGATTAGGGTGATGGGAGAGATGGAGAGATGAGCACATTTGGGGTGGGTTTTGAGGATAGCGTCAACAGGACTTGCTAATTAGACTGAATGGATTGGAGGTGATCGTAAGAAGGGAAATCATTGACAACTCCTGGATTTTGGGTTCGATCAAGGAGATAAAGATGAAAGTTAAGGGTGACTGGGGAGTAGGTTTGGAAGCAAGGTGGTAGAAGTCAAGACTTCTGTTTTGCCTGTGTTAAGTTTGAGATGTCTATTGGACATCTAAATGGAGAAGTCAAGCAGGTAATGGGTTCCAAGAGTCAGGGCTGGAGCTACAGATTTGGGAGTAAAAAATATACAGGTGCCATGGGGTGAGTGTAAAGATAAAACTAAAATGAGGCCCATACTGATCATTGGGGTACTCTAACATCTATAGGCCAGGCAGAGGAGGAGCTGGCAAAAAAACTAATAACCAGTGGCCAGTTAGGTAGGAAGAAGCCCAATAAAGTAGGGGGCTGAAACTCAAGAGAAGATGTTTAAAGGAGGGAGTGGTCAACTGTGTCAAATGCTGCTGAGAGGTCATGGAGATAAGAACAAAGAAGTAGCCAGTGGATTTGGCAAAATGGAGACAATAGAAGATGGGGTGGAAAGAGCAGTTACAACTTGTTCAAAAACTTTAGCTGAAAAAAATGAGTGCTAATAATTGGGCTGTGGGACGTGGTAGATATTGTTTGCTTGCCCCACCCGATGCTTTCTGTTCTTTCTCCACCCTGTCTGTGCCCGGCAAAGATGACCTCTTTGCATCAACCAGGCTCTCTTGCCTCTGACTTCTAATTGGGTTTAGCCAATAGGTGGCCCCGCAGGAGATAAGAGAGTGGGAACAGAGAGAGGTCAGTGTTTGTTCCCCTTCCCCTCCTGGGCCCATGGGCTGACATGCTGCTGTCGTCTACCTGAGGCCACAGCTTCTGTTGGAGCTACAACTCTCTCAAGATTCCAGGACTGCCTTAACCCTACACACATCTTTGTAAATAGTCCCTCCATTAACTGTCCTTAATTACTTCTTTTGAGTAGTGATGGTGACAGCAAACCAAGTTTTGGCTGCGGATGATGGAGGGAGTGGAAGGACGTGGGAAAATGGGACACTGTCGGGGTGAGGCTGTTGGTGGAACTAGGGGACTGGATTGTGATGCGCGTATTTTTAGGAGGCAGGAAGAGAGAAGGTCCTTAACGCCTGACTTGTGGTATTTGCATTAAAGTCAAGGCCCTTGACGGTAATTGAGCAGATAAGATGGTGATTATTCAGGCTGTCTTCTCAGGCATGTGATAAAGAGAATGGAGTGGAGAATCAGCTTGGAGCTGGTGCTTGGCTTGTGGAGATGATGAGCTAGTGCCCGTCCTACACCTAGTTCATGGACTTGGATGGTGAGGAGAGATTGGAGGTTCCAGAACAATCTTCCTGGAGGAGTCATGAGCAGTGACAAATAGAAATGGCAAGCAATAGTATATATTGGAGTGCATGAGGAAGCCATTTGGTGTAAACCTAATTCAGCCTGACTTTGTTTTTCCAAAAGAGCCTGACCATGGCCGTTGAGCATGCATTGTATATCTGCTTTAAACATTTACTATGGCAAGAACAAATGCCCTTAAGATAAAGGTGAGACTTCCCCCACATTGGCATTTCCATAAGGATAAGCATTTTTCCTTAGGCTACGAACTGATTGCTGAGCTCACCTGTGACCACCCAGCTCAAGACAACAGACCTGCCACCCTGCTGTGTCCACGGAGACAGCAGACCTACCTGCTGTGTCCATCAATCACTGTGCCGACAGAGCAGTCTCACGACTATTGTAAAAGGGACATTTCAATCATATGTGAAACAGCCTCTTTGGAGGTATATAACCACTCTGTACACCCTACTTCTTTGGTGCCCTTTCTTCCTTTGGGAAGAAAGGCCCTGGGCCATGGTCCTCACATTTTAGTTCGGAATAAACTCACCCAAATTTTCATTTATAAATTGGTTATGGATTATTTTTGTCAACAGCAGTTTTAAATAAAAGCAGATTGAATGTTGAAATGATGACAGAAATTGTGATAGATTTATTTCTTTCATCTCCATATTTATACTATTTATTTATTTCTCTTTTATTAATTATCTAAGACTCCAGTGCAGGGTTAAATAGAAGAAATGACAGCATTTTGTCTTGTTCCTGATTTTCAAAGATGCTTCTGTTTTTTAGTTAGAATTATTAAGTATGTTAAATTCAGTGTTGGATATATGATTTTGTAGTATATTTTTTATAAGGTAATAAAATTCGATTCCTAGTTTATTAAACATTTTCGTTAAGAATGGGTAGTGAATTATATCAAGTGTTTTTCTACTTCTATTGAAATGATTATATTTTTCTTCTTTAATCTATTAATGAATGACATTGATGAGTTTTTTATGTTAAACCAGTTTTATATTCCAGGGGTAAACTCTACCATTTAATTCTTTTTTGCTCAATTCTGTTTATTAATTTTATTTATTTAGGATTTTTAAATCTGTGTTCCTAGCTAAAATTGACCTACAGATTTCCCTTATCTACATCTAGTTTTACTATCAAGTTTACATTAGGTTCATAAAATTATTTGGGAAGCATTCTGTCTTTTTTCTGTAATACTTTGTGGTGGGAATTATCTTTTTTTTTTTTTGAAAGTTTGATAAAACTTGCCTGTAAAACCCAAGTGGACCTGGTGTTTATTTTTATTGGGAGGGAGGTGGAAGGAGGACTTAAAATTCTAATTTCTAATTTAATTTAATAAATGGTTGTAGATCTATTCATGTTTTCTATTCATGAGTCAGCTTCGGCAAGTTATATTTTATATAAAATTGTCCATTATGTCTCTCTTTTCAAAGTTATCGATGTAAAGTTCTGCACAATTCTTCACAGTTGTCTATTTTCCATTTCTAATATTATTTATTTGTAATTTTTCTTTTTTCTTGATCAATCTTGCTGAAGATTTGCTATTATAGTGGTTCTTTCAAAGAACAAGCTTTCAGTGTTGTTGAACATTTTTATGTCTTTCATTTCTATTTTATTTGTTAATTTATTTATTTGAGGAAGATTAGCCCTGAGCTAACATCTGCCACCAATCCTCCTCTTCTTGCTGAGGAACGCTGGCCCTGAGCTAACATGCATGCCCATCTTCTTCTACTTTATATGTAGGATGCCTACCACAGCATGGCTTGCCAAGCAGTGCCATGTCTGCACCCGGCATCTGAACCGGCAACCGGGGCCGCTGAAATGTGTGAACTTAACCGCTGCACCCCCGGGCTGACCCCTATTTCATTTATTTTTGATCTCATCTCACTCCTTCCTCTTACTTTCTTTAGGCTTACTCTTTTTTTTTTTTTTAACTTACTGAGTTAGACACTTAGTTTAATTTCACTATTTCTTTTTTCTCTAATATATACATCTAAAACTATACATTTTCATGTAAGTAATACTGTGCTGGATTTAAAGTTATGTCCACAAAATTCTTTGATACTTTTCTCTTTGAATGGTAGAGCTTAATTCCTTTCCCCTTGGCTATGGACTTAGGGACTCATTGCCAATAAATAGACCGCTGTGGAAGTGATGGTGTGTGAGCTTGGAATTGGATGGTCCAGCTTCAGATAACTGCAGCTCCAGTTGACATCTTGAATGCACCTCGTGAGAGACCTTGAGCCAGAACCACTCAGCTAAGTTGCTCTGAGATTCCTGACCCACAGACACTCTGAGATAATAAATGTTTGTTAACTTAAGCTGGTAAGTTTTAAGATGATTTGTTATTATGCAGCAATAGCTAACTAATAAAACTGCTTAGCTGCACCAAACACTTTGGATATTTTCATTGTCTTTCAGCTCTAATATTTTAAAATTTTCATTATGATTTCAGCTTTGACCCAGGAATAATTCAGAAGTGTGTTTTCAAAGTTTTGTAAATGTATAGGCTTTAAAAATTATCTCTGTTTTTTGATTTTTAATTTTGTTACATTGTGATCAGAGATCATTGTCTGCATAATTGACAAGATGAAAATCAATCAGCCACATTGTTTTAAGAATAGAGCTCTGTCGGTCATGACTTTGTTGCATGGAGAGAGATAGATAGTTTTCAAATCTCTCTGACTAATAAATAAATCTTGTAACCATTTATACCTTTAGAAAACATGTTTACTCAAACATTACCAGAACAATTATTATCAAGCAAGAATATCATTTAACAAAGGAGACACTTTAGAAACTAAAAGTTTTACTGGATTCTGCAGAGCATAGCCATAACACCTGGAGTTCAGAAATCTTGAAAGAACATTTGTAAGAACAGTTTTATGACAGAAAACAGAACAGGGTGGTTATAGGTATGAGTTGCCACAGAACTCTGTACCCAGAAATCTGATGTTCTTGTTGATGCCCTCCGATAGACACCTCATCAGAACCAGCAGGAGACAGCATCACCCCGTGTCTGATATTCCTGTTGCCAGCAGCTGCAATTAGGATGTAGGAGAGCCAACATTCCCAAGACTCAGCACAAGAATTCTACTAGTTAACAGCAGGAGGAAAGAGCAGGATGAGAAGCGCAAAAACTTACCCATGGAAGAAGAAAATGGAAGAAAATGTTAAACAAATAGAATGTGGGGCATGTAATGTTTTGCTTTGACAGTGATATTGATCTTTTGCTTTTGCACCTGAGTCTTGGTCCCTTTTTTTACATGTTCCGTGAGCGCTCAAAAGACTGCGTTGCTCTTAAGTTCAAGGCTGTATGTATGCCCATTAGGTGAACTTTATTTTGTTACTCAAATATGCTATATCGTTATTAGAAGAATGTTATTTTATGGTTCAAATGTTCTATATCCTTCTGAATATTTTGTCTTTAAGTGTCAATGAGTGAGAGAAATATGTTTAAAAATCTGCTACTATGATTGTTGATTGACCACGTTCTTTTTGTAATTCTAACGATGTTAAATGTTAAATGTATTAGAGCTTAGAATTGTTATAGTTTCCAGATAAATTGCTCCTTTTACCAGAATGTAGTGTCCCTTTTTCTATAACCTAATAATACTTCTTGCATTAAAGTTTATTTTCTCAGATATAGACATAATTACATCAATTTTCCCTTTATCGCTAACTGCTATATCGTTTTTAATCTTTCAGTGCCATTGTTTTATTAGTTCTTTTGTAAACAGCATAGCTGGATTATTTTTCCCAGTCTAGGAGCCTGTCTTTTGGCAAATATGAGTTATTCTTCTTATGTTTATTGTAATTATTGATAGATCAATTAATTTCTATTATATTATTTTATGATTTCTATTTATCATTCTTTTTCTACACTTCTTTTCGTTTTCTTTTTTCTGTTCTTTGTTGGCTTGATTAAACTTTCTTTATTCCATTGTTTCTCCTCTCCTGGCCCGGAATTTACATATACTCTTTTGGTTTACCCATAACATTTTACATGCATACTTGAATTGACAAAATATAAAGTTTGCCAGTGTCCGTCCATGCTCCCGAACAATACAAGACTTTGGAATGCTTTAATTTGAAGCACCTCTTTATCTATGTGATATTATTATTCATAGCTTTGTTCCACGTTTGTGTTGTTTCGTTTTTCGCTGTTAGAACAGTGCTGCTAGGAATATTTCTGTATTTCTCCTCATATGCATGTGCAAGAGTTTCTCCAGAATATACACAGGGGTGAAATTGTGGGTCATATGTAGCGTGGTGTGTTTTCAGCTTTACCAGATAACGCCAAACTGCTTTTGAAAATATTTGTACCAGTTCACACTCCCATTGGGGGTGTATGAACTCTCTCATTCTGCTTCATTCGTGGTAATGTCAGTCTTGTAAACTTCTGCCAGTTTGGTTCATAGGAATAGATTCTCGCTATGGTTATCATTTACATGTCCCTGGTTGCCAAGGAGAGTTTGGCCATCTTTATACAGGGTGACTTTATACAGGTGGCACCACCTCTCAGTGGTGCCAGCTCAAGTCTTTCATTCATTTTTCTCTCAGGTTGTCTCTTACGTGTTGATCTGCAGTTCTTTGTATATTCTGGGTTCTAGTCTATTGTCATTTACTTATATTGCCAGTATCTTTCCCCAGTTTCTGACCTGTCTTTTCACTCTTTTTGGTGTCTTCTAATCAGAAGTTCTGAACTTGAATGCTGGAGAATTTATCCATCTATATCTTTGTGGTGAGTGACTTTTTTTTTTTTTTCGGTCTTAAGAAATCCTTCCTTGTCCCAAGATCATGAAGCTATTCTCCTGTATTATTTTCTGAAAGTTTTACAGTTTTTCCTTCAAATTTTTATGTTTAACCTATCTGAAACAATCTTGTGTGCACCTTGTCTTAATATGCCTCCAATTAGTCACTATTACTGTTGTTCTGTAGAGTTAATAGCCAGCCCTGGTTGTCTAGTGGTTAAGAGTCTGTGCTTTCACTGCCATGGCCCTGATTTGTTTCCTGGTCAAGGAACCATACCACCCGTCTGTTGTCTGTCGGTCGTCAAACATGGCGACTGCCTGTTGCTGTGGTGCTGAAAGTTATGCCACCTGTTTTTCAGATACCAGCAGAGTCTCCCGTGGTGGACAGGTTTCAGTGGCGCTTCCAGACCAAGGCAGACTAGGAAGAAGGACCTAGCCACCCACTTCTGAAAAAATTGGCCATGAAATCTCTAGGAATAGCAGTGGAACATTGTCTGATATAGTGCAGGAAGGTGAGAGGATGGCACAAAAATACCGGACAGGGTTCCGCTCTGCTGTCCACAGAGGCACTAGGAGTCAGAATCAACTTGACAGCACTAACAACAAAACAGAGTGAATGGTTTATATTTGCTCACATGCTTACCAGTTTCTTTGCTTATGGCTGCTTCTTGAATCCCCCTGCTTCCTTCTGGATTTAATTTCCCTCTTCCTGAGACAGAAATGTTAGTAGATCTCTCAGATTTGTGATAAACTCCCTTTTTTTCTCTGTGAATTTCATTTCATCCTCATTCTGGAGCTGTAGTTTAGCTGAGAATGGAAATTTAGTTGAACGGTAATGTTTTTAGAAGTTTGAAGGACTGTTTCACTGCTCTCCGTTGTTGCTGGTGAGAAGTCTATGGGCAGTTGAATTATTCCTTGGGAGGTAATCCTCTTCTCCCTCTGGCTTTTCAGATTTTCCTCTTCATCTCTATTTTGTTCAATTTCTGTGTCTAGGGGTAGATTCATCATTATTTATCATGTTCAGGTCTTGTGTTTCTTGAATCTATGCAAGGTACCTCTTATTAGTTCTGGAAAATTCAGTCAGTGTCTCTTAAAATGTTATTTCTCCCAATTTTCTCTCTTCTTTCCACCTAGGTCTCATGAAAGTCAGATTTTGCATCTTCACCTTCCATTCTCCAAATCTCTTAACTTTTCTCCTATTGTCCCTCTCCTTGTTTCTCTGAGCTGCATTTTGGTTCATTTCCTCAGAGTTCATAAATTCTCTCTGTATCTACATTTAATCTATTGTTTAATCAAGTCAATAAGACTTTATATTCATTCATCATATTTTTATGTCTAGAAGTTCTACTTGGTTCTTCACACCAGATTTTCATGTTCTTTTCTTTCATTTTAGTCCTTTAATAATTTAAAAATACCCATTTTTAGTCTCTCTTAGCTTGTTCTGTAGCTGACGTTCTTGGGGTTGTACCCCTCCAGTTTGTGTCTTCTGATGGGGGAGGGGAGTTCTTTCTTCATGTGGTTTTAATAACTTGCTTTGAGCTCATCTTCAGCGGGGCTTTTTGAGGACATTCTGAGCAGTGCTTCTGCCAGGCAGCCCAGGAATAGTAGCTGTCCAATACCAATTTTATCTTTATTTTTTGGCTTGGGAGTTCCTTCCCCACAAACCAAAACACTATCCATGCACTAGGCCAGGGCCTCTGTTTCTCAGGATTCCCAGGAAAAGCTCCCCTTCCCTTTCCTGTGCCACCAGGTGGTTTCCCCCCAATTTATCCTTTGTCAGACTGTCCCTCACAGGGACTCGGTTTTATGCTCGTCTCAGTTGTGACTCCCTGCCCGTTGTTGGTCCAAGGCTTCATCTGCTGACCTTTCAAGGATGTTAAACCTATTCCCTGAGGCCTGGATTCTGGAGCAAAGGAGGTGTCACGCTCCAGCCACCGCAGCCTCGACTCTCACAGCCTCTCTGAATTTACAAAGTAAAAACAAAATTCCTCAAGCGTGCCAGTGTACTCATCTGTTTTCTTGCGAAACTGCAAAAACAAATTCTGGCCAAGCACTTAACCCGTCGTGCCACTGGCAGAAACATACTATTGTTGTTTTTAACACGGTAGTTAGCTTACAATATGGTGAGGCTCAGGATGAGCTATGCTCATCAGCCTTAAATTTAAGTCAAGATAAAAATTTCAAAAATTCCCGTAGCAAATCTGCAGTGCTCTATGAATTTGCGCCAGAAGCCAGCACAACAAGGAAGCTGATGTGACCCTGGTGCATGCTCTACCATGAGATGAGAGAATGAGACCTTCGAGGAAGACACAGCACCTGATAACTCTTGACCTTCCTGAAAAAAAGAGATTGCCTTTCCCCCTCTAGGTCTCATTTATTGGAGGAAATGTCCATTTTCTCATTACTTAAATTTTCTGTGTTTTTGTTCCCTTATCTATAAAATGGACATCCTCAGATGTCTTTCTAAAGAGAGAGCCTGGGTCTGATCATCCCTTGAGGCTCTTCCCAGCTCCAAGATTCTAAAATCATCAGCATCATCCTTGATGCTCACACTGTGCCAGGTCCTGTGCCCAGCACTTTTACACATATTGTCTCATTTACTCCTTATAACAATCCTAGGGTGGGTGCTTGTTCCCAGTTTTCAGACCAGGTGTCTAGAACCTCAAGGAGATTAAGCAAACCTCCCTAAGATCACACAACTAAAACATGAGTCAGAATTTGAATCAGCGTCTTCCTGTTTCTGGAGCCCATGGTTTTCACTGAGTACAAAGGTATGAGGTCGTTGCTTCCCAAGAGACCTAGAAGAAAGTATATGAAATTGGCCCCCAGTCCCCAGAAACAAGGCGATACTTAGAGAGTAGAAGCAGCATTCACTCTTCACTCTCTTAGATGGACAGCCCCATGAGGACAGGAGTTAAGTCACAAGGTCTCCTAGTTTGAAGAGATCCTATATGAAGAGGCCCCAGGCAGACGAGATGAGTTTCCCAAGGTCAAAGTCATTGGCTGAGCCAAGCCCAGAGTGGGAGGCCTTCACATCCCCAGGGCTGACTTGTTTGCGTTCACTGTTACTTCTGCATGGTTCTTAGGGCCACTCACCAGTCTCAAAATCTATACAAAGAGACTTCTGTGAAGGGATGATACTGGTGGCAATGGCTTTATTGTCATGATGAAGATAATTACCTCTTGTGTCTTTCTAATGGGGGGGGTGGGAGGGAAGGAATTTACAAAGATAATATTGACTGTGATGGTCTCATTGTCCCAAATTAAAGGTAATATACACAGTAATTCTCGTTAGTTTAATTTTTTGTTTCTCTTTGGATTTGAATGTTTCCTTTTTTAACTCCCTACTCTGACCCCCAGGCAATAAAGCTGCACTTCTCTTTAAATTCAGGGACACCCAGCCCTAGAGATGCAGCGGCCACCCCCGGCTCCACTCCTTCCTTCATCTGTGGTCCTGAGTCCTGCCACTTTGGTTACGATACTGAGCAGTGGGCTCACTCTGCTCGCTGCGATCTGAGCCAATTAATCATGAGTTAGAGATGGAGAAAGCAAGTTTAATTAGATTAGCCAGCTAATTGGAAGACAGGTGATTAATGTCTCAAAAACACATCTTCAAGGTTTACAGAATCTTGAGGCATTTATATAGGGAAAATGGGCAATGAGGAGGGGGTCCAGGGATGTTGGTCTCCAGGCATAATGGGCTCCAGGCATCACATTGTTCTATTCTTCTGTCAGCTGTGATGCATATGTTATAGGTGTATTTCCCACCTGTGGTCAGCCCGTTCCTGGAGAGAAACTCATAAAACAAAGTTTTAATTTATCAAGGTATTGGCAAGTACACATGTAAGCAGAGGCCATAAATCAGGAGAGTATGTTAATTTTTTTAATTATGTGCAGAGCAGCGAGTCGTCACACAGAGGAGGGGCTGGGGGCATTTAGCAAAACCAGATGGCCTCACTTTTGCTCACTTATGGTTATCTTTGTCCAAGAGTCCTGGACTGGACTTATCCCAAGTTTTTTACTTTGACCACAGACTTCTCTATCATACATGAGAAAAAGAATGGACAAGTGAGGCTTTGCCTGCTCCTAAATAGGTCCTGTTTGGTGCACATTTAAGTGATTCACACCAGTCTAATTCTTTTTTTTTAAGATTGGCCCTGAGCTGACATCTGTTGCCAATCTTTTTTTTTTCTCTTCTTCTCCCCAAAGCCCCCCAGTACATAGTTGTACATTCTAGAGGTGAGTCCTTTCAGTTCTGCCATGTGGGACGCCGCCTCAGCATGGCTTGATGAGTGGTGCTAGGTCCGCTCCAGGGATCCAAACCAGTGCTGCCCTGGGCCACCGAAGTGGAGTGCATAAACCCAACCACTCGGCCAAAGGGCCAGCCCCCACACCAGTTTAATTTTGACTCTGCAGACGGGTTATGTTAGACATCAATCACTGAGCTTCCTGCCAGGGTCTCATTCTCAGAGAACTTGCCCCAACTCCATTACCCTGGACAACACTAACATTAACAGTTCACTAAATGCCCAGCACTGTGCCAAGCCCATTACATATATTAACCCATTTAAGCTTCTTAACAATCTTACAGAACAGGTATTTTGATCTCTTTCACATGAGGAGACTAATACTCAGAGGCATTAAGTAACTTGCCTCTGGCAGAGCTAAAGTTTGAACTCTCAATAACCAAGCCAAAGGGCCATGAACTGTGCGAAGTATGTTGGCCTCAGTGAGTTGGCCCTGAGGTAGCTATCTTATCAAGGGTAATCCACACACACACTGGCTAGTCACTGGCAGACTGGGACAAAAATCAGTACTGAACCAATCAAAGCCTTTCTCAGGAATTTGGAGTTTGAAGCTCTACAGTAGGAGCGGAAGGGTGAGGGTTGTGACACAGAGCCTTACTCAAAGTGTGGTCCGGGGTCAGCACATGGGCATCCCCTGAGAGCGTCTTAGAGATGCAAAATCTCAGCTCTTCCCTATACCTCCTGAGTCAGAATCTGCATTCTAACGAGACTTCCAGGTGACTTTTAAACACTAAAGTTTGAGAAGCACTGGTGCAGATATTGGCAGCGCAGCCAAGAAGGTCCTGAGTAGGTTGCAGAATTCATGTATAATCATGCAACACTCGAACTGTGAACTGGTAAGAAACGATACGTCATTGTCATGTAAAGTTTATCTCAGAAAGGCAAAGGCAGTTTAATATCAGATGATCTGACAGTGGATTGACCACATCCGTGGATGAATAGAGAAAAAATCACAATGACTATGTTGAAACATGAAAAAAAGAGTATTTGATAAAGTTTAAAACCTAGGTTTTATTTGGAAAACTCTTAAGAAAAGTAGAACTAGAGAAGTACTTTTTAATTTAATAAAGCTTCTTTACCAAAAATCCACAATAGTGATTATATTTAACCAAGAAATCTTAGTGAACTTATTTCCATGTTAGTAACAGACTAAGGATGCCCTCTGTCACAGCACTGTTCAGCATAGTGTTGAAAGTCCTGGCCCACAAAACAGGATGAGAAAAAGTAGTAAGAGGTACATGGATTAGAAGAGAAGAGTGAAAAGTCTTATTTCCAGATGATAAAATAATGTTTTCTACACAGGCAACCCTACAAATAAAAAAACTATTAGATTTAATGAGTGTGGAAAATTGATGAATACAAGATTAACATAAAAATCAATATGGCTCCTCTATACATGCAACAACCAACTATAATTATAATTTAAAAGAAGAACTTTTCATAAAAGAAATGCAAGAATTATATCATAGCTTCACCCAAACGTACAAACTTTATGAAGATCTAGTTTTGTTTTTTCTTATAAAGTATTTCAGATCTACAGATAAGGGCTCTAAGTAACCTAATGAACAATCGTATACCCACCACTCAACCCCATCAAACAGTTATCTTTTGGCAAATATGATTTAGTTTTTCCCTAGAAAATAAAACATTAAAAGTATAGTTGATACCCTCTGGGTACCACTTTTGCAATCACATTTCCCTCCTACCTTCCTAACCAGAAGTAACCACTATGGCTGAATTTACAGTTCAACAGTCCCTCGCTTCTTTTTATGGAATTACCACAAAAATAAGTTTCCATAAACAATATATAGAATTGTTTTGTGTGTTTCCAAACTTTTAAAAATAGAACAATATATATTTTTTTAACTTGTATTTTTCATTATTCAACAGTGTGTTTTTGAAATGTATGCAACAGGTACATGCAGCTGCAATTCCTTCATTTTAACTGTTGTATAGTAGTATACTATATGAATATACTACAATTTATTATCCATTCTATAATTTAAACTGTACTGAACTATTTTGTCCGCGCCCAGGATTCGA
Organism: Equus quagga; assembly: GCF_021613505.1. Taxonomy (NCBI): domain Eukaryota; kingdom Metazoa; phylum Chordata; class Mammalia; order Perissodactyla; family Equidae; genus Equus; species Equus quagga. Next base: position 34,771,913 of record NC_060281.1, read on the forward strand.
ACCAACGAAACACTGGGCCGCCTGCAGCGGAGCGCGCGAACTTAACCACTTGACCACGGGGCCAGCCCCTGTACTGAACTATTTTGAATGTGTTTCATTGTATGTGTGTGTGAACATTTCTCTAAAGGGAGAATTACTGAATCAGAGGATAGGCGTGTTACCAGATATGGCCAAATTGTTCTGTGGAGGAAAATTTCAAAATCCCATTAAAGGACATAAAACTAGAGCTAAACAGCCAGAGAGACAACATGTTTCTGGATAGGAGGACAATGTCAGTTTTTTCCAAATTAATTTCCCCCAATCCTCCCCAGATTCAATAAAATCTCATTCAATGTCAAACTAATTTCAATTAAAAGGGCATCAGGATTTTTTTTTAAAGAAGCTGAAAAATTGCTTCTAAATTTGTGTGGAAGCATAAAGGTCTATAAATAGCTAAGATCAATTTGAAAAAGAATTGGGGCTGGCCCGTTGGTGCAGCAGTTAAGTGTGCACATTCTTCTTCAGCGGCCCAGGGTTCACATGTTCGGATCCCAGGTGCGGACACGGCACCGCTTGGCAAGCCATGCTGTGGTAGGCGTCCCACATATAAAGTAGAGGAAGATGGGCATGGATGTTAGCTCAGGGCCAGTCTTACTCAGCAAAAAGAGGAGGATTGGCAGCAGATTTTAGCTCAGGGCTAATCTTCCTAAAAAAAAAAAAATTTGAAAAAGAATCAAAGAGGAGGGAGTAGCCCTATTAGACATCAGGGTATATGACAAAGTCGTAGCAACAGAAAAGCAGGATACACTGGTTCAGGGAAAGACAAACCGACTAATACGACAGAATAGAAATTTCAGAAATAATCCCTGTAATCATGGGAAATTGGTATATTAGAAGTGGCACCACCAATCAGTGGGAATAAGGTGGATTATTTAAGTAGATGGAGTTGGAAAAACTGGTTCAGTGTATGTGGAAAAGTAGAGTTGATTGTCTTCTTCACACCAGGTAAACTAAAGATATTAATATGAACAGTAAACGTATAAAACGAGTGGAGATACATATATAAACACATATCACATATTTATATATGATATAAAATCATACATATATGATCTTGTGGTGGTGAAAAAGATCTTAAAAACATAAACCACAGTGAAAAATTTATTACCAAAATTTAAGACTTCTATCTAACAAATAACACCATTATTTAATAATGGTGATTATTTAATAATGGTTAATAAATGAGTGATAATTTCAAGTCAAAAGTGATCAAGAGAGCAACATTTAGAATATGCAAGAAATTCCTGGAAGTCAATGAAACAAAGATAGGAAACTGAAAAATGGGCAAAAGATGTCGATAGAAAATTACAGAAGATGCACAACCTCACTGGTAGTCAGAAAAAGACAAAAATAAAACAACAGTGAGCTATCACTTTATAGTCATCAGATTTCCAGAAATTAGCAAGTTTGATTGTATCTATTGCTGGGGTGGGTGGTGAGGGAGCAGGAACCTCCCTGCCCCTCTGGTGGAAATGTAAGTGGATATAGCCATTCTGGGGAGGAATTTGGTGGTACTTAACGAAACTGTGCAAGTTCCAGCCATCCACTCCTGGGATGTATCTTAGACAGGCTCTTACACAGGTTCATAAGGGAAAAGTATGAGGCTGTTCTTCACAGCGTTGCTTATTGTCATAGGCAGATGAGGTAACCTAGATGTTGTTTGCCAAAAGAAAGTACAGTAAAATGCAGAGAATGTGTACTATTGAATACTATCCAGCAATTAGAAGCCATAAACTAGATATATATACAGCAACACAACTAGATCTTAAAACCACGGTACTGGGTTTAAAAAAGTAAGAAACAGATATAGTACTGTACTATTTATATATTCAAGGATTCTTCTGTATCCAAGGACACATAAAAAACATTAGATAGTAGCTGCCTATGGGGGTGAGGAGAATGAGACTGAGAATTAGAGATAAAGGAGAAAATACAAACCAAACAAGAAGAACTGGCATGGACTGGCGATGATTATGTACCAAGAACTGAGGAGTATGATTGAGCCAACTCTCTACACTGGAGTCTGAAAAAATGAAAGCACTGAAGTGATGGGGAACATAAAGGACACAAGGAAAGCCAGCAGCCTGCCCGTGCACAGAGAAATGGGCCCTACACGCAGAGCAAAGCAAGTGGACCAGAAACAAGGCATCTGCCCCGGCTGCAGTTCCCATCACATCCGGCCCAATGTAATCACCGCTCTTAGGCTGTGGAGGGATCCCTCTTACAGATCCCACCTCGGTCCTTACAATCACCCCTCTGCTTCTCTGGGGCACCTTGAGTGTGTGACTGCTCCTTGTGTAATCCAGCAGCCTGGCCATTCTTTCGTGGGCTCTCTTTTTGCCTCCTGTGCAGTAGTGGACAGGACTCCAAACTCTCACATTCCCAGAAATCAGCAGTGCTTACAAAAGCAGTGAGACCAACGTAGATTGCACTGATCCTCTAAAAGAGATCAAGGATAGTTTTACCCCCCAAACACTGCAACACAGATAACCTCAGACTCCAGTGGCGCCACCAAATAGATTGTTTTCCTCTGCTTTTCCTCCAGGCAGCTCCCAGTCCTCATCTTTGGTTCTTGGCTGTTCCTAAACCTTCCCCTTTGGGCTTCTAATTTCTCTTTTCTTTCCTATGCAGGGCAATTTAATTTTGGCCCAGGGCCTCCAAATGTGCATGTCCACACCCCTAAATTACCTGGTCCACCCTAAAATTAGAAGTACAAGAGGCTTGGAAATAGAATAAGTTGTTCATTTGTTTTTTCAATCCTATACTCAACCAAAAAAGCTTTGCCTGTCGAAAACACTAGTTCCGTGCAGAGGAAATGAAAGAAAGCCCCATTGTGATTTGTCTGAGCATCTAAAGTTCATGGTCCTGAGGGACTGAGGACCAGGACCTGTAGGTCCTCCTTCCAGCAGATCACAGAGACCAGCTGTGAAACTTGTCGGACAAGTTCATTTAACTGTGTGCCAGTTTTCTCAACCACAGAATGAGAAAAACAAAATAAGTCCTATGTGTTTCACAGGTTTATTATAAGTTTCAAAGGAAGATGTATATATTTGAAAAAAAAACTTTGATTTCGTAATGTTTGACACTGTTACAACGGGCACATGTTGCATATACTTTTTCCTTGGGGTGGGGGTTGCAACGAGTATTTATGATATAGCCTCATTTGTGTAAAAAAAAAAGCTAAATACACTTGTATATAAAACTGGCAGGATATACAAAATTTGATACCAATGGTCATGTATGGGATGTGATAAGAGGGAGTGTTGAGAGGTGGAGAGAGAGGCTTTGCACCTAGACTCTTTGAAAATGTTTGCACCTTTTTTTAACTATGTGCATAAACTACTTTTATAATAAACATTAGGCAATACTACTCCTACTACTTGGCTGACTACCAAACAACTTGATTTTTTTTATGGGTAGTATATATATACACATTTTTTTTTTGGTGAGGAAGATTGTCGCTGAGCTAACTAACATTTGTGCCAATCTTCCTCCATTTTGTATGTGGGATGCTGCCACAGCACGGCTTGATGAGCCGTGTGTAGGTCCACCCTGGGATCTGAACCTGCAAACCCCGGGTCACAGAAGCGGAGCATGAGAACTGAACTGCTTAACCACTACGGTGCATGCTAAGTGAACCGCTAGGCCACTGGGCTGGCCTGGGCCGTATTTTTTTTAATTGAGGTAACATTGGTTTATGACATTATATAAAATTCAGGTGTACATCATTATATTTCGACTTCTGTAAAAACAATTTGATTTTTTTCTGGGTTAGACACAGGGTGGTTCTGCCTGTCACCTGGGAAGACAGAAGAAACTCTTAATCCTCTGGCTTCTTTTATAACAAGGCTGTCTACCTGCCTGGTTATATTGGGAGTAATTATTCACATCACAATGATTTGTAATAGAACTTCGTAATGAAATTCACATATGGTACAAGCACTTAGAAGCTCTCTAAAACGTTTGACCCCACACTTCAGGAGCAGGGCTCGTATGATAAAGAAGGTGATCTTGTACACAGACTCATACCAGAGGAACCTGGTTTGGGGATAAAGGTAGGTTTCTTCAGGGGTTGGGGCGGGAGGGTGGGAATGTGAGTGTTAAACATGAGAGGAGAGAGGGCTAGAATCAGAAAGGGGGGTGGCGGTGGTGTGGGAATCATCGTCCTTACAGAGATTCATAGCTTGCTTTGCAAAATTATTTTAATGTGTGGTCTGTGTCCAATCGCAACAATGGTAATAATTATAAATATTTGAGAGGTTAGTTAGCCCTGAACACAAGCCTCGTTTTTTTGGACAACGGCGTTTGGCGCCACTGCCATCAGGCAAGTCCTGAGTGAAAGAAGGGACAGGACTGTGTCTTGGTCACAGGGACCACTGGCTTCAGCCTTTCCTTCAGCCCCGTCAGCACTGATTAGACACATGAAACGCAGAAGTCTGGCGGGGTCGCACATTTTATTAGGGCATTCTCTACAAGAAAGATAAATGACCTGAAGGGTGTCAGAAAGGAAGGGGACCTGGGTTCACCCAGGGCTGGGGGAAGAGGCCCTAAACCCTGCAAAGGCAGGAGCATCTCCACGTGTATGTCAAAATAAAAACAATCAGCTGGATAAATTACTGCAAGCCCAACAAAGTTCTGTTTCTTCCCATCATAATTATTGTGAAGCTTTTTAAATTATTTTAGATTTTTATTTTTTTCCAAAAATCCGCTGGCTCCCCAGCTTTGCTGATGCCCTAGGCACAGCCTAGCCTGCCCCTGGTTCTCCACCGGAGGTACAGAGAAGACGAAGCGTCACGGGGAGGATCAGAGCGTCGGGGAGTGAAGGACATAAGATAAATAAAGTAAAAACAATTACAAAGCTGAACGGATACTCTGACATCCGGCGTCCTCCCACTTCGCTAGCGCACAAGAAATCCCCCGGGGTCACGGGGCTGGCCAGTGGCAGGGCTGGATCCCAGCGCGCTGCTTTCCCCGCTACACCGCCTTTCGGACGCTCCACCTCAGCCTTTCAAAGTCAGGCAGGAACCTTTTTTCCAGACGGCGAAGAAAGGGAAGACTTTGCCGGAGAAAGAGGCGGTGAAGGTGAAGATGGGCGCCTGGGTCTCGGCGTTCAGCAGGGTCACCCGCCCCGCCTCGTAGTCTAGGGTGACGCCCACGCTGCGCGGGATCTCGCTCAGCTGCAGATCTGTGCCCGGGGAGGTGCTGGCCCAGCACCGCTGCTGCGAGATGATCACGGCCCAGACGCCCTCCTCAGCTTTCAGACCCTTCCTCCTCACCTCCTCCCCGGCCACCCCCACCATGCAGCCGCCGCCGTCTCCCAGCTGCACCTCCACCTGCCAGCTGTGGCGCCCGAAGGAGAAGCCCCGCGAGCCCAGCACCACTGGGAGGCCCTCGAAGGGCAGAGGGCTGTCGGGCAGCTTCTGCTTCTGCCGGGTGTACCTCGCTGACTTCCTGTCCTCGGAGAGGACCAGGCTCCGGCTGGCGGTCTGAGGGTCCAGAGTAACGACCCCTAGAGAGAGGAAAGGGCGGACATCAGCAGCTGGCAGCAACCAAAAATGCCCTTAGAGCCCGTGCAATGTGCGTGGGAGGCAGAAAGAGCACCCGCCTCGTGCAGCATGCCATTAGCCCGCTTCTCTGAACCTCAGTTTCCCTTCCTTTCCCTGAGGACAGAGATGACAGCTCTCCTACCTGACCGCAAATGGTGCTGAGCTGTAAGGCTTTGCTTCTCAAAGTGCGGTCCAGGGACCAGCGGCAACCTCTTTGCCTGGGAGTTTGTGAGAAGCGCGGAATCTTGGGCCCCATTGCAGACCTACTGCGTCAGAACTTGGTCTTAAGATCCCTCAGGTGATTTTTCCACACATTGTTTGAGAAGCAAAATGAGGTGATGCTTGTGAAACTAGTTTCTAAATTAAGCATCAACTTACGAGGAAATGCTGTTTTAAAAAAAAATTAGACAATATTTGTTCAACTCACTAAACAGTCTAGCACAATGCTGGGCAGAAAACAAGGGCTTGATAAATATTTTTGAATAAATAATATCTGTACAAGTAACTACCATTAACTGAACACTTACTGTGTGCCAGGTAGCTAAGCTTTTTGCAGGAACTCTGAATTCATTTACCTCACAGCTGCTTGTGCGGTAGGTACTATTATATTCTCCATTTTATAGAGGAAGAAACTGTGGGACAAAGAGGCTTCATAACTTTGCCAGTGTCTCATAACTAGCAAGAGCTAGAATAGAGCACCCAAGCAATCAAGCTCCAGAATTCATATATTTAATCGCTCTGTTGCTTGGTTTGAATGGATGAATTCACGCATGGAAGAATGAAAGAACGGCTCCTGAAACCCCCAGCTGTTTACCTGAATCTGTTTCCAGATGCTGCACCAAGTTTTCTGAGGAAAGCAAAAGAGAAAGATCTGTGACTTATTATTTCTTGCAGGCAACCTCAGGGGCAGCATGTCCTGGGAGCAATGTGAGGGCAGGGACGGGAGAAGGCCCGCCCTCTGCTATGGTCCAATGAGAGAGATGCCTGGACTCTCAGCCCAGTGCCGGTCCTCAGGGGGAGAAGGAGATGCTCTAGGGAACGGGCCCCCTGAGAGTGGGATCGCTAAGGGAAGGCTTAGGGGAGGGAAGGCGTCTTGAGCCAGGTTTGGAAGCGGGGGAAAGATGGAGATGGATGGCAGGCAGAAGGGCAACTAAAGGGAATGGGAAAGCTGCTGCCCTTCCTCTTTACCTGAGAAGGCCCTCATCATGTCTGGGAGGGTGAGTATTTTCCTGTGGAGATCGCGGATCTTCTTGATAAGTTCTGGGGAAATGGCCTCTGGACTCACAAAAGTCTTCATCTCACCCCTGCAGACAAGTTGGTAACCAGTTAGGTCCAAATTCCAAAAATAGTATTCTGGTGATATAGACCAAGTGAGGCTAAAATCAGACTTAACAAAATCTGGTATCTGTGGTGAATAATTAGATTAAGAATCAACTCTTTACCTTTGCTGGAAATGTGTAGCTACTAAAGCAAGAGGCATTTCAGTTAGACCCAAGAGGAACTAATGGTAAGCACTCCTCAAGAATTAAAGGCGGGTCTTTTAAGAGAATGTTTGGGCCTGTGGAGGCCAAAAGGAGCAGAGATCATTATCCATGTTAGCCTCTAGAAGGCAGTATGGTACCATTTGAAAGCAGCCTTAAGTTATTCTTTCTAATTTGTGTGCTGTTCATTACAAGGGGAAAGGAAATGGGAGGAAGAAAAAAAATGAGATGAAAGAAAACATATATTGCAGTGAAAAAGCCCTTGATTCCAGTTTCAGCTCAGTCCTTGCTTGTCATTCTCTATGTGACTTTCCCCCGCTAGGTCTCAGCTTCTTCATCAGACTAGAAGACCTCCAAGACCCTCCTATATCTAAAGCACTGTGAAAATCATGTTTAGAGACACTTCCTGATTTGTGGACGCCTGGGTTCAGCCCCCTAACATGCATAGGCACACAGCATGTGACAAATGCTCCCTAGTCATTGTGTCTCTGTTCATTTCAGAGCTGACTGCTGATGCTTCCAGCAGAGAGGAAAGGAGTATGTATTTACAATGCTTCCGGATCCTGGTGGCTCTTGTTTTACAGTAGCATTTGAAAATTCTGAAGGAAACCAAGGAGCTGAGTGGGAAAAATGATTGAAAGAACTGGCAGGTCGGGGCTGGCCCAGTAGAGGTTAAGTTCATGTGCTCTGCTTTGGTGGCATGGGGTTCTCGACTTCAAATACCAGGCTTGGACCTACACACCACTCATCAAGCCATGCTGTGGTGGTGTCCCATATACAAAGTAGAGGAAGATTGGCACAGATGTTAGTTCAGGGCCAATCTTCCTCACCAAAAAAAGAAAAGAACAGGCTGGTCTTCCCAGGTTCCGTGATTATTATATTCTATAGAAAATGTTCCCCCTTAGAATTACATGTTAAATGGTGATAAATACTGACTCAAGTACTAACAATTTCAGGGATTAAATAGATGTTACCAGATCAGCCTAAAAAACATGATTATTATTTATAACTTCACTTTTAGGGAAAAAATGTGTCCCTGATACCAAGCAATCAGTTTAAAAATGAACCTTTAGAACCCAAACTTTTAAGTCTGGGCCACTTACGTGTGCGTGAATGAGACAGTGTGTCCCTCAGAGTGCTTTTGCTTTCCTGTGTGGCCATCTATGGGGGAGGGGGAGGGCGCACCCCTCCCGCTTCAGTCTCCATGTCCACTATAAAGGAGGCGAGAAGTGTAAAGGAGTGTAAAGTGTATACTCAAAGTGTAAAGGAGGCGGGACTGGGGCATGCACCCTACCTGCTCTGGTTGACTCTGACATCCTACAAAGGTAAAAGAACACACACTTAGTTTCCACACGTCCTTCCCATCAGAGATTCTATACATCCTTTCTACCTTAACATATCAGCTCAAAAGTCTCTTCCTCCAGGGATTGGAACTGTTTAATTACCTACTCATCAAACTGTTCTTTTACATCATGGTTCCTTACTAACTGGGGACTCTCTAGTCAGTTTCCTTGAGCTGGTTTCTCTGTCTCAGCTTTATCCTGGGGGTGCGTTCTGCCTCCAGTAATTAAGAGATGGCGGAGAACAGGACCAGGCCTTGAGTTATCAGCTGGGCCTGATGTGAAACAGGATAATATAGTGATAATCACACGAGGCACCGTTTATTGAGTTCTTTCTGTCTGCCAGGGACCATGCTAAGCATTTTGCATGAATTGTTTCTTATAATCTTTGCAACGACCCTATGAGAGAGGTGCTATTATTATCTCACGTTTAGGGAGGTTACGAGACTGACCAAGGTCATGCAGCTGGAAGAGCCGGCGCTTAAACTCAAAGCCCTTGACCTGACCACAGTGTGTGGGCAAGTCACCCAGCCTTTCTGAGTTGGCATCTCTGTAACCTCTCTGGGCCAAAGGAACCCTGTAACGCTCAGTTCCTCCTATTCGAAATAACCTCTGCTTCCCTCTCCTGCCTCTCTCCAGCATCGTCCGGCCCCCAGCACCGTGTCCCCTTCCTGGAGAATCCCTCTCCTATCCCATGAGGTGGTGGGGTGTCTCTCACTTGTAGAAGCTCACTTGCTGGCTGCTGACACTTCTCCTCCAGCTCCTTGACCTGGGCTCCAAGCCGGGCGACCTCCTCAGAGACCCTCGAGACGTACTCATCCCTCTCCTTCCGGATCTGCTGTTCCAGCCCCCTCAGCCTGGCCAGGAGGAGACGTTGTTGTTCCCCCAGCTCCTTCTGCAATCTCTCAAAGGCCGCTTCCACCTGCTGCTTCTTGCTTTCAATCTGAGTCTGTGAGCGGTAGAAAGATAGCCATGGTTAGGGAGAAGCTCACCGAGCTGGGTTCCAGGAGGATCATCTACATACTTACCATTGATTAAGAGAGATAGGGAATAACTAGTTTCAAACTCATTCTCCCGAATAATACTATGGTAGAAGTAGGTAGGTCTCAGGGTAAACTTATCAATGTTCAGGGCTATGCTCTTCCCTAATCTTGAGATTCTAATAATAATGCCACATTATGCTCTTAGAGCCATGTTGAACTTTTCGAACATCCTTCCACATCTATGATACCATCCTAACCCTCCCAGACCTTCCCTGGAGTCAGGTGGAGGTGATTATGGTCATTTCTTAGAGAGCAATTGAAGCGAAAAGAAGCTGTGATTAGAGTCAGCACAACTTATTGGAAGAGTGTGTGGAATTGGTCTTAGTCACTGAGGTCACCATGTACAGGGCACACTCAGATGAGAGTAGAGGGATGCTGGAGAGATCTTCCTGTCCCAAAACTCTATCTCCTTAGTCAGGGTACCAGAAATTCCCACACTGTAAATTTCCTCCTGGATAACTTTTAGCACGAAAAAAGAGATGGAAGGGAGTTGAATGCAGCCACACCATTAGCCTACTGTCCTCAGGTCAGCTTTGTGGTCAGGACTAGAATGCAGACCCTAAGATACGCCTTCTGGCCCCAAGCTTCCCATCTAAAGGCAATGATTTCAGGCAGACAGACCAGAATGGGAAGAGCAATGGACTAAGGATAAAGAGACCCAGGTTCTAGCCATTTCATCACGAATTTGGGCTTTGCCGTGTGGCCTTGGGAGCATCACTTTCCTGCACCTCAATTTTCTGCTTGTAAAAAAATGGCTGACAGGATGGATCGTGGGTTAGAAGATATCAGAACCACTTCCAGCTCTGATGTTCTGAATTTCACAACCTTCACCCCAAATGCCCTTGTGCAAAGACTGGGAGGAAAAGGAAAACATTTTGCCAGTTCTTTCCAGCCAGGCAACAGACACCGTACAACAAACTTCCCCAGAATCTGTTGAGAAAACCTCCACAGGAGAAGGTGGCCAAAGGCACGGCCTTTACCAGAAGCACGTGGAGCTTCTGGTCTTCCCGACTCTTTATCTCCTCAATCTCATCTCTCTCCATGCTCAGAGCTTCCAGCCGGCTCCTGAGACGATCCTGTGGGGAGAAGAATGGGCAGAAGGAGGTGGCTTAATTCATAATTCAACTCACAGATATTAATTGTCTACCATGTTGGGCACAAAGAGGTGGCTTAATTCGTAGTTCAGCTCACAGATATTAATTGTCTACCCTGTTGGGCCCATTGTTGAGTGCCGAGGAATTCAAAGGTGAAAAAACACAGTTTTTGTCCCTAAAGAGATCACCATCTAGGAAAGGGGTTGGTCACGGCTGATTAAAATACAAATAGACAAATGCAATAATCTAGGTGGGCACACAGTGAAATGGGAGCACAGAGGGGCACAATTCTGCTATAGGGCCAAGGGAAGATTTTAGAAAGCTGAAAACATTTACATTGGCCTTGAAAGATAAATTTCCAGTTGAGTAAGACAGGGGAGGAGAGTACTTAATGCCCCTGAATTGACTGTACACTTAAAAATTGTTAAAAAGGTGAAAAAGAAAAAGAGGGTCGGAGGGAAAGACAGCATTCTAGGAGGCAGGATCTACATGTGAAAAGTATTAGAAACAGGAAAAAGTAAAACAATTCGGCAAACAGCAGGTCTATACAGGTCAGTCTGGCTGGAAACATAGTGCCTTGGGGAGGACAGCTAAGAGATAAGACTGGACAGGAAGGCAAGATCCTGACTGCAAACAGCCTTAAATCCTTGCTAAGGACATCAGGCTTTCTTTGGGCACTAGGGATCCAGAGAAGGATAGTGAGCAGGACACCATCATGATTGGCTTTGCATTTTTGGAAGAATGGAGCAGAATGGAGGGTGGTTGGAAAGGTGAGAGTGGAGACAGGGAATGTGCTAGAGAGCATGCAAAGTCTGAGTGACAGATGATGAGAGCCCGGATTTGGCAGTGGCTGTGGGAATAATACAGAGATAAGGACTTGAGACATGCTTCTGAGGAAACTACTCCCAGACCGGGTGACTGGAAGCAAGAGAGAGATCTGAGAAGCAGACAGGAATGGGTAACGTCCCAAAGACCAGATGGGCTGTGCCGCACCTCGCTTTCTCAAAAAGAAGAGCAGCACTTGCAAGTTTCCCTTCTTGTCCCCCTCCTCCCTTTGAGCCCCAGTGGTCAGGGCTTTGGGGAATCCCAGATCCAGTCCGGATCCCGGGAGACCAAGTTCACCCAGGGCTCTCTATCCTTCCGCAGACAGTGAGGCCATGGCTACAGTTCTTTGTGCTCCATCACTGCGGGGTCCCCTGACGGCTGGAGCTGACGTTCCCCTAAGACTGTAAGTGACCACACAGCTTAGTGGAACCATGTCTCCCTCAGTCTGGGGCTGTCCCCAGTGTCCCTACAGCCTTGGGGTTCCCTGATGTGGGAGCTGTGGCCCTTCATCTAGATCCCCGCCCCCTCCCTTCACCAGGACAGGACATTATCCCACCCCAATGTGTCCAAGCTAAAGCCAAGCTTCTTACCCGGTAGGGCTGAATGGCCTCGTCGAGGAAGCCCACGCTGTGGGACTGGTGGGAGGGACCCTCACGGCAGAACACACAGAGTAACTCAGCATCATTCTCACAGAAGAAGTAAATCTTCTCACCGTGCTCCTCGCAGTAAGTTTCCCCCAGAGGGCCCAGGGGCACCGGGGCCATGAGAGTCTCTGTCTGCTCCTTCTCCTTGCAGAGGGGACAGAGCAGGACCCTGCTGGAGGGCTGGGCCCCCATCTGGGAGTGCAGGGCGAGGCACCGCCAGCAGAAGGTGTGTCCACAGGTGGCGGTCACTGAATGCTCCAGGGACCCCTTGCAGGCAGGACAGGAGGCCCCCTCGTGAGCGGGGGTTGAGGGCATCACGGTGCCTTCCCCAGCCCGTCCACTCAGGCCTCTGTCTCAGGCCACACGAATTGTCTTTCCCTGAAATTGAGTCACTTTTACATGAATCACAGAAGGAAAGAAATAGGAGGTGAAGAGACAGGAAGGCAGGAACGTCAGGACAGGGAAGCCACCTGGCTCCACCTCTTGTGCGTCCCCAGAACCCTGGCCACCACCCATCAGTTGAGCAGGTCCAAACTCCAGGGCATCTCAAATTACCCAGCATTTCCCAGTAGTGGCTCTGTCAGCCCGTTCTCCACTCCTTCTGCCTCCTTCTGCCTCCTTCCGGTCCCTGGGGTGGGGAGCAGAGCATGCCGTGAGGTCACAGGAAGATAGGGTTTCCTGGAATCCCTCCCTTGACCTCAGTGGGGTGGGGGAGAACTGGGTAGGAGATGCAGCTTCCTGTTCACTCGAGCAGGTGGGAGCCATAAACTTCTGGCTTTGAGGTGTGCCCACAGCGGCAAAGTCCAGGCCGGAGTGGTAGCTGACTGACTTCCGGGAGACTCTGTTCAGACACTGCAGGTCCACCGTGGGATGATTGCTCACAAGGTCCCCCCCTCTGCCCTCCTTTCCTTGCCTCACTCCATTTGCCCAGGCTGGTGTCTCCTAAGCTCTGAACTCCCACTACCCCTGAGTGCCAGTGTCCCCATTTGGGCTTGGGTAATGTTGTCCATAACTCAAATGATCATGTTGATAAACAAAATTTAGAAAACTCAGTTAGTCAAGAAGATAAACAGATTCAACCATATTTACCTAAGGCTTAGTGTTTTCGTATTACTACATGAAATCTGATAACAGCCTTTGGGGCAGGAATGATCACTTCCATTTTACAGAGAAAGAAACGTAAACTGAAAGGTGAAGTGACTTGCTCAGGTCAGAGAACTAGAAAGCAGCAACGTTGGGGTCCATCCAAGGCTGCCAGCTTCCAGCCTGTGCTCTTCCCGAACTCCAAGCCAAGACAATGATCAAACGGCCATGGTACCTCATCCACTTACCTCCGTCTGTAGTTAAAAAGCAAGGAGACACTCCCATTCTCCCACTGAATGATCAGCCCCGCACCCTATTTCATTCTCTTTTCACTTCAACTATTTTGTCCGTCACCTTCTCTTCCCATCCTACCTGCCCCCCCCCCCCCCCCACCAAGAGTGCAGCGTCTGGGGCTGCGCTGTCCAACACAAGAGTCTCCAGGCACATGTGGCTGCGGAGCCTTGAGATGTGGCCGGTCCCGACTGAGATACGCTGCCTGTGTAAAATACACCCCAGATTTCAAAGACTTAGCACCAATGAAAAAGAATATAAACTATCTCATTACTAATTTTTTATACCATTTGCATGTTGAAATGATAATCTTTGGGGCTAAATGAACTATTAAAATTGATTTCACTTTTTACTTTTTAAAATATGGCTACTAGGAAATTTTAAACTGCATACGTGGCTCACATTGTGTTTCTCTGGGACAGCACAGCTCTGAGACACACAGATCTGAGTGCAAATTGTGGCCACCCACCTTCCTACCCGTGTGCCTTGGGCAAGCTACATAACAGGGCTGAGGCCAGCTAATTTCCTAATAGCAATGACACTATACAGCAGACAGGAGGAATAAATAAATCGTATGCTTAAGTTGCTTACATCAGTGTGAGGAATATAGTCATCATAAATAAGGGCGAGCTGTTGCTATTTTTCTTTCTCCTCCCCCACACAGAGTATATTCCAGCCTCTTTGGAAGCCTTTGGCAGGCCAGTTGGGGCATCAAGTGAAGTTTCCTGTGCCATGTCCCCGGGGCACAACGACCTTATCTGGGTCCCCACACTCCCCTGGGCTGGCTGATACCTCCAATCTCCCTGAAGACAGCTGGTCACGGTGCAGGGAGGCTGAGTGGCATCACTGCTCTGTGACCCAGTCTTCCTCCTGTCCCCGAAAGAAGAACAACCTCTTTCAACTGTGGATGGTTAAGATACCAGCACTAGCCTTCTACTGTGAGTGTCTCTGGAGGGACTGGAAGGAACGGTGAACCCCAGGTCATGGGCACCGATGGGAAGAGTAGCTGAGGTCATCTCTGGAATGCTGTGACCCTTCTTCGTCCCCTTCCTCCTCCTCCTCCTCTGCTATTTCTCCATCTCTGCTGTTCGAGGGTGTGTGTCTGTTCCTTTGGGAGGAGAACAGCAGAACTTTGTCTACCAGAGATGCAAGTGGGTGCCTTGCCCTTGTGCATGTGTGTGTGAGTGTGTGTGTGTGACAATGAGGGTGTTGGTACATATTTAAGATGTGTCTGTGTCCAGCTGTGTGCACATGTAGGTGTGTGAGTGTGTGATGTGTGTCTTCACTGTTCTTCCAGCCCTTTCCCCTCAGCCGAGCAGACGAGGTGACCTTGAAGAGGCCACAGGCACAGCAGCACCATGGCCTCGGCCGCCTCTGTGATTAGCCTGGCAGATGAGGTCAACTGCCCCATCTGCCAAGGCACCCTGAGGGAGCCGATCACCATCGACTGTGGCCACAACTTCTGCCGCAGCTGCCTCACCCGCTACCTCGAGATCCCTGTTCCAGACTCTGAGGAGCCCCCCACCTGCCCCCTCTGCAAGGAGCCTTTCCGCCCAGGGAGCTTCCGGCCCAACTGGCAGCTGGCCAGTGTGGTAGAGAACATCGAGCGCCTCAAGCTGGTGTCCTTGCCAGGCTCAGGAGAGGAGGATGTCTGCCGGGAACATGGGGAGAAAGTCTACTTCTTCTGTGAGGATGATGAGATGCAGCTCTGTGTGGTGTGCCGGGAGGCCCAGGAGCACCGAGCCCACACCGTGCGCTTCCTGGAGGATGCAGCGAGTCCCTACAGGGTAGGAAAGGGGAAATGGGGGCTTCCCAGGGACGGTCTGGGATCGAACTGAACTAAAAGAATCAGAGCAGAGTTGTGGATGATTTGGGCCACTCTGAAGCGAAATTTTATCTCCCTACGTCTATCATCACCCAGGCAACAGAGCCAGGCGTGAAAGATTATATGTTTGTGTTTTAAGCATGTTCTGTGTTGTTTACTTATAGCCAATGCATAATAGGAACTCAATAAATACCTGTTGAATGAATGAGAGACCAACATGAGTGTACGTGTCTGTGCAGTGGATCAGTCAGGTCTATCTGAGGAGGTCTGAGTTTGTATTTGAGAGAATGATTGCTCAAGTGGTGTGTATATGTATTAATGTTTGTGCGTTTACCAGCATGTGCTGGGATGCACTGGGACCTTTGTGGGAGCTTTGGAGGCGGACTATTTGAAGTGTAAAATAATTGTTTGAATGCTCATGTTTGTGAATAAATTAGTGTTTACATATAAGCTGATTGAGTAGATTTGTATGGTGTGTAATTTTGTGTGTCATGAAATGAGTGTGTGTTGGTTTTAGTTGTTTACGTATTGTGTTTTATACAAGTGGGTGTCTATGTGTATATGTCAATTAGTTAATTAGCATTTGATGGTGAGAGTTCCAAATGTATTTTGGAAAGTACCTAAATGGACATTTACATGTGTATACCTGTTCCTAACTCTATTCTAGAGCAAGCAACTTTTAAAACAATTCAGTGATTACCTTTGCGTTATCCAAGTTTCTTCTCCCCCGCTAGAATCATACATGGAAAATTTATTCCATTCACAAAGGAAGGTTGTTGGGATGTGTTCCCTTTGGGACGCATAATATTTCAAACAAGGAATAATTTCAAACAACGGCATCTCAAGCTCAGGACAGATCCCAAATATCACTTACCAAAGGCAAAATAAATTAGGGTGTTTAACCTGAAGAAAAGAAGGCTCCGGTGGGAACACCAAGTCACGGCCTGAGATGGCATAGGATAGAAGGGGAAAGCCCTGATCAGAATTCTTGGAGGACAAAGCAAAGGAACAAGACCTAAAGAGAGTACGCTATCAAGGGCAGTTAAGACACAGGCATTGTCAGCAAGAGAATGACGTCTTCCCTTGTGTCATTCCATTCCTGGAGGCAGAGTGTTGGATGAGGGTTGGCCACCTCTTAACAAATCATTGTTTCCATCTTAAATATTTTATGCTTCTTCTACACTATATGCTCTTTTTATGCTCCTTCTCTCCAGAAACAAATACAGAAGTGTCTTGAGTGTCTAAGAAAAGAGAGAGAGGAGATTCAGGGAATCCAGTCAAGAGAAAATGAAAGGATACAAGTCCTCCTGGTAAGTCATCATCCCTTCCCTGGGCACCCTCTTCCTCAGGTCCAGGGCCTCCCTGAAACAGAGGCAACATAGCATATAGGCCTGTGAGGTCATTCTGAGTTCGAATCCTGACTCTGACGCTCACTAGATTTATGACCTCAAACAATTCTGTATCCTCAGTTTATTTATCTGTAAAGTGGAGATTAAAAATTGTCACTACCTCACTGAATTTCTGTGAGGATTGAATGAGACCGTGTCTGTCACGTAGCTTAGTGCTGTGCACGTGGTATGCATTTTGTAAAAGGCACGAGGTAGTGTGTCCCCACCATATCCTCTATACCCCCTATGAGCCCCACCCTTTTAGAAGCTCCAGCAGAAGGTGCTGAGGCAAGGCTGGGTGGTCTAGCTCCCAGAAATAGTGTGGCAGGTGGAAAGGAAACCTTCCTACAGTTCCAAGTCTGTCTGGGGACCCAAGGCAGGGCGGGGGCCTCTGATTTTACCACCAGACCTTGGAAGATCTGGGCCAGGAGGGAGATGGGAGTGAACGAAGGAAAAAGAGGGAAAAGGAAGAGGAGGAGGAGGAGAAGGAGGAATAACTTCCTCCTGCCCCCTCAGACTCAGGTGGCCACCAAGAGACAAAAAGTGATTTCCGAGTTTGCGCATCTGAGCCAGTTCCTGGAGGAACAGCAGAACATTCTCTTGGCCCAGCTGGAGAGGCTGGATGAGGACATCTTGAAGCAACGGGATGAGTTTGATGTCCTGA
Organism: Equus quagga; assembly: GCF_021613505.1. Lineage (NCBI taxonomy): Eukaryota > Metazoa > Chordata > Mammalia > Perissodactyla > Equidae > Equus > Equus quagga. The sequence continues at coordinate 34,789,176 of NC_060281.1, forward strand.
TCACTGAGGAGATCTGCCGATTTAGCGCCCTGATCGCAGAACTAGAGGAGAAGAAAGAGAGGCCGGCAAGGGAGCTCCTGACGGTGAGGCCTGAGCCCCTCCCCACCTGTGCTCGCCTATATTTGCTGCATCTTTACCTTGTCTAAGCCATGTCTCCTTCACCCACACATCTCCGTATCCCAGATAGAAGCTGGGTCACAGGACCAGAAGTTCTGAATTCTCGTCTTTGCTTCGTCAAGAATGCCCTGGTGACTTTGCTCCCTGGTCTCGGTCTCTCCATCCCACTATCCATCAAATAGGGAAGATGCTTTCCTTATCTTCCTCACGGGGATTTTGTGAGGATCCAACAGTAAGATGGGAGTGAAAGTAGCACTTTGAAAAGCATCATGTACTATGTAAACAAATGTCAGGTGCTATTTCCAAGGCGAGCTATTCTCTGTATCCTGACTGACCCACCAGTCAGGAAGCTCTTCCTGGTCTATTTCACTTCCTCACACTGGAAGAGAGATATTGGGGTTCCAACAAGGCATCAGAAAGGCTACACGATTTAGGGGAACACAGTCAGGGCTGAGAAACAGGAGACCGTGGGATGGGACTTGCCTTTGCCTCCAGCTAGCAGGAGCAGGTCACTTCACATCTGAGTCTAAAAAATAAAGAGGTTGGGCTCCATGGTCCTTGAAACCTCGTAAACCCTAAAACTCTGTGACTGTAGGATCTGGTCCTTTTTCTGTCCAGGGCTATTAATATGGTATTTTGTCTTTCTAGTTATAAGAAAAGGGGAAGGGGGAGGGTGGAGACTGAATCCCTGCTCTCTCTCTCCCCTTCTCCTAGGATATCAGAAGCACTCTAATAAGGTAAGCGGTACAGTTTTTCTCTTCTCTTTTCCTTCTTACATATATGTACATGCACGACATGCCTAGTTACTGCCATGAAAGTATACAACATTCTCACTTTATTAAGGATAAAAATTCACGTGTAAACTTGCTCATGCTCAAATGCATTCCCACATACAGCCATAGACACACATCCCTGCATAGCATTGCCCAGGAGTGGGCAGTGGGGTCCACCCTAGAGGAGGCCTGTGTGCCTGTGGGAACTGGCATCTCCATGTCCAGTGAGAAGAAGGCAGCTGGCTGAGTCTGGAGGCATTGCTAAGGCAGATAATTTCCAGACCCCGCCATTTCTGTGTCCCTAGATCTGAAACCAGAAAGTGCCGGAAACCAGAGGCTGTGTCCCCTAAACTGGGCCAGAGGATTCGGGACTTCCCCCAGCAGGCCCTTCCACTGCAGAGGGAGATGAAGACGTTCCTAGGTAAGAGGACCCCACAGGGCACAGGTGGCCCTGAAGCCTGGGTTTAGGAATGGCCTCCATGCTAGGCTGCCTGATGCTCGTGTGACTTTTGGCAAGGCTGTACCCTTCCTGTGATTTGGTTTCCTTATGTGAAGATCTTTGTAAAATCTACTTATCAGGATGATGTGACAATGAAGAGAGATAATAAATGTTAAGACTTCTGGAAAAAACTTAGCTGATTTGAAAAATAAGTAAACAAATAAATCTGATCAATTGGCATTAAGCAGTAGAAAAGATAATGATTAACGAAATCTGTCATTCTCAATAATTTAAAAAATCCACAGAGGCATTTTTAATACATGGTAAGTTTTTGATGATGAATATTGTTAATTAATAACCAGCAACAGTACTTCTCTTTGCCCTGTGGTCACTGACTTCCCTCCTTCCTCTTTTCTCTCGCTTTCCCCCATTAGTCTGGTTCTCACAATTGAACTGCTCCTGTGGTGACAATGCCCCCCTTTTCTGGAACAGGGAGTGGTGGTAGGATAGGGTTTGGAGGCTTTGAAATGAGAGTCATGAATGTGGCTCTCTGCCAACACCCCCCTCACATATGACATCATGAGTGATGCCACCTATGCCACCTATTTCTAGATGACCCACCCACAAAAATGTCACCCTAGAAGAGCTTTCTGCATGAGTCCACTTCCTGCAAGTATTCCCAGTGGCCTGGCAGTGAGGAAACTTTACCCTAATCAAAGGCTGACTTTTGACTATCCAAAAAATTGTTTCTAAGCAGAATGAGAAATAAATTAACCCAGTTATCCATTCATTAAGTGGATGTTTCTTGAACATTGACTATGTCCTGGGCTGTGTGCGAGGCATTGAGGATATAGAGGCGAGCAAGGCAGACGTGGTCCCTGCCGCTCAGAGCTAGGGCAGTGGGTCTTAAAGTGGGGCTCCTGGCCAGCAGCATCATCCCCTGGGAACTTGTTAGAAACGCAGATTCTCAGCCCCACCCCAGGCTGCCTGAATCAGAAACACGAGTGTTTTAGCAACTGCTCCAGGGGACTCTGGTGCAAGCTCAAGTTTAGAAGCACTGGTCGAGAGGGTTCTGGCTTCCGTTCTTCTCTTTGTCCCTTCCCTTCTCTAGGCCTGTTTCCTCATCATTAAATGTTCTACGGTTTTGTGAGACTAAAGAAATCTCATTGTTTTTTATTTCCTCTTTACAGAAACACTCTGCTTTGAGTTGGACTATGAGCCAGGTAAGCACCCTACGTCAGGATGGGAGGGAATGAGGAATCTAAAATTGAAAAGGACAGATAGCTTTGCAGAGTTCTGCAAATATATTGTCACACACACACACACACACACACGTCACTGCCTTTATAAAGCGTGTAGGAGAACCATGAAGAAAGGACGGGTGCACACACATATCACATACCTGGCATGAAGCTCATGTTCTCATCTGCTCATGATGAGGGGATAGAAAGATTAAATCAGAATGGGACAAGGTCTATCAAGAAAGGCTTCCTGGAGGAGGGGAACTTTGATCTGTGTTTGGAATCGCATTCTTAGAACCATTGGGAACCTGTACTCCTTCTCAGGTGTTGTTTCCTAGGTGAGCGTTAGGAGGAGGGCAGCCTCTGGGTGAGAAAGGAATGAACAGAATGGAGCCCACTCAAGGCTGTTGTTCCCAGTCTGTCAGCCAAAGACCTTGGGAAGTCATAGAGTTGTTTATTGGAAGGGACTCTAACCCATGGACGTATCTGAATTTATGAATTTGTCTCAATTTATGGATACTAAAAGTAACTATGCAGGGGTCTGCAGAAGTTTTTGATGTTAAAAAGTGGTTCTCTGACTCTGATGATTTTAGAATTGCTGAGGCAGAATGAATAACCTGCGAGTGAGCCCAAGAGCTTGCCAGGAGCAAAGACTGTGAATGAGTCATAAGTGCCCAGGGAGGAATCATGAAGTTAGGACTGAGGGGAGACTGTCTCCACCCTCCGAGATAGGAGATACAGGAGGGGGAGGAGGTGATGTGTCAGCAGCAGGAGGAGATCAGAGCAGGCACGCACAGCTTTGGGAGTCAACTAGTTTGCAGGGAGCAGAACTGCTTTCCAGAGGACCACATAGAGCCAGACGAGAGCGTGGATATCCAGCTGACGCATCCTCGCATCCTCGGAGGCATGCTTCTCGGGCTTTAACATGCGCACCAATCACCTGTGGATCTTGGTAAGATGCAGATTCCATCTCAGGTGGTCTGGGGTGAAGCCTGAGGGTCTAGTTCTAACACATTCCCAGGTGATAACCATGCTGCTGGTGCGTGTAGGCACTATACACATTGTTGATAATAACACCAACTGGTGGATGCCAACGGGGATTTTTAGGCCTTTCTTGAAGGTGATAACATGTCTGTTGACATCTGTGTTGCTTTTGGTTTTCCCCACAGCTCACATCTCTCTAGATGCCCAGACTTCCCACCCCAAGCTCCTCTTATCTGAGGACCACAAGCAGGCTCGGTTTTCCTACAAATGGCAGAACTCACCAGACAACCCCCAGCGTTTTGACCGGGCCACCTGTGTCCTGGCCAGCAGTGGATTTACAGGAGGGAGACACACTTGGGTGGTGAATGTAGACTTGGTCCACGGGGGCAGCTGCACCGTGGGTGTCGTCAGCGAGGACATGCAGCGGAAGGGCGAGCTTCGGCTGCGGCCGGAGGAGGGGGTGTGGGCCCTGAGACTGGCTTGGGGCTTTGTCTCAGCCCTGGGATCCTTCCCTACACGGCTGGCCCTGGAGGAGCAGCCCCAGAAGCTGCGGGTGTCTATCGACTATGAGGTGGGCTGGGTAACTTTTGCCAATGCTGTCACTCACATGCCCATCTATACTTTCACTGCCTCCTTCACCCAGAAGGTCTTCCCCTTCTTTGGGCTCTGGGGCCGAGGGTCTAGTTTCTCTCTGAGCTCCTGAGAGGGTGCAATTACCCTCCTCTAAGTACAAGTGTCAAAGAGAGGACCTTATGGACTTGACCCCTGGCTGCATCACCTGGAAGACTTGGCACAGAAATTACTGCTTTAGATGATATAATGAGTCAGAACTTTGGCAAAGGACAAGATGAGATGACCTTCAATCTGCTGACGAAGCCCTTTCCTCCATGCCCAGTGGATGCTCAGCGTATCCGGGGACTCAGACCACTGCCAGACCTCCTCATCACCATCCCCACTAGGCACAGAAGTAGCTGTGCAGAGGAGGGAATACTGGATTTGGAGCCAGAAGACCTGGATTCTAAACCCAGCCCTGTAACCAACCAATTGTGTGATCTTAAGCAAGGCATCTCATCTCTCTTCATCTTGTTTTCTTCCAAAAATATTAGGGTTAATTTACTCACATCCTCAAGAAACATTTATTGTGTGTTAATTATAAACCAAGCAGTATGGTAGCCACTGGTGATATGAAAATAAAAATTTTTAAAAATTGTCCCATATCTGAAGGAGCTCATGGGAAGAGACAGAGACATAAAGAGGAAATCACAGTACCATGTGATGGGTGCTGTGATAGAGATCTGACCTTGGGGTTAGGGAAGCCAGAGGAGGGAGTATAACCCTTCTTGGATGTCAGTGGGTGAGTCAGGATGGCTTTCTGCAAAGAGTGAGTCTAAAAGATGAATATCGTGAATGAGGAAAGGAGGGGAAGAAGAATCTCAGGGAAGAGGGATGGCAGAGAACTGGCTGGATGATCCATGACTCAAGAGACACTGGGTCATCTCCACTATCCTCATGAGCAGATGGGGCCACCCCCACCCCTGACAGCAGTCAATGCTTCCCTCCTCCTGGTGGTGTCCTTCTGGCCAAGATGAAGATGGGAATTGGTGGGAGGGGACCAGGGAGGCATGGCCATAAACCACAACCGAAGGACCACACTCAACTTCTGGGGAAAATCCTCTTCCTGATCTGTTGATCGCCATCAGTCAAATAATGAGATGAAAAGAATTAGATGGTGGAAAGGAATGAGTCTCAAATAGCTCAGCTGTGTGAGCCAGAACAGCACCGTCTTAACCCTTGTATGAGGCAAAAGGATCCCAGGTGGAGGCAGGGGGATAAACTGGATGACCCATGACCTTTAGCCCAAAGAGTTGAGACTGCTCTAGGGCTGGACAAGAAGTGACATCTGAGAGATGAGGTGGAAAAAGAGAGACAGTTAGGGATTTGGAGAAGATGTGTGGATTTGGGGTGGAGAGCTCTAGGAGAGACAGGAAGCCAGGTGGTATTGGGGGAGTCTGTGACCACGTGGTGTGAAGAAGCTGAGTACTGATGATGCCAGAAATCCCTGTGCCTGGTGCTGATTCTGGGAGAGGTACAAGCACTAACACATGACTGCCTAGAATTTGGAAAATGATTATCAGTCATCCCCAGGGGGAGTTTTAAATCCTATGCACAATAAAAGTATCGTCTCAGCACCTTTTGTTTTCTAGTTCTTGTTGGTGTTGTCATTTATTCTGCTTAAACATATCCTTCACTGACAATCTCTTTAACATTGTCTCTGTTTACTCTACTCAGACATAAACTAAAATGTTTCTATCATCTCCCCACTGGGGCCCCAGGAGGAGTGAACCATCCAGCGGGCAGTTTCAAAGGGAGCCGGCACAGGCTTAGAAGTCACCCAAGAACTTCTGTTGCTCATCTCAGCTTAGCAGGTAGAAAAGACGTGGAGGTTAGGAGCCAGGGATTGGAGGGGGGCTGAATTGCTTTCTCTGGGAGTGTTCAGCATTTCCTACAAAAATGTATATTCAAGAAAAATAGATGCAAATTCTCTATATAATGGTAAAACATATCCAAGGCCCCCAAACCTGGGATTCCACCAAAAAGTGGATTGCATTCTTCTATTTATTTTTATTGGTTTGGGCTGGGTCTTTAAAAATGACCATTAGCCTCTAGGTTAAATATGTTTGAAGATCCTGGCCTGCTGGAGGGCTGAACACACATTATGTCACTTAATCGTGGCAACTGATGAGGTAGCTCCTTTTACTATCCCCACTTTTCTTCACTGTTAAGTGAAGAAAGCTGAAGCCTGGTGAGTTTTGGTTATTTGCCCAGCCAAGATCATACAGCAATGATTTTTTTTTTTTTTTTTAAGGATTGGCACCCGGGCTAACAACTGTTGCCAATCTTTTTTTTTTTTTTTTTTTGCTTTTTTTCCCCAGCCCCCCCCCCCCCCCCCCGGTACATAGTTGTATATCTTAGTTGCATGTCCTTCTAGTTGTGGGATATGGGACGCTGCCTCAACGTGGCCTGACGAGCGGTGCCATGTCCTCGCCCAGGATCTGAACCCTGGGCCGCCGTAGCGGAGAGCAAGAACTTAACCACTCGGCTGCGGAGCCAGCCCCACAGCCAGGATTTTAATTCATGTCCGTCTCAAGAGCTCTTAACCGCTCTCCTACACTGCCTTGTTCAGAAATAGGTGCCCAGGTGGATCCTGGTGAATATTTTAATGCCGGCCACACTCTCCACAACTGACTTGGAATCAGAAAGACAATTTCTATTTCTTACACTGAGAAATAAAACTGCTAGTGAGTGAAAATACTCCGCTTGGGCTGTCAGCACCTGCTTCTCTCCTGGAGTAATTGTATTTGAGGTTTACTTGTTTTAGAGGGTGGAGTGAGCACAGAGGGAACAGGTGGATCCTAAAACATTATGACTTCAAGATAAGGCAGCTCGATGAAGCTCCATGCTCTGCTTTTCACAGAGTCTGGATTCAGGGTTCCCGCCTCCAGAGAAGCACTAAATTCAGGAGGTCCCAACCTTCCAATCGCCCTCTCCGAGACTCCAAAGGAGCAGTGCATACTTGTAGTGACATCCATATTTTTTCACAGCTTACATTTTCACAGCTTACACTGTCTTAGCTCTTTCTATTACAAAGAATGGAGACTCACTCAAGTTAGTTCAAATAACAGGAAAGTTTTTTATAAGAACAGACATGTGAATATGGAAAATGGGATTTTCCACCATTTGCTAGGCCTCATGGGAAGCTGTGGTGGGGGTGACAGAAGCGGTGGGGTGACATAACCAAATCCCAAAGGAAGAACCAGAGATTTTTAAAATGTTAATAATCATGGGCCAGCCCGGTGGTGTAAGGGTTAAGTGCATATTCTCTGCTTCGGCAGCCCGGGTTTCGTGGGCTCGGATCCTGGGTACAGACCTAGCACTACTCTTCAGGCCGTGCTGTGGAGGCATCCCACATACAAAAAATAGAGGAAGATTGGCACAGATGTTAGCTTTGGTCAATCTTCCTCACCAAAAGAAAAGGTTAATAATAATAACAAACACATATAGAGTTCATTTTGGCCAGTCACTATAATAAATATTTTATATATAAACTCATTTAATCCTCACAGCAACCCTATGAGGGGGTACTATTATTAATAGCCCTATTTTATGCATGAGAGAACTGAGACATGTGGAGGTTGAGTAACTGGTCCCAAGTTAGCAAAGAGTAAACAGCACAGCAATAACACACATTACACATTAGACAGTAATAACACATTTGAATTCAGATGGTTTAGCTCCCAAGTCTGTGCTCATGTCCGTTATGTAATACTGCCTCTGTATGTGTAAGAACTGATAGGAAGGCCACTTGAAGTCCAAGGAAGCTTAGAGACTGGATTATCCTGTGGCTACTGAGCAGCACAGGTCATGGACACTCGCTCCAGTACACGGCCACACATGTGGCTTTGATTCCCTCTGCTGCTGCTCTTTCCACCAACTAATGAGGTGTTCATCACAGACCCATTTTGAATTTCCAAGAGAACTTGATGTTCAGTTGGTTATCATTGTCCCACTTTGGTAAAATCTTTCTCATTAGGCCACCTCATAGGCTTGATTGACCAACCATCTGCTGGTCAGATGCCCACCCCAGTCCAACCATCTGTAGTCATATCAGAAGAGGGGAGAGGGGCTGGCAGGCACCTGCAGGCTAACTGACTCTCCAGTGGAGGGAGGCCCTTGGAGCTCCTCAGTCTCCTCCCACTCCTGGGTAGGATAGTTCTGGCCAAATTCTCTGTGACAATAACTCAACTAGGATGTAAGTATGGTTAGCTGTCACCTCCAGGAGTGCTCTTTTCTTGGCTAATGTCTTGTTCTTAGATTTGGTGTCTCCTGTTTCTCTGAGACCTACAGCTTCCTGCCTAGTAACTATACCCTCCTTTATCTGAACATCTATGCTAGGCTTTTTCCCCTTCTGCCTCCCCTTAAACCCCCAACTTCCTGCCCCCAATCTATCTGGCACCAAGAGTCCAGAGTGGTTTTCCTTAAACACCACTTGTTCCGTTCACACCTGACTCAAAAATCTTTGATGGGTGCCTACATCTTTGTGTCACTAAACTAACCCTCTGCTTGATTTCTGGTCTTCCCCATTCCTGAATAGTCCAGATTAACCAGGTCAGTTTCCTCGGACTCCTACATATGTGCTGTGGCTTTTTTCTACCTCCATATTTTCATTTGTGGAGCTATCCTGATCTGAATGCTGTCACCTTTCTCTCCCGCTGTTCAATCCCCACCTCCCTCAGGAAGCCGACCCCAACATTCCAAGCCTCACTCTCTCCTCTGGACCCCCACAGCACTTAGCAACTGTGACACTTAATTTAATGTGTCACATACTCTCTTGTTATTCCTTATATGCTTGTACTGGTTCCACAGCTAGATTATAAACTTCTGAGCGCAGAAGTAGAATAAGACAGAATTACCACATTTGAATGTTTACAACATGTTAGGCACTACAGCAGGCACCTAGCATACATAACAAAATTTAATTCTTACGACAGTCCCAGGCCGCAGGTACCATTATCCTCATTTTACAGGGAGTAGTACTGAGGCTCAGAGAGATGAAGTTGCCCAGGGTTACAGAGGTATTAGGTGTCAGGACTGGGACTTGAACTCAAGCCTGACACACATCTGAGTTCCCACTCTTTGCACCATAAGGCAGCACCTCCTGTGGCCATGTTTTATTCTTTATATCCCTCAGTGCCTAGTATAGTACTGACTATTTCAGCAAAGACTCAATAAATACTAGTTAAAGGCTGCCTTTGTTGAACATGGGACATCAAGAAGGTCCTTATATTTTCTATTAATTCATTCATACATCCACTTGACACATTTCACTGGGCACCAACTATGAGCCGGGCACTGTCCTAGACGCTGGAGACACAAAGACAGAATACTGTCCTTACTCAACCAAAGAAGTGATGTACAAATAATTAATACACAAATGTATGTTATCCATTGCTCCATAAAAAACCCCACAAATTTAGTCTTAAAACAACACACATTTATTACATCACAGTTACTTTGACATTTATTACCTCACAGTTTCTGTGGGTCAGAAATTTGGGTCCTCTGCATAGGGTCTTACAAGACTGCAATCAAGATGTCAGCTGGGCTGGGTTCTCATCTGGAGGCTCAGCTGGGGAAAATAATCCACTTCCAAGTTCATGCAGGCTATTAGCAGAATTCCTTTTCTTGCAGCTGCAAGACCAATGGCCTCTACTTCTTATTGGCTAAAGGCTGGAGGCTGCTGTCAGCTCCTAGAGGCTGCCTGCTGGCCGTGGGGCCACTTCATCAATCCAGCAATGAGAGTCTCAAGAGTGAGTCTGTTAGCAATGGGGAGTCCATACAACGTAACACAGTCACTGAAGTCACATCCTATCCCCTTTGCCATATTCCATTGATTAGAAGAAAGTCACAGATCCTGCTCATGCTCAAGGGGAGAGGATCACACAAGGGCATGAACAGCAAGAGAGGAGGCTCATGGGGGACCACCCTGGAGTCTGTCCACCACAAAAATAATGAATAAGTGCCAGGTGAGTGGTACAGACAATAGGCGCTACAGGAGCTCAGAAGGAATATTCCATCCAACAGACCTGCCAGCTCCATGCACAGAGGTGGTATCACCACTATTGAGCTCATGCCATCCAGGTGCCTGGGTACTCCTATTTTAATATGAGATTGTAAGAGATGAGCATTATTATCGTTTCACAGGCAAAATGGAGATCTTGGATCCTGACCTCTGCAGTGGGAACCACCAGCACAAACTTGGTTCAGGAAGGAGGATGTGAGCATTGTCCAAGTGTCAGAGGGTCAGGCATCAGGTCACGGCTGTGGGGGTGAGAAAAGGGGGTCATGTTCAGGAGATGGCAGGTCTGAAGGTACATGGGGTAGACCTAATGGAAAGCCAGACAGGTTGGAGAAAGGAGATCAAGGAGGCTGAGGTGAGTCTGAGATGAGGTCGTCCAGGGATGAACAGGTCAGAGCTGCTGAGGATGACAGAAGAAGTGATTCGTTGATTCTTTTCTCTAACTCGGGATAAATAGCCTCTTATTTCTGTGGAGCACTCCTAGAAATAAAGAAATCCTTCAGTGTATTCCGTTGAATCTTCTACTGGCCATGTAGCATGAAGATACAAAAGTTAACAGAGAAGTAGATCTCTTTGACTTTGATAAAGCTCATGAGCATGTCTATGCTTGTGTGGGTTTGCATGTGTAAACACATATGGGAAGAAAGATGAGACGGCTCATACCTGGCCAATAAGTCACTGGCATTCTAGAAGAAAGAGAATGAGAGAGAGAATCATAATTGGTTCGCAGGTTCTTGTCACCTCCAAATTCTCTCCCTGACCTGCTATTGGATGCCACTCTGGGGGGTGACCTTGAGAACTGGAGACGATAGCGCCCCCCTCACCCCACCTTGCTGTAGCAGCATTGTGAGGCCTTGGACAAGCCATCACCACATGTTACAGGGAAGCCTCTCCTTCTTAGACCTCCCAGAAGGGTGCCACAGGTAAGCTGCCCTGCCTACTAACTGGGGAAAATCCCCATCTTTGGGAGGTGTCTCAAGGTATGTACCTTCAGCGTGTTGGCGTCCAGTTCCTTAGCTGTCCTCTCCAGATCAGTGACCACGTTGTTGAGCTGAGTTATTGCCCTGGAGATGTCAAAGATTTTGGACACCTCTGCTGGCATGTCCTCCAGTTGGTCTGGCCACTGCTGAGGGAGGGTCTCCAGTTGTCTCCTGGTTTGGTGCTGGCTCTCCAGCTCAGCCTCCAGCCTGTTGGTCCCACAGTCTACCTGAAACTACAGAAAAGGGACTCCCTAAGATTCAGTGTCAAATGTCTCCCTGGTCCTTCACAGTCTCTGAATACTCTGAGTGAGAATGTTAATTCCTCAGTCCTCTTCCTCTTGTGGCATTGCCTCTGTGGGTCACAGGCATTGCAGAGGCAGCTGTGTTCCTCATAAATGTGGGTACACCTTCCCTCCCACCTCACACTCTTGTGAACATCCACGGATGCCATATCACACACAGTGGGCACACATACACACACACACACACACTGCTCAGCAATATCTTTCCACTGCCTGCTTTTAACACCCTTCAGGTTATAAGGTGAGAAGGGACCCCCACCTAAGTGGGCAAGAGGGACAGAAAGGTAGACCATCAGAGACAGAGATAGAGACCTACAGTTTGTGTGGTCATTTTCAATTGATGAGCCGCTTGTCTCCTTTGATCCTCACCGTGAGCCAGGTGTAACAGGATTGGCTTTCATTTAACATATAAACCATATGAAGATCAGAGGGCTTGACTTGCCCCAGGTCACTCAGCCAGCAAACCATGAGGCCGAGCCCAGCCCCCAGGTTGCCAGCCTGCAGGACCTCCTCCTACATTAGGCTGCTCCAGACAGCAACATGGCCAGAACAAGGAGCAAGGGCGCTGAGGACACTCTGAGGTGTCCTTCCCAAGACTCTGCACATCTCACCTGCACAGCCTGCAGTTTCTCCTCCTCCTGAGCCCTGAGCCGCCGAAGTTCCTCAGTGTCTTTTCTGAGCTTCCTGCTTCTGCGGTTGAGTCGTTCCTAGAGAGACGGACACACTTGCTTGTCACACTACGGGTGAAGGTGGTGCTTAATCAAACATGGTGCGGGTCCTGAACCCAGGATGAGGCTAAAGTAAAATTCTGTTTAAAAATAGGCAGTCCTTGGGCTGGCCCAGTGGCATAGCGGTCAAGTTCACATGCTCCGCTTCTGTTGCCCTGGTTCATCAGTTAGGATCTTGGGTGTGGACCTGCACACCGTTTATCAAGCCCATGTTGTGGCAGGCGTCCCATATATAAAGTGGAGGAGGGTGGGCACAGATGTTAGCTCAGGGCTAATCTCCCTCCAAAAAAACGGCAGTCCTCAAAGCATCCTGCTTGGGATAAGGAACATGAGTTTATTTAATGGATAATGATGGGGAAGAAGTTATGGGCAATTTTTTTTTCCCCAAAGATTGGCACCTGGGCTAACAACTGTTACCAATCTTTTTTTTTTTTCTGCTTTATCTCCCCAAACCCCCCCTGTACACAGTTGTATATCTTAGTTGCACGTCCTTCTGGTTGTGTGGGCAATTTTTTTAAAAGCCTTAACTACACAAAAATAACGTAGTAACAGAAGCTTTTCTATTTGACTTCAGGATGTTTTTTCCCAACATCTAAAAGTTGTATGCTGATCACTGGCAATTCTTACTACTTCACATCAACAAGTGAAGCAAGTCTAGAGAGGCTGACTTAGGGGAGATGCAAAGCCTCTGGTACCACTCCCTGGCCTGGCTGGGATGGACAAGAGCCCTCTATTGGATGCAAACCCACAGCCCAGGGAAGCATGTGACCTCTCTCTAAATCATAAATCAGTGTCCAAATGGGTCCTGAAGCTAAGGATATAATGAATGATTTCAGTTTCAAAAAAATTTGCTTTTGGGTTTTTGATAAACCATGAGGGAAGCAAAAATAAACAAAGCCAGTACTGATAACAACATAGGCCTTTAATGAATCAAAGTGGAAGAAAGGTGAGGGCCAGAGGACAGGTGTCAACAAAAGATTCTGGAAATATTCTTGTAATCTCTTGTTAGATTAGTTATAAAATGTATTTGCCCTACCAGATAAAAGGTCATACAAAGCCGTAGCAATAAAATGGTATGGTACTGGTGCAAGAACAAATCAAAAATGACAGAAGAGAGAGCTCAGGGACAGGCTCATGTTTATAAAGGAATTTAAAAAAGAAAAAGTGGTACATAAATCAGTGAGAGAAGGGACAGAATCTATAGAGACCGTGTTGAGAAAACTGGCCTGCAAGAACAGAGAAAAATAAAGCTGGATCCCTACCTCGAACCATATGTGAAGGTAGACTCCAGGTAGATTAAAGACCTAAGTGTGAGAGGTAAAACTATAAAGTTAAAAGAAAATCATGTTAGAGAATAAATTTGGGACCTATGGGCAGGGAGAGATGTCTTAAAATAACCCCCCAGAAGTACAAACCATGAAGGAATTATTTAATTTGATTACCTCAAAATTAAATATTTCTGCTCAGTGACAACACCATGGACGAAATTAACAGAGAAATGACAGATTAGGAGATGATATCTGCCAAGTGTAAAATCAAGAGACTTAATTGTAGAATGTAAAAAGGAAAGGCTACAAATCAATAAGAAGACAGGAACCCAAGAGAAAAATTTGCCAAGAATATGAAGAGTTAATTCACAGAAGAGGAAATAGGAAAAGGGCTAAAGTGCATGTGAATCGATGCCCAAACTCACCCGTGATTAGAGAGATGGAAATTGACACAATGATGAAATAGTATTTGACTGACACCGATCAGATTAATAAAAATTAGACAACTGGAAAATGCCAGGGGTGGGGGATGGATGCGGATATAAGGAACGTACTGCAGGCTGGTGAGATGTGCACTAGCACAGCCACTCTGGTGAGGGTCTGGGCCACCTAAGCGTGCTTTCCTCTGTAAGCCAGTGGTCCTGCTTCTGGGTAAATATCCCAGAGAACTCCTCACTTATGTCCTAAGAGGACATGAACACTACAGAATTGTTTGTGGTAACAGAGAGTTGGAATTAGGTAAAGTACATTCCTGGGGAAATGGATGAGTAGAGTGTGGCAGACGCCTCCTACAGAATACTATGCAGTTGTCATAAGCAATGGACTATATGACACACAAAACATGCACTGATCTTAAAAACACGGTGGAGTGGAAAAGCAAGAAATAGAAGGAGGTCTATAATATAACTTTGTTAATTCAATATACAAGCACACAACACAGAAATATGTGTTTTTACCAAACCATCTATGAATAAAAATACAGTAAATGCTTTAAATGGTTGCCCATGATGGAGAGGAATGGTGATTAACTGGAACGAGCAAGTAAAACAAGAAAGGGATTTGTGGACTAAAGATAAGGATGTGCTATTGACTGAAGAGCGTGTGTTTCATTAACTGAATCCTTCCCACCTCAGGTGAAAAAAAAAAATTAGCAGATTTTGCTGTTGTTGTTGACTGTTTATGAGGAATATGTTTTGTTTTTGTCATTTTTGTCTGGTCCCCTCTCATAAACTCTTAAAATGTGTTGCTTCAGGAAGAGCCCCACGTTACCGGAGATGTACGTGTGGAGGTTGGGGTTGGAGGAGATGACTTTGAAAGTTCTGGCGCTGAGATTCTGCGGGTGCAATCAAAGTCAAGGGACTGTGGGTGAGAGATCGGCAAGGACATCCATGCAAACAAAAAGCTTCAGTAAGCAGAGGAGACAATGATGTCACTAGGAAGTTATTAAAAACTTGTCATGTCACTGGGTGTCACCTGCAGTCATTTCCCTTCAGAGAAGGAATAAAACACTCAGTGGAGGTGTGGGAGGTAATAAATGGGCATCGTGGATTTCACTCATGGGTCTCAATGGTGAAGGAGGAGGCTGGGCTGGGGAATTGTTCATGTGGCTACAAAAGTTCAGGTCTCATAAAGCTCAAAAAAGCAAACAAACAAGCTTCACCTTGCTACCTCATCAATCTACTCTCTGTCTCTGTCCTCACAATTGAACATGACTGCTGCGCCACTGGGCCAGCCCCTCACAATTGAACTTGAATGAGTAGTCAGTCCCCACTGTCTTCCCCTCCTCATGGGCCCTTTGCTCCTCTGCCAACTGTTTTGTTTCTCATCACTCTTTTGAAACTTCTCTCTCCACGGTCACCACTGATCTCCAGGAATGAAGTTCTCAGGCTTCCTATTCTCTGATGTAATTCTCCCCTCGTGTCCCACCTCACTCTCCCCACCCCAAAGCCCTGTCCTTCCTTGACCTCCTTGAGGTTGTTTCCGTAACACTTTTCTATCTCCAAACTATATCTTTCACTTTCCATCTGGCGGTTTAAGATCTTATCGCAATTCCCAAACCAGATCTTTCTCCTAACAGTCAATCCCACGTTTCCAGCTGAGGGCTAATTATCTCCTACTGCCCTATTGGCAGCTCAAAACCAATCTGGAGAAATCATGCTTATGATCCCCTTCCCCACTCTCTTCCGCAATCCACTACTCTTGACCTCCATGCTTCTGTCATTGGACCCACCAGTCTGCCTGTCACCCAGAGTGAAATCTCAGACCTATTTCATCTTTTACCTATGCTACTCCTCTCTTAAAATGACTTCTCATTACCAAAGATAAACCCAAACTCCTTAATGCAGGATCCAAGGCTGTCCGTGACCTAACCCTATTTACAACTCCGGCGTTACCTCTCCCTACTCTCTCCATGTTCTCTGCAGCAGCCAAACAGAGTCACTTGGGGTTTCCTGAACACACCCCATGCAGCCACACCTCCTCACGGCTTCCTTTTTAATTCCCTCTGGAAGGAATACTATCTATTTCTGCCTGTCAAAATCAGGCCCATTCTTAAGATCCAGTCCAAAAAGCCACAGTCCTATCTTCTGGCGTAGTTGAAAATTTAATAAAGACTTTAAAGTCAACTGCAAACAATGTGTAAAGTAAAAAAGAAAGCAAAGATAACAGCAATAAAGAATAATGCATGAAATAAAGATAATACCGATCTATCATTTACAATATCGAACATGAGTAAGGTAAAGTCCTCTGTTCTTCAAAAAATTGTTCATTTTTGCATTAAAATAATATTTAGTGGGTGCATATCATGTGAATAAAGCACACGTTAGAACTAAAAAGCAAAATTCTACAAACTTTTATCTTCCTAAAATATTCTTCTGGGAAAAAAAACAAATTGAAATATAGGGAATAGTATAAGACCTGTTTTGTCTTAATGGATACGTTTAAAAGTTTGTGATTCTACCAGATATCAGATAAAATGTGGTTTCCAGTATAAAAAATTGACCAAAAAGAGCATTAAGTAGTGATAAAACATGAGAACGTAGCAACACTGAAATTCTTTCTCAAATGGCTTACTAACAAAACTCATGAAAGAAAAAGTGGTTAACAGGCAAAAAGCTGCCTTTTTCTGATACAGTTTCCAAAAAAACTACCAACTTTCGAAAAGCATCCTCCTTATCGAACTAAAAATGTCCCAAAATCTGGATGAGAATGATGTCACTCGTTATATTTTATGAGGAAAAGTGGGTTGATGACTAAACCTAACAATGTCCATGTGATTGTGCATCTAGAAAAGGTCAGGAAATTAACTTAAAGGATATATGAGCTCAGCAAAGACTCTCATTTGATCTACAAGTACCAATTGCCAAAAAATGAACCTTATAAAATACAAGGTTTAAGTAAAGACAATTTAGCATCTGTTTCAGAAACATAAATGAAAACACAGTGATATATTCGACTATTAGTTCATAAAATTAAGTAAGCCCCCAAAAGTTATAATCATTAATGTAATCAACCAATTTAATGCAATGCCAATTAAAATCTGAGGGAATGCTTTATAAAACTTAGAAACATTGCATAAGAAAATTCCTCTGAAAAGACAGTCAGAAGAACATCAGGTTACAAAAAATTATTATATGGCAAAGATGCTTATAGATTTTTTAAAAAACAAAACAAGTATTAAAACTATATAACAATTTTAGGAAAGAAAAAATAATCAATGGACTAGAGTGAAAAAAAAACCCTGCTATTATGAAAATTTAATTTATGTCAAACCAGAAACAACACATAGATGTGGAAAGGACTCACTCTTACAGACATGTTTTGGGGACAGCTGGATGTCAGCATAAAGAAAAATTAACATAGTGTCCTCCTTTATACAACACAGTATACTAAATTCCAAACAAGCAAGGAATTAACTAATATTTAAAAAGGAAACAGAAAAGCAAATCATTTAGATGAATTTCTAAGTAAGACACTGATTATATTTTTTTAAACAATAGAACTGATTTACATACAAACTTCTAAAAGTTTTGCCCCAAAATACAATAAATAAGAAAAGAAATAACGGAATAAGAAAAATGGTTATGAAACATAACGAATATAGTTTATTATCCAAAAGACAAACTACGTTTATGCAGTCATGTAAAAGGTATGCTCTGATTCTAGGGGAAAATGCAGACAGCGAGTCTTCATATAGAAGAAAACCTCACCACCAGCATTCATAATCAAGCAAAGCAAAAAACTTCAGTCACTGTTACATATGTAGGAAATCAGCAAAATACATTAAAGTAATTGACACTGACATGGGTTGGACTGTTGGGGAAACAAGTGTACAAAAAGGACTTTGTAGCATTGCAAATTTTTCAGTCTTTCTGTAGTGCAGTGTGGGATTACATAATTCCTTTAAACAGGACACAGTTTATAACATTTACAAAATGTAGGGGCTGGTCCAGTGGCCGAGTGGTTAAGTTCGCACGTTCTGCTTCTGCAGCCCAGGGTTTCACTGGTTCAGATCCTGAGGGCGCGGACATGGCACCGCTCAACAAGCCACGCTGAGGAAGCGTCCCACATGCCACAACTAGAAGGACCCACAACTAAAAAATATATACAACTATGTACTGGGGGGATTTGGGGAGACAAAGAAAAAAAGAGAAGATTGGCAACAGTTGTTAGCTCAGGTGCCAATCTTAAAAAAAAAGAAAATGTAATTCAAAGAAATAGAAACATGGTGAGAAATCATAAGAAACCTTTATTTCAAAACTCTATCAACATCTACAAACACACAGAGTCCACCATTGTCATCACTCCTTCAGAAACACCCTCGTCTCCCTTGCCTCTCCTTCTGTTACTTTCCGGGCAACTCCTGCCTGGATAAACTCTTACCATCGTCTTTCCTTGGCTGTCCTCAAGCAGTCTCATGAAACACATTAAATCCCTAGTTTCAGAACTTAAATTGGTGCTCCACACCGCCTGCCAATCCTACTCAGTTTCTCTCACTGGTTGGCTTTCACAAACGATATGACACCTTCTCCTCTCTTTTCAAACCTTTCACATCCCCATCTCTACTCACGTTGCTGATGGTCTTTCCTCACGTTATTGAGGAAATCAACCAGAACACTCAAGCTGTCTCCCAGACTACAAAACTACCTACGCTTGCAGACACCTTCTTTTGTTTCCTACTGTTACAATGGAAGAAGTGCACTTCCTCCCATCCCGGCATTCACTTCTCCGCCCCCTATCTTATGGGACTGCTCGGCATCGTTCAACACACTCTGCCATCACTTCTTAAAATATTCTTCTCTTTTAGCATCTGGAACACCACCCCTCTTGTTCCTCTCCTGCCTTGCTAGTGGCTCATTCTCAGTCTCATTTGCTGGGCCCTCCTCTACCTTACGTCTAAAGGATGGCCTTTCTCAGGACCTTGCCCTGGAAGTTCTTTTCTCTCTGGACTCTCTCCTGAGGCTATTGCATCAATTCCCTTGGATTTAAATATCATCTTTATTTTGATGGATCCTCATTCTAAATCTTGGGAATACTATTCAAGTCTCCCTTTGGAGATCCAGAGTTCATATCCAACTGCATATCTAAAATCCTACTTTGATGTGTCTCAACTTGGACTCAACTTGTCCTAAATGAAACGATGTTTTGTTCAAACCTGTTCTCCCCAGTCCTTATCTTTCCATCATCCATCCAGTTTCTCAAGACAGAAACTCATGAAGTCATCTTGGATTCCCTTCATTCCCTTACCCCACTTCTAATCTATCAGTACATGCTGTCAATTCAAACTCTAATTATAAATTCTTCAAATATAACAAGACTTTTCCAGACGTGGGCCTCTGATTGCTCCCATTCTTCCCATTGGTCGGCTTTTCTTTTTCTAGGTCTCAGTTTCAGTGTCACCTCCTCCATGAGGCCCTCACTGACCACACTAACATGAGTTACCCATTACTCTCCACCTCAGATCCTTGCTTGTTTTCTTTCCGGCTCATTAAAAACTTGTAGTTTGTTTGATTTCTTGTCTCTCTCCATTATAAACTGAAAACTCCCTGCCAGCAGAGATGGCATCTCTCTTGTTCATCATTGTACTCCTGGTACATATTGTAGTTCCTAACACACTTCAGGAACTTATTTAAGTCTTTCTTAAATGAACAAATATTGTTATTTATTTATTTTAGATGTCCTGTCTAAATTTAAAGGTAGCCTTGAGGACAAGGATTATGAATCATCTTCTTACTTCCCACAGTTCCTAGCATGACGTTCTACAGGAGCACAGACCTGAATAAATCATCAAGTGAGTAAGCAGATTTTCTCCATCTTGTGCCCGGCTCATCAGCAGGTGGGACCCCATCCTGCACCTAGAGGGAATGACGTTAGAACCAGAGAGCTCTGCCTCTTTGTCTTTCGAAACTGTTTCTCTACCTTCCCATAGTCACCCCCAACCTAGACTCCCCACTTTCTCATCCTGTATCATAACAAGTTCTCAAAAAGTCAAGTATTGAATAGAAGCCTTTGGAAATTCATCCTTCATTATTTGATAGAAAGACACCATGGTGAAAATATGTCAAACACTGACTGGATTGGGGGTGGGAGGGAGGGAAGCTTGGTAAAAATAATGCTAAAGCTAATGGTAAAATAAACACATGAATATCCACAAAAATTCTGAAAAATAAGAGTATTGTGAGGGTTCTAAGATCTACTGGCATTAAAACACGTTGCAAAGATAGAGTGTTTAAAATGGTTTGATACAGAGGAAAGAACAGACAGAAGAATAGAACAGAATAGAGAGTCAAGAAAATATACGAGTATATGTATGTGCGTACATCGCATATTATGAAGCTGGCATTCAAATCAGTGGGGGAACTACGGATTATTCAAAAACCAGTGATAGGAAAAGCTGCTTGTTGCTGGAAGTTACCTTACTCTTTCACCAAAATATATCTTGGGTATGCTAAGTCCTCCAAAATATACGTTGAAGGGTATTCATTGCAACATTCCACGTGATCTCAAAACAAAACAATAATCTGGAAATAACGCAATGTCTGACAATTTATGGACATTCATAGAATTGAATACCATGCGATTGTTGAAAAGAATTCATAAGATCTATACATACTGAAGGGAAAATGGGAAAATGTCCAAGATGTATTTTTACATGATAAAAATGACTTACAGAAAAAATAGAGAATCCTTTTGTGCGTGTGTGTGTTTTAAAGAGTGCGTTGATACACACACAAAATTTTATGGAAGGAAGATACACAAAAATCTAACAATGGTTACCTCTAGGGACTGAGAATGGAGGAAAGCAGGAATAAAGACTTTAGTCCTGACTTTATACCTTAAAGTGTTGTCTGAAATTATTTCCAAGAGCATGTAACTTTTATGATAAAAAATTAAAAAATAGGATGAAGATAATCGCTATAGAAAGGAAGGAAGGAAAAGACAAAGGAAGAAGGAAGAGAAAGAGAGAGAGACTCATGTACTAATCTCCAGGTTCCAATGGATATATTTGCAGGATTTTATTAGCATATGTCAAACTTGATTGCATTCTACCCCATTTCTAGTACTATCAACCTCAGGAAATAAATAGTCTTAGTACTGAAAGCGTTTTGCATTATCTAGTCCAACTCCTTCATTCTACAGATGAGAAAGTGAGAGTAGCTCATGCTTCTCTCTGACATCACAGTGTCAGAGAGAATCTGACATCACAGTGACAGTATCCCCTCTTACACTCATATTAATGTGTTGACACTTTAATACCAGTAGCAAAATATATGGAAAAGCAAAGACAAGTGTCCAAAATAGGATGAAGCAGAAGAAACAAGAAAAGTCTTAGCTATTGAGCCTCTGTGAGATGCCAGGCATAATGGACAGAAGGGTAGAAGGAGTAAGAGAAGGTCACAGAGGTGGGGACCCAGCCTTACCTTGTAGTGGCTGATGGCATTTTCAATGGCCAGCTCACAATGAGATTTGTGTTCAGGGGACACCAGGCATTCCATACACAGAAGATGTCTGCTTTCCTCACAGAACCAGCACACCTTCTTCTGGTGGCTGTGGCAGATATAGCCTGCCCCCAGCACCTCTTCGGAACAGGGTTTCCGGCAGAGAGGACAGCAGAGGACTCCAGAGGCCGGGGCCTTTGCCACGTG
This sequence comes from Equus quagga, assembly GCF_021613505.1. Taxonomy (NCBI): domain Eukaryota; kingdom Metazoa; phylum Chordata; class Mammalia; order Perissodactyla; family Equidae; genus Equus; species Equus quagga. Next base: position 34,810,789 of record NC_060281.1, read on the forward strand.
CCGGGCCAGGCACACTCGACAGAAGAGGTGCTTGCAGTCAGTGCTCACTGCCTCCTTCAGGTTCTCCTGGCAAATGGGGCAGATGCCTTCTTCCCGGCTGTCCTCTTGCAAAGGGAGCATGGTCTCCACCCCACACTGCCAGCCTCCTGTCCATAGGACCTCTTTCTCCACTGGGGCTTTGGAAGGCCTGCCACATAGACAATCCAGGTAAGATGGCCCAGCTGGAAGGTGGCAGCCCTAGAGCAGCTTAGAGGACATGACTTAGCCCCACAACTTCAGACAACTGCCCGCTCTCCATCACTGGAGCCATAGACAGACCACACAAACCACAGTTCTCCGTGAGTTGCAGAAATATCTCATCAGCTGACATGCACCCTCTGGTTTCCTTTTACTTACTAAACTTGAAATCACTCTTGATTTTTCAGACACCTGGAGGAAGCAGGTGATTCAAAAACTAATTCTATTTTCCTCTTCAGAGTTTTCTGTGAATATTTTTATAGTTCAAAGTTAAAAAGGCCAGAGCATCATGGCCAGAAGTCAGAGCATGACGAACTTAAAAGTTGAAAGCCTCTAACTTACCCTGAGCTGGGAGAATTTGGCAGGAGTTTGGAGTGTCCTCTCCCACACTGGAATATTAGAAGGCTCCTGGTCACACTCTAAGCATTTGGCTACTGCTATCAACTACTACTACCAACCATTTGCATCAGCATCTCTGTCAGCTGGCCATTCTCTCGACCAGCATCCTTTCCAGGGTTATATGGATTCCACAGTGAAAGGGTAAGAGAAAGAGAACAGGACACAGAGCAGACCAGAGACCTGGGTCATGTTCAAAATCACCTTTACCTTTCCTTTCAAACCATCTCCAAAGATGACCCAAAGAAGGAAGTACTCCCCTTTCATCACTTCCCTTAAACGCTGCATTCACTCTCATCCCCTCATCCCCAAACCTCTTGCCTAGTCCTCCTCCCAAAAAGCTCTGTTAGTATCCTACCTCAATTTCTCCTGCTACAACTTCAGGTCATTTTCTCAGGCTCCAGATCTGGAGAGATGGCCAACAGTGAATGGTTCTTTTCAAATTGTGCCGGTTATATATGCTCACGTATCAGTAAAACTTGGGGAGAGGTGAAAAGGCCCATCCTCTCCTAGAAACACTGACTTACCAGGAAAATGAAACAACTCATGGCTGAGTAACTGACCTGGAGCAGTTGGAAGGTGAGATGGACTTTGATTGGTGCAGGGTGTGGCTTATTTGCTCAAGGAGAGGAGGAAGGTCTTGGGGCCTTCGATGTAAATGACACGAACTGAGAGTCAACTCACTGAATGAGGACCTCCCGGAACCCCAGCTTATGGTACCTCAGGATCCAGGCTTCACAGAACCATGGGGTCTACTCATGACACTGGAACATCAACTGCCCACCCTGCTGTCTTCCAGTTTCTCTCCAGTCAAGCTAGTCTCTGCCCTGACATTGGAGAGGCCCACAGAGGGTCCCGCCAATAAGGACTGCCAGTTGAGGCTTTAGAAGGTTCAAGATTCTTGTTAAAATCTCACTCCATAGTCTCCTCCTTCAGCCCCACTTTGCCACTGTCTGCTGTGGAGGTGCTGCTAAAGTCACTTTCCCAAAGTCACGGTTCCTTGGCTTTCTTCTCAAAGGAGATACACAGTCCCCTTGAATCTCAGGGTCACGGGTGGGTGGGCCTCTTCCTCGTCCCATACTATCACCTCCTGAGCAGGACTTCCCCAGAGCCAGATAAAATACCTGCTGTGGAGCTCTGCTTGTCCACGCGCTACTCCTTCCTGCCCGCCCTCCGCAGAGCCATCCCTTTAATTTATTTAGGACTTGCACACGAGGCCCGCAGGCTTCTCCCTAGCTCATGTTTTGCCATCATCCCCGGTGACTTCAAGGACTGTGTAGATGACCATCCACACCGAGGCCCTGCAGCCCCTTGACTTGCTCAATCCAGTGACCTTTACTTTTGCCACCCACCCTAAGTGACCATTCTCTGGACCTTGTCAGAATTCAGATTTCCCCACCTGAAATCACAAAGCCAGGCATGGGGCTCATCTTACAGCTCTCTCCCTAAGCTACACACCACCACGTCTGTTCTTCGACCTCTAATCCTTGACGGCTCCACATTCTACATTTCTGTCACATCTCATGAGATAATATGAGAAACAAAAATGTGGACAGATTAAGTGACTGCGCAAGGCCACAGAGGGGTAAACTGAGCCAGAATCCAGATTTGGGTGTCTGTCATCCTAGCCCACGTGCTTCATCGCCACAAAACATCACCTCTTCACACCTTTCCCAGCTCTTAGAAAGAGTTCAGTAAAGACTTAATAAATGGGTGGGCGAAAGGACAGATAGATTGATAGCTGGATTCTGGATAGACAGGTAAAGAAATAGCGCTTTGTACCACCTTAGAGTACTGACCGTATAGTAACTTCTGTAGTTATTTAGATACTTTTCTTGATTTTCCTCCTGGCTTCTTGAGCAACCTGAAGGCAGGGATCCACTGCACATATTTAAGTTAACACTAGCTTAAGTATGATCCAAGCGTACAAGTCATAAAAGGAAAGACAGATAAATTCAACCACATTTTAAAAGATCAGCATGGAAAAAAACTACAAAAGCAATGTCAAGAGACAAATGATCAAATGAAAATGTAAAAGGAAAATATTTACAACTATCATCAAAACCAAAGGGCAAATTTCTCTAATGCATAGAGAGCTCCTACAAATAAAAAAGAAATTATCAACTACCAAGTAGGAAACTGGACAGAGGAAATGAACAAACACTTCACAGAAAAAAAAAAATACAAAATGTTTCTAAAACAGATGACAAGATGCTCAATCTCACGCATGTGAAGAAAATGAAAATTAAAATGACACTGACCAGCCCGGCATGATGGCGCAGCAGTTAGGTTGGCATGTTCCGCTTTGGTGGCCCGGGGTTCGCCGGTTCAGATCCCGGGTGCGGACATGGCACAGCTCAGCAAGCCATGCTGTGGCAGGTGTCCCACATATAAAGTGGAGGAAGATGGGTATGGATGTTAGCTCAGAGCCAGTCTTCCTCAGCAAAAAGAGGAGGATTGGCAGCACGTGTTGGCTCAGGGTTAATCTTCCTCAAAAAAAAAAAAAAAAATGACACTGACTTTAGATGTCCGGGTGGCTGGAGAACACGGGTGGGAAGGGGACCTTCTCCTGTGTTCACATTGTAACTTTTAAATTTGGAACCAGTAAATGTATCATCTATTTAAACAATTACTTAAATCTAAGGAAGAGGAAGAATCAGTGGCTAGAATGAATTCTGGACTAGCCAAAAGATCTGAATTTTGGTCCTAATTCTGAGATTTGGGGCTTCATGTTCTGGGACAGCCACAACCTCTGCCTCCTTCCCCGGAGAGCGGATCAGATGCCGTAGCTGGGAATGGATGTGCTTTATAAACTATAAACCAGTGCACAGTTGTTAGGGGTTATTACGAGTCTCCGGCCTCACAGCCTATTCAGCACAGCTCCTTGCTTATAGAAGGTGCTCAATAATTTTTTGAATGAGTGATCTTACGTAATTTCACCTACTTTAAAATACTAGAGCCAGCAGTCAGGTGACTTGCATCTTTTCCCTCTCCTTCGTCACTTCTTTTCTGTCTCTGCTCTGACACTTCCCAGCGGAGAAGCCCTCCTACCTCTTCCTTGCAGCTGCTCTAAACTCTTCATATCAGTTTAAGCCCAGCTCATCTCCCAGTTTCCTGCATGAAACCATCCTAACTGCTCAGTCTTCATTCTTCCAGGGCCTCCACTTACAGTTTGGCAGGTTGTTCACTGCACAAGAGCAGCCAGTAGAGGGTCTGAGATGCAGCCCACAGTCCACTCACCAAGCCGTGGACCCTGGCACGGAGGAGCATTGGCTCTGAAGTGGAGGAGGGGCCCATTCTAATTTGCACAGGGTGTCAGAGGGGCTTACAGACGTCTATGCGTCTCTCCCTTTCCTGAATCACCACCTAATTTATTGCCATTAAACTTTTGCCAGCTTCCCTGACTTTGGCTCACATTTAGCTCCATGAGGTATGATAGGAATATGTCTTTCCATCTTTGCATACCATCCAATGCCGAGCCCAGTGGTGGGTAGCTTAAGCCATTCTTTCAAAAGTCTCCAGCTAAATCCTAAACCCGAATCTTAGTTATGTTTCCTCAGCCCAGAACCACAGTGACAGCTCTGAAACAGCAGATCATCAGTAGTCCCTTCCTTGAAATTCTCTTCTTCACTGCCTCCTGGGTTCCCTTTCTCTTCTCTGACTACCATCTGTAAGCATAGTCACTCCCTGCTAGAGCAATGAGGTGGAGCTATTTGGACTTTGAAGGTGGACTGGCCAGATTGAGATCTCTACTCTGCCACTTGGCAGTTGTTAACCTTACCCAGATCTTGTAACTTCCTTGAGCCCCGATACCATCCAGATCCTTATTCCTGGTCTTGATATCCTTACTGAGTTTAAATTCCTGTGAAACCTTGGATGTCTCGTCATCACCTCAAATTCTGTGCACCTTCTAAAATTATTCTTACCTGGATGATCTGCCACCTCCCCGGAACAGGCAGTGGAGAGGGTCCTTCAGCTGTGTGTTTTCAGTGGGCAGTAGGTGGCGCTATCTCCCAAGACAGGACACGGTTGGTTTTTTTTTTTCCCTTCTCTGGGAAGGCTGCCTCGACAGCAGTGCCTTGGGATATTTCATTAAAAAATGGTAGCTTAAAAACAGGCAATGTAATTCCTTAGGGCAAGAAATATCTGGCTGTGGAAAGTTAGACCTGAAATTTGCAGATGTGGGAAGTGGGAGGGAGGAAGTTTGGGAAGGGGGCATAAATGTGTAAGAGGAAGAGGGGTATATAGCCCAGGAGAGAGAGAGCCTGCAGAGCAGGAGAAGGCAAGGGGACGAAGGAAGAAAGTTTGCCAGTGAAAATGTCCTGTGGCAGAAATAGCCAAAGAATTTTCAAGGACAGAATGTCTAATATTGAACCTTAAGTTATCTGTTCTGCAGCTGTGTGCTCTGATGAAACCCATCCTCTGCTCCGGCACTCAACACCATCCGTCCCTGGATCTCCAGGAAACTGTCAGTCAATCTACTGTATGTAACAGCTTGGGTGAGAGACATTTTAGAGAAATCACAGGAAAGACACTATGCTGTGTGTTGGGTGGTGCTGCAGAGCTCAAGATTTGAGACTCAGGAGACACGGAGAACTCAGCAGAGACCTTAAGAGCTGCTAGTGAAAGTAACATGTTCTTGGTAGAAGCTCCTGGAATCTACCAGCAGTATGGAGGAAACAGCGTGAAATGTATTGAGGCCATTAGTCATTGACCAGGTTGGTGAAGAATCCCTGGGTCCGGCAGAACAGCTGCTCCTGCGAAGCAAAGCCAGATGGACCTGTACGGACGCTTCACTTGTAGAGGCTGTAGAAAGGGCAGAATCCACCCGAGGGGAATGTGTGTGAGTGGCTGACTTACTGTCAGTACTTGTTTGGACACACCTGTTTCAACAAAAGGATAAGGCTACACAATTGGCCACTTCCTAGTTATAGGGGAATTTATGAACTTCTGATTCCAAACTCCCCGAGGCATGGAGAAGAATCAAAAGGAGCCAGCAAGTGCAGAGAGTGACGTGAAGTGAGGCAGAGAGTGAGGGTCAGCCGGAAGTGGGACCCCAGCAGAGAGAAGACTGCAGGGACAATCTTGCTGCATCAGCCAGGTATACAGAGGAGGATCCACCCAGAAGCTGCTCATTTGCACTGACCCTTTCAAGGCCCTGGGATGGGCCCAACAATGTGTTCATATGGTCATACTCTTTTGTAAATTTTGCAAAAGTAATATATTTTAATCACAGGTCAGATTGCTGTCTCTTTCTGCTCCAACTTCCCTCTGTCACATTTTCCCTTATATCATTCGGGGGAGAGATCTAGCCAAGGGGAAATTGAATTGAGCTTACATTGTTTGGGTTTACTAAGATGTGAGGTTTGTAAGTTATTGCTAGGTGTCTCCGTGTAGAAATGGCTTCCAGGAACACCGCTACCAGCCGCTGACAAAACTCACCTGACACCAGAGACTAAAGTGCAGGGTCAGAGGGTGTGTCATGATAGGAACGTGTTCTGTGACATGAGATGCCAGAAGCCAGTAGACACTGGAACGAATAAATGTTTGCAACTGCCAGATGTGGAAAGTCACAAGTGTAGGATTCAGTCTCATCAATGAATAGCCAAAATGGAAGTTCTTTTCTTCAGGAATATATTTAACAACACAACAGATACAATTATATCTACATCATAAAATAATTTTTTATATATTTCTATACTAAATCAATAGAAGTTATTCTGACCTCAAAAAGTGAATTGAAAGAAAAAAATTTTCAGATTAAACCAAAATCAATAATCAAAGGGAAGAGAGAAATTTTAAATACAAGATAGTCTCCTAGATTTTTTGTTGATCAATTGATGAAAAAGAATGAACCTATAAACACATCGAAACTTTTAAAAATTTCTTGATTTGACATCTACAAAGATAATCTAGAACTCATAATACACTTTTACAACAAGGAATTAATAATAGACACTTTAATGGCCTTTAGCAATTTAAAGAGTCAATCACTGCCCAAGGAAACTTGCAATGCCCTGAAATCTTAGAGCTCACTTAAGAAACTCTTGACAGAAGTTTCCCCAAAGTTAACAATACTGAAAACTGACATCTTATTACCAGTTATGATTGTGAAACTGAAATCAACTTTCTAAACGTTCAATTGAAAATATTTTTTTATTAACTGTGCTAAAGGAAATACCAAATTATTCATTCTCACCAGAGAAAATGTATTACAAAATTGTTGTCAAATGAAGAGAGTAACGAAAAATATAAAGCTAAAAATATAGGGAAAATACAGCTGTGGTCAGGCAGCTGAATCTCTCTGAATTATGTTTTTTTAAGATTTTATTTTTCCTTTTTCTCTCCAAAGCCCGCAGGTACATAGTTGTATATTTTTAGTTGTGGGTCCTTCTAGTTGTGGCATGTGGGACGCCACCTCAGGAGGGCTTGATGAGCGGTGCCATGTCCGCGCCCAGGACCAGAACCGGCCAAACCCTGGGCCGTCCTGGGCCAGCTAAGCGGAGCGCACGAACTTAACCACTCCGCCGCTGGGCAGCCCCTCTCTGAATTTTTTGATGTTTGTGGTATTTGTCAGCTTTCTAAAATTTGTAATTTGTTGTCACTAATTTTCTCATGCTAAGTAAGCATTAACTTTGGTTCCTAATTTTATATTTCTCATTTTGTATCCTTTTTCTTGAAGAGGACCCAACAACGTGTAAGCCTGAAGCCCCACAGACCCGGACCCTTCCCCACCCCCACCCCGTGAGCGTTCTGCAGCCGTGACAGTGTGAAGCACGAAGGCACCACAGATGGGCCCTTTTTCATCAGGAGGCTCTAAGGAGAGTTGAACAGGAAAAGAGGTTGCTTGGGTGCACTGGTTGGCGAAGCTCAACGGATGGAGTGACAGCTGAGAAGCAGAGCTCCCTCCCTGGCGCCCTGGCTGAGTGTGCCAAAGGCCACTCCACTTAGAAGTCCCTGCTGAAAATCCATAACCGTCCCAAGGGGCTGCGGCTCCGCGTGTTCAGACTGTCTTCGTTCCTATCTTTGCAGCAGCTCCAGAATTCCAGAGGCAAAGCCTGCATTTGCCTTGGTTCGCAAAAACCTTCACCAGCACGCAGGAGGGCTCTCGGGTGTTTCCAGCCCCACCTCTCCAACCTTTTTCGTGGCTTTCATGATCGAATATGTGCTTTGGAATTAAAAAACAAAAAAATCCACCTCAACTGAAAGTGGGGCAATATAGAGTCAGGATTACCCTCAAACCACTTGCTTTTTCAAAATGCCATCACTTATTTAGCAGTAGGGGCGCGCGCCCGGCTCATTCCAGAGCGCGCTCATCCGGTCGTGCTCGCCCCAACCGCCCTAACGCCCCGAACCGCATCCTGACCCAGCCCCTTCGCGGCCGGTGGCCTGTCCCGCCTCTCTGCGCAGTAGGCGGATCACCGCCGCTGAGCCCGCCGCCAAAACCGAGGTGTCCTCTTCTCACCGCCAGCAGGTCCTCTCGGGTCTCCGCACTGCCGCCTTCTGGCCCTTCCTGACCTTGCCGACTTCAGGGCGCCGGCGCCAGTGCCCTACCTCGGTCCTGCGCGTCTCAGACCTCTGCAGAGTAGCCATGTCCACTCTACAGATGGAGAAACAGAAGCCCAGAGCCCAGAAAAGCGCGCTCTAAAGACCCCTGAGAGTGGTCGCCAAAAGCAGGGACTGTAAGTGACTCTGGAAAGATTAACACTTGATCTCCTACAACAGAGGCAACTTCAGAAAGCCGGACACTGAACTTTTTCCCTGCAGGACCCTCAGTCCTTCAAGTCATCCCTCTCCCAAATCATTTAGCGAAAGATCTGGGAACAGCTCACCCCAAACCAATGGAATGAAAAAGCTTTGTTAAGAAGAGCGGCCTGCGGAAGTCCTGGCTGGCTTACAGGGTTTTAATGCATTGTTTGCACCTTTGTGTGTTTTCTTTTTGGCTCCTCTTTCTGTCTCCAGAGTTGGCTGCAGCTCCAATCTCATTGTCAAATCCTGGTCTGCAAACTGAGACCTATCAGGGGCCTTCATGCCACAGGGCAATAATTCCTTATGCTGGTGTTGCACTGAAGCTAGAATCCTCGCAGCTGCAGCCTGTGCCTGCGTTTTAGAGGCCGCATCATGAATATATGCACAAACAGACTCTTTCTGAGCCTAGTAAGGAGGACTGCTCTGACTCCAGCTCTTCTGGAATATTGTGTGTAGGATGCAAGATTTTATTTCAGCCCTAAGTGGGGATGAAGGGAGCAGTGCCTATGCATAAGAAAAGTCTGTACAGACTTCACTACTAAAGGTAAAAAGAAGAAAAACATTGTCTGAAAGCTCCAGAGATGGTCCAGAGAGGAGTGAACCTGCATCAGAAGGGTTTCCACTCTCATTAGTGGACAGAGTAATTCAGACTTCCTCTAAGTGAAGGCAGCTTAAAAAGCTGGATAAAATATTTTTAAGGTACATAAAAAATTCCAAGGGCTAGTGAGGAATTGCTGGGCCAAAATTTGGGAAAGGAATCTATAGAGGTGAGCCTGGAACTTGGGGCTGATTCTGTCTGGAGACATTTGTTTATCCTGCAGGTTGCTGAGATTCCAAGCTGCATTTTTGGCAGCCTTCAAAGGGTTAAGGAACTAGAAATGGAGTTTCCGGCCTCCAAAATCACAGGTGTTGAACCTGTTTAAGGGGACACTAGACTGCTAGTGCCAAAAAAGAAAACCCTTTTGGGAAGAAGCTAACATCATCTAGGCCTTGAATTATTTCTACAAATACTTTTTTAAATATGTCTAGCACACAAGCAAAAATACCCAGGCATCAGAGAGACAAGAGAACACCAGTAAAAAAAGCAGAAACAGACAATACAATCAGACCCATGGAGATTTCAGACACTGGGATTATGGGACAGACTGTATGACGACTATGGATATGCTACCTTCAAAGAAATAAAAGCCAAGCTTGAAAGATCCGGCAGAGAACTAGAAATTATAACAAATGGCATTGCAGATTTGAAAAAAGAAAAAAAAAAAAGGAAATTTTAGACTGCGTGATGGGCACTAAAGTTATAAAGTCATAGAAACTCAAGTATGGTGTCTTGTTGGTCCAGGAGGAAAGATCAGAGACACCTGGAGAGGGTAGTTTCCTATTTCCAGTTCAGCTTTTTGCCATGACAAAATGATTTAAAAAAATAAAATATATAATTTAATATTAACTATATAATTTAACTTTTAAAGGGTTATACATTCACTTGATTCAAAAATTAATATATAAAAAGATGTGCGTCGAGATTTACACCCGCCCTGCCCCTATTTACCCTATCTGCCACTACTCATCTCTGCTGCACAGGTAAACACTTTTACTAGTTTCCTGTATCTTTCAATGTTTCTTTACAAAGTAGTAAATACAAGTATATCTATTTGTATTTCTCCCTTTTTTTTTTTTTTGAGGAAGATTAGCCTGGAGCTAACATCTGCTACCAATCCTCCTCTTTTTGCTGAGGAAAATGGGCCCTGAGCTAACATCTGTGCCCATCTTCCTCTACTTTATATGTGGGACGCCTGCCACAGCATGGCTCGATAAGCAGTGCATATGTCCACACTCAGGATCTGAACCTACAAACTCCAGGCCGCTGAAGAAGAACATGGGAACTCAACTGCTGCGCCACCGGACTGGCCCCTATTTCTCCCTTTTATTAAGCAAAATTTTGCATGCTAAACACTGTTCTATTTTCATTTAATGACATAGCCTAAAGATTTTTGTCACTGCAGTACATAGAGCCTCTATGAAATGGCTCAGTTTAATATGGCAACAAAAATTAGCTATTTTGCTCCAGGGACTACAGTGAGTGCTGAAGACGTCAAGATAGAAAAACACAGTCATGGTTGTAAGAACCTTTATTCTCGCAGTCTTAAGGGGAAGTTTTTTCTAGAATTTGTCTTTGGATGGGATTACACTGCGCCCTGGGTGCGGCATCCCACTGCTTCCCCATCGTCTGTGATGTGGACTAACTGGGACAGCTGGTGGGTGTTAGGCAGCTTGGTGCGCTGCAGATGCTGGATGTTAGCCCGGGAGTTTCTGGCAGCCTGAGCCCAGCAGCTCTCCTGTGCCAGCTAAGGGCCAGAGCACACTGCTGTCTTGCAGGAGAACGGGAGTATCAGCCTTGCCCCCTTCAGACTTAGCAGAAGCTCTGAGTTAACCTTGTGACAGGACCATGACTGTGACTCAGAGATCAGCTTTAAGATGCTCCGAGGTCCCTGTGGTGCTAACGAAGGGGTAGGGGACAGTGTGACGTAAAGGGTAGTCAGACAGATGGGGATGTGTCCTTGTTTAGAACAAAAGCTGTACATTTCAAAGCTTCCTTAAATTATTCAACATGTAAAGAAGCAAAAAAAAAATAATTTTTTTAACACTCTTGGGTTAAAGAAAATGACTAAGGACATTTTACCCGAATTAAAATAACTAGAAGATTGGAATAAATGTCCTCTAAATTAAAACAGAATTTCTTTTCTGGGGAGAACATCAGAGCCTTTGGACATTCACCTACTTACCTGACTCCAGGGTCGGGGCCTCTGATCAAAGGTGCATTCTTTATCTACAGGGAAGTCACAAGCTAAGGTCAAGAAAGAGCCCCATTAATTACACCCCCACCCCATGTATATCTTATACAGGAGCTGACAGGCAGGCTTGTCTTTCAGTCCCACCCACTCCCTTCCTGCCTCCCCACCCTCTGGCTTAACTGGAAAGACTTGGGAAAATGGAAAAGAGAGATTTTTCCAGCAGATGGGGAAGGAGTCTCACTTTATCTGGAGTAGCGTTGCCAGATAAAATATAGGATGCTCAGTAAAACTTGAACTTCAGAAAAATAACTTTTTTGTGTAAATATGTCCCAATACTGCACTATTCATCATTTATCTAAAATCCAGATTTGACTGGGTGTCCTGCACTTTGACTTGCTAAATCTGGCAACTCTGCTTGGCAAATTTGGGTCACAGACTATCAGTCTGACTGGAAAAGACAGCTCATCTTGAGGAGGAACTAAGGATCAGTTTAGATGGAAGGAGGAGGCCCTTACTTATCGTCAGCTGTTTAGACTTTGTCCTGGGCCGACTGAAGATTTTTTTTAAGTAATATTTATTGTGGGTTTTTTCTACACTGCAGAAGCAAGTATGTTCATTGTAATATATTTGGAAAGTATAGAAAAGTATAAAAGAAAATAGCCATAGTTCCACTGACCAGCCATAACAGCTACTGGCATTTTGCCGTTAACTGCCAAGTTCTTGCCCAATTATCACCACCTTAGGCCCATTTTGACCAACCTATTGAAAAATGGAACCTTACCACCTGCTCCCTGTGCCCCCTTCCTGCTTTATTTTTTTCCCCATAATGTTTATTACCTTCTAATATATAAGCCACTTGCTTAGCTAATTTGCCTGGCTTTCCTCAGTGGGTGGGGCTTCTGTCTACTTTGTTCACTTTAATGTCTACCACAAATATCTAGAACTGTGCCTGGCACATAAAAATACTAAATATCTGCTGTCATGAACAAGTAAGTTATCCTTCTTGTCTCTTTTCTCTAAATATATATATATATATATATACACTTTTGATTATTTCCATAGGGCAAATTTTTAGGCATGGAATTGCTGGGTCAAAAGGCCTTATGTGCATTTTTGAAGAATTTTAGTATATATTGTCAATGTGTAGTCCAGAGAGGTTGAACCAGCTCACATCCCACCTAGAGGACTGTGGAGTGGCTGCACTGAGGAGTTTGGAATGGAGGGCAAACAGCCAGGAGCACTGCTGTGTGCAGTGGGAAGTGTTGGGGGTAAGGAGACCCCTTGTGAGGAGCCGGACCCTCGGAGCTTGGGGTGAGGTGTACTACTGCCATGTGGGAGTTAATCTGTATGCTAATTTGCTAGGGTTGTCCTAACAAAATACCACAAACTGGGTGGTTTAAGCAATACAAATTTATCTTCTCACAGTTCTGGAGGCTAGAAGTCCAAGATCAAGGTTCTTTCTTTTGAGGCCTCCGTCCTTGGCTTGCAGTAGGCCAGCTTCTTGCTGTGTCCTCACATGGTCCTTTCTCTGTGAGGGAATATCTCCGATGTCTCTTTATGTGTCCTAATCTCATAAAGGCACCAGTCTGATTAGACTTGGTCCCATCCTAATGGCTTTATTTTAACTTAGTGACCTCTTTAAAGGTCTTATCTCCAAATACAGCCACATTCTGAGGTACTTGGGGTTATGCCTTCAACATCTGAATTTGGAGGGACACGATTCAGCCCAAAACAACCTGCATGAAGTCGAGACCACAGGACGGGCAGACGTCCACTACAAACCTACTAACGTTCAGAAAGCAGCTCTCATGCACTCGGAGTCTCCTCAGGGCCGACACCAGATCCTTGTCCACGCCTCCAGCAATGGGATTTCAAAGCTGCTCGCCATCCTAGTGTCCTCCTCGAAGGTGCTCCAGTCTGTGGGTATCTTGATTAAAATGTGGCTCTCAGAGTGAGGAATCACGAAGAGTGCTGTACTGGGCTCTGGGCACAGTGCTTCTGTGGTACAAGAATGTTACGCAGTCTGATGTGTTATGATAAAAAGTGTTTAGAGCATCAGCTGCAACCATATTTACATTTCTTCTTGCCAGTTTTCTTTGATGTCATTTATTGCCTAAGTAGCATAATTTTTGAGAGTACAGGTTGAGATTATACAGGCTGTATTAGTCAAGATTCTCCAGAGAAACACAACAATAGGATGTGTACATAGAAAGAGATTTAAGAAATTGGCTCCCGTCATTGTGGAGGCTGGCAAGTTCAAACTCCACAGGGTGAGGGGGATGGGATGGAGACCCACCCACTTCTAGGGAAGAGTTGATGTTGCAGCTGGAGGTGGTCTGGAGGCAGAATTCTCTCTTCTTCAGGGGGACCTCAGTCTTTTTTATTTTTTGAGGAAGATTAGCCCTGAGCTAACATCTGCTGCCAATTCTCCTCTTTTTCCTGAGGAAGGCTGGCCCTGAGCTAACATCCGTGCCCATCTTCCTCTACTTTATATGTAGGATGCCTACTACAGCATGGCTTGCCAAGCAGTGCCATGTCAGCACCCAGGATCCGAACTGGCGAACCCTGGGCCACCGAAGTGGAACGTGTGCACTTAACCACTGAGCCACCGGGCAGGCCCCCAGTCTTTTCCTCTTAACTTCAACTGATTGATGAGGTCCACCCGCATCAGGGAGGGAAGCTGCTTTACTCAAAGATTCCTGATTTAAATGTTAATCTCATCTAAAAAATACATTCACAGCAACATCCAGACTCCCGTTGACCAAATATCTGGGTACCATAGCCTAGCTAAATTGACACATGAAATTAGTCATCACATAGGCCAACCCAACAATTTAAACAATCTCTTTAGATAACTGAGTCAAGTGAAGACCAGATCTTTTCAGCTTCTTCCCTTGTCCTTGCTCATATGTAAGTTGGAGTTGGGGTGTTTAGGAAGCCTGCAGTTTCTCCCAGCAGAGAGAGACAGGTGAGCCTGCCACAGATTTTTGGATTTGTGTTGGCACAGCAGCCCTTAAACTATCTCTGGATTTGTGCTCATGTCTTTTAATGGGTCTCTTTAAGGAAGAAAAGAGACATTATGTTTTGTTGTTTTTTTTAATCCCATGACTGATCCTTCCTTTTGTTGAGCGATTCAGTCCAATATTATATTGAATGCTAAACTGTTACTTATAAACTGACTTCTATTACCCCCTGCATTTATTTTTATGGTTGTTTTTCTTTGCTCTCTGCACATGTGTAATTTCTCTAGAGGACTTTAAACTCTTTACTCCTTTTAAATGGGGTCATATGATAACCTCATCCAATCTCACCAATGCAGGAAACATTTCAATCATCAAGATATTCTAACAGAACTGCTTTTGTTACTTTCAATTTCTGACTTGTATTTTTTTTTTAAGATTTTATTTTTTATTTTTTTCCTTTTTCTCCCCCAAGTCCCCCAGTACATAGTTGTATATTCTTCGTTGTGGGTCTTTCTAGTTGTGGTATGTGGGACGCTGCCTCAGCGTGGTTTGATGAGCAGTGCCATGTCCGCGCCCAGGATTCGAACCAAAGAAACACTGGGCCGCCTGCAGTGGAGCGCGCAAACTTAACCACTCGGCCACGGGGCCAGCCCTTCTGACTTGTATTTTTAACTAAGCAAAATCTCTTTCTCTCTCCTAGGGAAACTGGTTACAGGATATCTCTGTGTAGGCTGTCCCTTTACCTCATTCCTACCTCACAGTCCTGGACTTATCTTGAAGTCTGAAAACCTTTTAGAAATCTTGTGTACATTTTACTTTTCTTATAATATGCTTTCTAGTTACAACTGATTGCATTTTCTATCATTTGCCTTGATGCTTTCCAAAAAGACAGTGACCATTTGCACTCCCACTAGCAATGTATGAAGAGTCCCATTTTTCTACATCCTAATCAGCTTTGGACATTTTAAAAAAAAATTTTGCCAATCTGGTGAATACAAAGTTTTATCTCATTATTGTCTTTGTATCTCGTTATCTGTATTTTCCTCAAGTAGTAGGGAGGTTGAACTTTTATTTTAGAATTTAAGAATTATTTTGAATATCTATATAAATCCATTGCTCATTTTTTATAATTTTACTTTTTTAACTAAATTGTTTTGTTTTGAAAAAATTAATATGAAAAGAAGAGAATAATATAAGAAGCGCTCTTATAAACATAACCTAGAATTAACAAATGTACACATTTTGCCATATGTGCTTCAGACTTTTTTTTTTAAGATTTTATTTTTCCTTTTCCTCCCCAAAGCCCTCTGGTACATAGTTGTATATATTTTGGTTGTGGGTCCTTCTAGTTGTGGCATGTGGGACACCGCCTCAGCATGGCCTGATCAGCGGTGCCATATCTGCACCCAGGATCCTAACTGGCAAAACCCTGGACCACTGCAGCAGAGTGCAGAACTTAACCACTTGGCCATGGGGCCAGCTTCAGATTTTTTTAAAGAGCATTAAATATTACAGATAAATTTGAGGTTCCGGGGCTGGCCCTGTGGCCAAGTGGTTAAGTTCGCGCACTCTGCTGTGGCGGCCCAGTGTTTCACTGGTTCAAATCCACCATCCCCACTGAATCCTGGACCTGCAGCAGCAGCCAGTCCAAGCCTCTGCAACTGCATGAGTCCAAGACATCAGCCTGGACATCCACGGCTGACCCTCACTGCTGTACGCATGCTCAGGGATAGCCTCTCCAGTCATGCACTTTCATGCTGCTGGCCTGACACCTATTACCAGCCTCCATTGCTGTTTGTGCACCTGTGGCAAGATCCTGCATCCAAGTAAGTGTACACCAATAGCCAAGGCTCCCAAAGCTGCTGGTGGTCCCAGATTCAGTCTTATCTCCTATCACTAGCCTGCACCACTGGGGTGATCTACAGCTGGCCCCTACAGCTGTGCACCAGCATGCCCCTGGCTTAACTCCTGACACTAGGCTCCACTGCCATGCACCCATGGCAAGAACCAGCAGCCATGGTAATACATGCCAACAGCCATGGCCCCTGCAGCTGCCAATGTGCCTGTAGTCGACCCCAGCCCTAGCTGCTGGCCAGGCCCCCACTAATATGTGTGTTTTGCTGCCAGCCCCTGCCACTATACAGGCATCTGCAGCTGGCCCCTGAAGCCAAATGTATGCTTACCACCAGCTCCGGCCACCACCAGGGCCTGCTGATCCCTGGCTGCTGAACCCAGGCACTGCTAAGGACTCTAACAGCTCTTGCAGCCTCTGTGGACCCCCTCAGTGCTATCCAAGGACCATGCAGTTATTGATGTTGTGGACCCCAGTGGCCTGAGCTGATGAGTCACCATGCCACCTGGACCCAGAGCCACCAGACACCCCTACACCTGGTATCCTACATTACTAGACCCAGGGTGCCTACTAGACGCAGCATGCTCCAGTGTGCCCTTACCTGCAGGGGAAGGTCTTTCCTTAAAGTCAGTTCATAAAATCTGAAAGAGCTGACTGCTTCTTCAAATGTGCAGACACCTACGTAAGGCTACAGGGATCATGAAGAATGAAGGAAACATGACACCATGAAACGAATACAGTAAACTTCCACTAACTGACTCCAAAGAAATGGAAATACAAGAATTGCCCTACGAAGAATTCAAAATATTGTTCTAAAGGTACTCAGAGAGCTACAAGAGAACACAGATAAATAATTTAATGAAATCAGGAAAACAACACAAGGACAAAATAAGAAGTTCAATGAAGAGATAGAAAATGTAAAAAAGAACTAGAATTTGAAATTTTAGAGCTGAAGAATACAATGATTGAACTAAAGAATTCAATAGAGAGCTTCAACAGCAGACTAGACCAAGCAGAAGAAAGAATCAATGATCTCAAAGACAGATCATTTGAAATTATCCAGGAAGAGGAACAAAAAGAAAAGAGAATAAAAAGGAATGAAGAAAGGCTATGGGACTTATGGGTTAATACTAAGAGGAACAATCTACACATAATTGGAATCTCAAAAAAAGAAGAGAGAGAGAAAGGGGCAGAAAGCTTGTTTAAAAAATAATGGCTGACACAAGGTTGTAAACTATCATAAACTCAATAAAAATTAAAAAAAAGAATAATAATGGCTGAGAACTTCCCAAACCCAAGGAGAGATTTGTATATCCAAGTTCATTAAGCTAACAGGTCACCCCAAAATTTCATTCCAGAATGATCTTCTCTGAGACACATTATAATAAAATTGTGTAAAATCAAAGAGAATTTTTAAAGCAGCAAGAAAAAATTTCTCTCATATAAGAGAACCCCCATAATGCTATCAGCTGATTTCTCAGCAGAAACTTCGCAGGCCAGGAGAGAATGGGATGATATATTCAAAGTGCTGAAAGAAAAAGACTACCAACCAAGAATGCTTTGCCCAGCAAGTTGTTCTTCAGAAATGAAGGACAGGTAAAGACTTTCCCCAAAAAACAATAGCTGAGGAAGTTTATCACTGCCAGACTTGCCTTATAAGAAATGCCAAAAGGCATTCTTCAAGCTTAAATGAAAGGCCACTAAGTAGTAAAATGAAAATAAATAAAAATATACAACATACTGGTAAAGCTAAGCATACAGTCAGATTCAGAATACTCTAATACTGTGATATAGGGGTGTGATAATAACTCTAGTGTGAAGGTTAAAGGACAAAAGTATTAAAAATAGCTATAATTACAATAATTTCTTAATGAATACACCATATAAAAAGATGTAAATTATGACAGCAAAAAAATAAAAGGGGGGAGTTAAAGGTAGAATTTTGTATGCAATTGAAGATAAGTTGTTTTAGCTTAAAATAGATTGTTATATCTATAGCATATTTCAAGTAAGCCTTGGGGTAACCACAAAACAAAAACCTATAATAGATATACACAACATAATATGAAGGGATTCAAAGTATACCACCATGGAAAATCATCAATTCACAAGGAAGGGAGTAAGAGAGGAAGAAAGGAACTACCAAACAGGCAGAAAACAATGGGGATAGTAAGTCCTTACCTGTCAATAATTACCTTAAATGTAAATGGATTAAATTCTTCAATCAAAAAGAACAGAATGACTGAATGAATAAATAAACAAGACCCAATGATATGCTGGCCACAAGAAACTCACTTCAGCTTCAAGGATATGCATAGGCTCAAAGTGAAGGGGTGGAAAAAGATATTTCATGCAAATGGAAACCAAAAGAGAGCAGAGGTAGCTATACTTATATCAGACAAAATAGACTTTAAGCCAAAACTGGTAACCAGACACAAAGAAGGTCTTTATATAATGATAAAGGGGTTAATTTATCAAAAGGATGTAATAATTGTAAATATATATGTACCCAGCATCAAAGTACCTAAATATATTAAACAAATACCAACAGATATGAACAGAGTAATAGGCAACAATACAATAATAGTAGGGGATTTCAATACCCCACTTTCAACAATGGATTGATCATCCAGAGAAAAAAATGCCAATTCTCAAATTCTTACAAAAAATTGAAGAAGAGGGAACACTCCTAAACTCATTTAATGAGGGCAGCATCACCTTGCTGTCAAAGCCAGATGAAGATACTACAAGAAAAGAAAATGACAGGCCAATATCCCTAATGAATATAGATGCAAAAATTCTCAACGATTTGAATTCTCAAACCAAATTCCATAGCACAAGAAAAGAATCATACGTCATGATCAAGTGGGATTTATCCCTGTGATGCAAGGATGAGTCAACATACACAAATCAATAAATGTGATACACCACATTAATAGAATGAAAGACAAAAATCATATGATCATTTCAATAGATGCAGAAAAAGCACTTGAAAAAATTCACCATGATTTCATGATAAACACTCTCAACAAATTATGTATAGAAGGAAAATACCTCAACATATTTAAGACCATATATGACTAACCCACAGCTAAGATCCTACTCAATTGTGAAAGGTTGAAAGTTTTCCCACTAAGATCAGGAGCAAGACAAGGGCGCCCACACTAACCAAACCTATTAAACATAGTACTAGAAGTCCTAACCAGAGCAATTAGGCAAGAAAAAGAAATAAAAGGTATCTAAATTGTAAAGGAAGAAGCAAAATCATGTCTATTTGCTGATGACATGATCTTGTATATAGAAAATCCTAAAGACTTTCCCAAAAAACTGTTAAACCTAATTTAGTGAAGTTTCAGGATACAAAATCAATATACAAAAATCAGTTGCATTTCTGTACACTAACAATGAATTATGTGAAAAAAAATAAAGAATATGATCCCAATTATAATAGCATCAAAAACAATAAAATACTTAGGAATAAATTTACCCAAGAAAGTGAAAGATCTATACACCAAAAACTATAAGACATTGGTGAAATAAATTTAAGAAGACCCAAATAAATGGAAAGATATCCTGTATTTATGGACCAGAGAGTTAATATTGTTAAAATTTCCATACTACCCAAAGCCATCTGTATCAATGTGCAATCTCTATCAAAATTCTAATAGCATTTTTCACAGAAATAGAAAAAACAATCCTAAAATTTGTATGGAGCCACAAAAGACTCCAAATAGCCAAAGCAATCTTGAGAAAAAAAACAAGCTGGAGGCATCATACTTCCTGATTTCAAACTATATTACAAAGTTATAGTAATCAAAGCAGCATGGCACTGGCATAAAAACAGACACACCAACGGAACAGAATTGAGAGCACAGAAATACACCTACCCATATTCAGTCAACCAATGTTTGGCAAGGGAGCCAAGAATACTCAATGGGGAAAGGATAGTCTGCTCTATAAATGGTGTTGGGAAAACTGAATATCCACATGCAAAAGAATGAAATTGGACCCCTATCTTACACCACTCATAAAAATTAACTCAAAATTAAGGACTTAAATATAAGACCTGAAACCATAAAACTCCTTGAAGAAAACATACTAGAAAGCTCCTCTACCTTGGCCTCGACAATGATTTTTCGAGTATGACACCAAAAGCACAAGCAGCAAAAGTGAAAATCAACAAGTGGGACTGCACCAAACTAAAACACTTCTGCACAGCAAAAGAAACAATCAACAAAATGAAAAAGCAACCTATGGAATGGGAGAAAATATTTGCAAACCATATATTGAATCAGGGATTAATATCTAAAATATATAAGGAACCCATGCAACTCAACAGCAAAAAAACACAAATAATCCATTAAAAAGAAGATTTAATAGGCTGAATAAACGCTTTTCCAAAGAAGACATACAAATAGCCAAAAGGTATGTGAAAAAGTGCTTAACACCACTAATCGTTAGGGAAATGCAAATCAAAACCACAATGCAATATCATCTTATCCCTGTTAGAAAGGCCATTATCAAAAAGACAACAAATGCTGGCAAGGATGTGGAGAAAAGGAAACACTCGTGCACTGTTGGTAGGAATGTAAATTGGTTCACCCACTATGGAAAACAGTATGGAGATTTCTCAAACAATGAAAAATAGAACTACCATTCAATCCAGAAGTCCAACTTCTGGATATATATCTGAAGAAGATGAAATCAGAATCTCCAAGAGATACCTGCAATCCCATGTTCATAGCAGCATTATTGACAATGGCCAAGACTTGGAAACAACCTGTGCCCATCGATGTATGAATAGATTAAAAAAAAAATGTGAGATACGTGTGTGTGTGTGTGTGTGTGAGAGAGAGAGAGATCACATATATATATATATGTATGTATGTATATATATATATATACATACATACATATATATATAATTCAGCCATTAAAAAAAGAAAATCCCATCACCACTCTTATTCAACATAGTACTGGAGGTTTTGACCAGAACAATTAGGCAAGAGAAAGGAATAAAAGGGATCCAAATAGGGAGTGAAGAAGTGAAACTCTCACTGTTTGCAGATGACATGATCTTATACATAGAAAACCCTAAAGAATCTATTGGAAAACTATTAGAAATAATTAACAACTACAGTAAATTTGCAGGGTACAAAATCAACTTACAAAAATCAGTTGCATTTCTGTACTCTAATAACGAACTTAAGAAAGAGAACTTAAGAATACAATTCCATTTACAATTGCAAAAAAAAAAAAAAAGAATAAAATACCTGAGAATAAATTTAACTAAGGAGGTGAAGGACTTATACAATGAAAACTATAAGACATTATGGAAAGAAAAAGATAATGATATAAAGAGATGGAAAGAGATTCCATGCACATGGATTGGAAGAATAAACATAATTAAAATGTCCATACTACCCAAAGCAATCTGCAGACTCAATGCAGTCCCAGTCAGAATCCCAATGACATTCTTTACAGAAATAGAGCAAAGAATCCTAAAATTCACATGGGGCAACCAAAGACCCCGAATTGCTAAAGCAATCCTCAGAAAAAAGAACAAAGCTGGAGGCATCACAATCCCTGACTTCAAAACAGCATGGTACTGGTACAAAAACAGGCACAGAGATCAATGGAACAGAACTGAAAGCCCAGAAATAAAACCGTACATATGCAGACAGGTAATCTTCAACAAAGGTGCCAGGAACATACAATGGAGAAAAGACAGTCTCTTCAATAAATCGTGTTGGGAAAACTGGGCAGCCACATGCAAAAGAATGAATGTAGATCATTATCTCATGCCATACACAAAAATAAACTCAAAATGGATCAAAGACTCGAAGATAAGTCCTGAAACCATAAACTCCTGGAACATAATACAGGTAGTACATTCTTTGACATTGAATTTAAAAGGATCTTTTTCAATACCATGTCTTCTCAGACAAGGGAAACAAAAGAAAAAATAAACAAGTGGGAGTTCGTCAGACTAATGAGCTTCTGCAAGGCAAAAGAAACTAGGATCAAAACCAAAAGACAGCCCACCAGTTGGGAGAAAATTTTTGCAAATCATCCAATAAGGGGTTAATCTCCATAATATATAAGGAACTCACACAACTGAACAACAACAACAAAAACGCCAGATAAAAAAATGGGCCAAGGATATGAATAAACATTTTTCCAAAGAAGATATACAGATCGCCAATAAACAGATCAACAGATGTTCAGCATCATTAATCAGGGAAATGCAAATCAAAACTACACTAAGATACCACCTTATGCCTGTTAAAATGGCTATAATCACTAAGCCTAAAAATAATAAACGTTGGAGAAGGGTGGAGAGAGAAGGGAACCCTCGTACACTGCTGGTGGGAATGCCAACTAGTGCAGCCACTACGGAAAACAGTATGGAGACTCCTCAAAAAACTAAAAATAGAACTACCATATGACCCAGCTATCCCACTACTGGGTATCTACCCAAACAACTTGAAATCAACAATCCAAAGTAACATATGTACCCGTAAGTTCATCGCAGCAATATTCACAATAGCCAAGACATGGAAGCAAACCAAGTGCCCATCAACTGATGATTAGATAAAGAAGATGTGAGATATATATATATATATATATATATATATATATATATATATACACACACAATGGAATACTACTCAGCCAGAATAAAAGACAAATTCATCCCATTTGCAACAACATGGAAAGACCTGGAGGGAATTATGCTTAGCGAAATAAGCCAGACTGAGAAAGACAAACACCAGATGATTTCACTCATATGTGGAATATAAACAAGCACATGGACAAAGAAAACAGTTCAGTGGTTACCAGGGGAAGTGGGGTGGGGGGTAGGCACAGGGGGTCAAGGGGAGCACCTACGTGGTGACAGACAAGAAATAATGTACAACTGAAATTTAGCAATGATGTAAACTATTATGAACTCAAATTTGAGTTTAAAAAAAGAAAAGAAAAGAAAAGAAAATCCTACCATTTGTGACAACATGAATGGACCTTGAGGGCATTATGCTAAGTGAAATGTCAGAGAAAGACAAACACTGTATGATCTCATTTATATGTGGAATTTTAAAACATTGCACTCTTAGAATTGGAGAGTAGAATGGTGGTTGTCAGGGTCTGACGGGTGGGTGAAATGGGGAGATGTTTGCTAAAGCGTACAAACTTTCAGTTATAGGCGGAGTAAGTTCCAGAGATCTAATGTACAGTGTGGTGACTATAGTTAACAATATTGTATACTTGAAAGTTGCTATGTGAATAGATTGTTAGTATTCTCACCATAACAACAACATATGTTAAGCAAAATTACTGTGGTGAACATTTCACAATGTAAATATATATCAAATCACCATATTGTACACCTTAAACTTATACAATGTTATATGTCAATTTTATCTCAATAAAGCTAGGGGGCAAGGTCAAATGCCTTCAGAGGCTGGGCAGACAAGAGGTAACAAAGGTGGGATAAGCAGCCACCCTCTCTACAGGCATTCAAATTATCATTATTTTTCAAATTGCCATGCCATTCAAACAAAACCTGTCTAAAAGTTAAATTCTGCCTCCAGGGGCCAGCAGTTTAGGATGGGTATAAACTGTAAAATATTATACACATGTTAATGCTTTAATTCAATCCCAAAGCAAACAAAGAGAAAGACTTTTTCATAACATTTCTGAAATGGAGATATAGCATTTCAGAAAGCCTTTGGGTTCCAACAGTTGCTATAATTAGGGTGATTATATAATGGATCATCCAAACTGGACACTTTTCAGAAGGAAAGGAGGTGCTATTAATTACAGAGGACAAAGGGGAAACTGAGGACTGTCCCAGGCAAACCAGAATGTATGATCACTCTGATTATAATCATAAAATTACCCATAATCCCTGTTTGACCTAAGATTAAGATCAGATAAAAATTGATGGTATACTTCTTGGCGGGGGACAGACGTCAGATACTGGAGAGAGGGGAGGTAAGGATGGAAGGTGGGACCCACATGACAAGGGAGGGAAGGAAGATTTTCTACTCTCAACACAAGAGGGAAGGAGAAAAGGTTATGACGTAAATGTGCTGAGCTACAGAAAGGTGTGTAGGCGATGCTGGTTGATATTTTCCTAGTCAGAACAGAAGCCGCAAGGGAAAGCAATTCAGGGATCAGAGAAGCACCAAGAAGCAGGGAAAAACACAGATAGACCAAACTAAGAATGGGCATGGAGACATCAGACTATTGAAGACATACAAGGGAAAAAATCCAAAAGAGGACAAACTGCTACAGGTGCTGTGGGGAAGTCAAAGAGCAACCAGAGTAGAGAACAACATAGAAAAACAGAGAATGACCTTCCAGACAGGAAATTCCTCGCTTCTCCCACTGTACTAGGAATCCCCTAGTGAGAGGAATGGTTGCTTCTCCTGATAACTGGAAATTCCCCAAGGTGAGTGATTACATCTTCCACATTTTCACAAAACTCTTCAAAGTGCGGAGCCAAAAAACCTGAGGTAGAGAATTACCCCCTCCCTTCCTTTCCATATGCTTTCCCCAGGCTTGGGCTCTGCATGCAAGAAATGCCTAGAGGTACACTGGTGAACTAGCTATGATGTTTCAGGAAGCGTCCCCCAGCTCCTCCACTCCCCACCTGAACCTTTGTGAGTGGACTTTGTTACCTTGATCCTTCTGATGTGCTTAACTGCCTTATCAATGTATCTTTAATTAGTCCAAGGTTCAGGACAACTTACCCTATTTTATAAGCAGCATGTATCCATTCACAATATCCATTTGTTCTCAAGAGGGAGTGAGGTAGGATTGCCCATCTGTTTTCCTCTCTTTATAATACTCCCTACATTCTAATTTTTACCCTTTTCTGTTATTCATTTATTTTCTCTCTCTTTCTTTTCTTTTCCTCCCTCCCTGCTTCTCTACTTGGCGGAATCTTTGAACTCCACCTCCTCTGTTTCCTTCTCCCTTCCTGGAACCAGTGTCCACAGCAGACATCTAGACTTTCTACAGACCCGAAGCAGCCCTCTGCCCTATCATGGCCAGCCAACATTTTACCAACACACTGAAGGAGGAAGTGATTTGCCCCATCTGCATGGATATTCTGCAGGACCCTGTCACCATTGACTGCGGGCACAATTTCTGCCTCCGATGCATCACCCAGAGTGGGGACACATCAAACGACTTTCTCAACTGTCCCCTCTGCAACAAACTTGTGAGGAGGGACACGTTCAGGCCCAACTGGCTGCTGGTGAATCTGGTGGAAAAAATCCAAGCTATGGATCCCTCTGAGATGCAGCCAGGAAGGGAAGAGCTAAAATGTCAGAGACATGGGGAGAAGTTCCACTACTTCTGTGAGTACGATGGGATGTTCCTCTGTGTGGTGTGTCGTGAATCCAAGGACCACAAACTGCACAAGATAAGTTTGATAGAAGAAGCTGCCCTGAGTTATCAGGTAGGCATTTGGGGTCCCTTTCCAGTCTCTGCATCAGACCCACGAGTTCAGTGAGGACTTGAAAACTGTTACCTCTTCCCTCTGAGCTTGCACCTCATTGCCCCCATCCTTGAGTAGGCAGCTCATGGTCAGGCACAGCGGGTTCAAAGTTTTGAGTTTAGAGAACTGCTGCCTGTTGAAATCAAGGCATAAGGAAGAATGGAAAGAACACGGAATTTTGAGTCAGAAGGTTTGGGCTCAAGTTCAGACTCCTGAGTTCACTGTATGACCTTGAAGGAATCACTTTACCTCTCTGAGCCTCAGGTGTCTCACCTTTCAAATGGGGCAAATATAATGTACCTCTTAAGAGCTGTTGGATGACAAATGAGGGAGAGTTTGTGGGAGTTCTTTGATAATCCTAAAACCCCATCCAAATATTAGTCATGATTTATTAGTTATAATTTATAACAACATTCCTCTCTTATAGGTCACTTAGGTTCCAGATTTCTCCCTCCCCCATCACACCCCTGCTCCCTAGACTGACGAGGAGAGGGGGCTCTAATAATTACATCAGGAATCACCCTGGTGAGCCTCACCCCCCATCCTGAGCAATCAGGACAGTGTTATGAGGCTGGGAGAACTCCAGGCACAGCTTGCCAGAGCAACTCTCTCTCCACAGGGGCAGCTTCAATCGCAGGTTGAGGTCTTGCAGGAAAAGGAGAAGGTGATAGTACAACTGAAGGAACAAGGTGAACAGAAGATCAATGTCTTCATGGTAAGAAAAACCTCAGGTGTCGGTGTCTCTGGCCTATGAGCTTGGAAGCAGAAACATCTCTGCAAAAGCTCCTGGAACCCCTTATTACACTGACCACTCAGAAAGAGACCCCTAACCCAGAAACAGAGGGCAAGAACAGGGTGGAATATAGGAGGGGCAGACCAGGAGAGATGGGAAGCATAGTGGCATCGTGGGTCGGGGCGTGTTCATGCCTTCCTCTCCACTGCAGCACTTGGCTTGCCGTGTGGTAGGAGCACCTTCCACGTCCAGCCTTGTATTATTGGAGTAGGTGGGTGCTTT
The DNA here is from genome assembly GCF_021613505.1 of Equus quagga. Lineage (NCBI taxonomy): Eukaryota > Metazoa > Chordata > Mammalia > Perissodactyla > Equidae > Equus > Equus quagga. Next base: position 34,837,301 of record NC_060281.1, read on the forward strand.
GGTCTCTTCCACCTGGGGGCGGGTAGTGTAAGGGAAACCAGTGCTCGTCTTAGAATTGGAAATACCAGTTTGAAGACCTAGCTCTGCCCCTCATAGTCCCTTAGTAACCAGAGGTTGATTCCCCAGTTAGAAAATGAAGACACTGTAAAGCCACCCAATATCTTCACCTGTTTTTTTGTGTCAAAAGAAAAATCTATGTGAAAGATTATAAACTGAAAAGCCTTCTGGAAACATATTAGATACTTAACATCTATTAGGTAGATGTTAAGTATTAGATACTTAGGCCCTCAGGGCAGGCCTGGTGGTGCAGTGGTTAAATTCACATGTTCTGCTTCTCGGCAGCCCGGGGTTCGCTGGTTCGGATCCCAGGTGCGGACATGGCACCGCTTGGCAAAAAGCCATGCTGTAGTAGGCGTCCCACATATAAAGTAGAGGAAGAAGGGCACAGATGCTAGCTCAAGAGGAGGATTGGCAGTAGTTAGCTCAGGGCTAATCTTCCTCAAAAAAAAAAAAGATACTTAGGTCCTCAAAGGCAAAAATGATAAATCATAAATAAATATCCTAAAACTAAAACTCAGCACATAATAAGTTCTCCTCACTTGTCCTTTCCTCTAGGTCTGCCACAGCACATTGCATTGGTACTCAGTATAAACTTAATAAAATTGAAAACTTGAATAAAATGGGCTAGATGGACCTTGGAGCCACCCTCTCATCTTCCGGGTGTCCATTTTCCTTGCCCCCAGGCCCAGGTGGAACTTGAAAAGCAAAGGATCATCACAGAATTCAAGCAGCTGCGTCAAGTCCTAAAGGAAGAGGAGAGTTTCCTACTGTCACGGGTACTTTGGCTGGGTCAAGAGGAAGAGAAGGGAAAGAAATTCTACATTGCTTCTGCCGAGGCGCAGCTGAACTCTTTCAGGAAGTTGATTGATTCTGTCAAGGCCATGCAGCGCTTGCCACCCAGTCAGCTGCTTCGGGTAAGAATCCCTTGGGGGCTGAGTTGCAAAAAGGCAGCAGCCCATCCCTAGTGACAGGTCAGAGCTCTGACCACCTGGCAGAATACCTGAGATTGCTCCCATCACCCTACCCTAGCCCAATGCTGTCCAATAGAAAGATAATGTGAACCAAATATTTAATTTAGAATTATATTGCAAGCCACATATGTAATTTAAAATTTTTCTAGTAGACACATTAAAAAGATAAACAGGTAAAATTAATTTTAATAAAATATTTTATTTAAGTCAATATATCAAAATATTATCATTTCAACCTGTTAACCAATGTTTAAAAAATACTAATGAAATATTTTATGATCTCTTTTTTGTTTTCTTTTTTGTACTGAGTCTGAAATCTGGTATATATTTTATAGGTCGGCAGATCTCCATTTGGATCCTAAATTTTCAATGGTTAGAGTAAAATGCAATCCTACCAAATCAATATAGTTGTGTTTAATGGAAAAAGGATTTTACACCACTTCAATTTTTAAATTTAAGCTTGGATTACTGAAAATTCAAAAAAACTAAAACTTCAGTTCCTTATCACACTAGCCATATTTCAAGTGATCAGTAGCCATGTGTGGCTGGTGGCTACCATACTGGACGGTGCAGACCTAGCTGATGAGCAAAATAAGCTGAGATCCCTCCTGAATTCATCTCCCACTCCCACCAGTTCAGGAATCCATTTCTTTCTTTCAAGAAAGATCATGAAAGCTATTCCAGCCCTTCTTCCTGTCCTCCCTCTCCTGTCTCTGGTTTAGTCCCAGAGACAAATTTCATCTCCAAAATCTCACTCCTACTTCCCCTCAGTTCCTAGTGAGGTCTAATCATTTTCCTGCCTACTGGCATATCAGACAGTTCTTGGAGGAGCCCTTCATGGCAGGTGGGAAGAGAAAGAGGGGCGTGGAGGTGTTCTCTACCTCCTCCGCCCACACCCAGCAGGGCCTGCAGTTCCTCCTAACCTGGTGCTGAGGTTGTGCTCTTTCTCTTTCTCTTCTAGGACGTCAAAGTTGTCCTGTGCAGGTATGATGGGCCATCCCAAATGCATTTTGCCTACTGATTCATTCATCCTACAATGTTCGATACATATTCAAACACACTCAACATTCCTCCCTCACAAATTCCTGTACACTCCGTCTAACTTTGCAGTCAAATACTTAGGCTGCAGGTAGGAAAGGCCCAAACTGAGCATATCAGCAGGCAGGTTGGTTGCTGAAGAGAAGAGCTGTTTTCCTCAGGTTCCTGTTTCTTCAGCATGGATTCTCCTCTCTCCTTAACCCTCCTGCATGCCCTCTTGTTCAACTGGATGGCTCCTAGGTCCCTACCCCATCTCCCTGCCACTTCTTCCTGCCTCCTTTCTCTTCTCTCCTTCTCTTTGGCTTCATCTCCCATCTCCATTTCCATCTCTCCCCGTGGCCCACCTCACCCTGGCCCCACATCCCTAGCCCTGGCCTCCCAACTCCCAGCTCACTATCCCCCGACTTCCTCCCTCACCCCTAGGATACCATCTCCTGTCACAGCTCCTCCTCCCCTGCACCCCATCCCCTGATCTCATCATGCAGCTTAGCCATATCTTCCTAGGAGTGAAGGGTTTCGCTATCTCAGCCCATCCCCTGTTCCTCTGGCCCTGGAGAAAAAACTCAGTGAAGCACAATCAAGACATGACTCCCTCACAGAGAGCCTGAAGAGATTCAAAGGTAAGGAAAAAGCTATCTCCTTCTCCATTCATCTCCCTTTAGAAGAGTCTTCCCCCATCACCCCATGGAAACCGGATTGTAACTTCTCTACATGCCTATAATAATCACAGGCCCTCTCAAGTGCAAGGCTTTCTGCTGAGCACTTCCCATGCATCACTGTGCTTCCTTTCAGGGATTTCTTACACTCTATCTTAATCATCTGTTATTTGTCTGCCTCCCTGACTCCTGTCAGAGCCACAAAAGGCCCCCTTGCCTGGTGCAGTGGCTGTCGGGAAGTTGATGCTCATTTGTCCAGTGGACCAGAGAGGAAGCAGGGTCCTGGCTTCCCAGGGCCCTCAGGCAGGAACTGTGTGATCTCCAGCAAGTGACTGTTACTGCTCTGGTGCACACTGGAGCTCTGTCTAGTCCTGACTACAGAAGAAGAGAACATAGATTCAAAGTCAGTGACATTCTGGGGAAGTCCCTCTTCCAGACTTACAGGGAAACAGAAATCAGTAAGAACAGAAGTGGATGACTTAGGATGTTCAGTCAGAGATCTTTCAAAAACTCATCTGGGTTTGCAACTAGTAAGAACGTTCGGTATTTGTAAGGACTCCCTTCACTGGGAGGGCTGTGCTTGTCTAGGCCAGGAGTAAAGACAACTGGATGGAGTTTTCTTCCTAGAAATATCACAAGACCCACCCACCCACCCACGCACACATACACATACCTGCCATGTGCCTATGAGAAAGGAGGGCCCGGGCAACGCCCCAAGGACCCCAGTCATTCAGCCAGGAATCTCTACTGGCCACACACAAACAGGGAACAGGGTTTGGTTTTGTTCTTAGTTCTGTTGTTTGAGCTTTTCTTTCCCCCAGTAACTGTTCTGCTTTGTCCAGTTCTCCCATCCCACTGGGTGTAATCTCACGCATTCCAGCAACTTTATGGTCACTTCAGGTTTAAAATACTTTGGTTCCAGTTTAGAATTGCAATGAAGGGCCCCCTGCCCCATCCACTTCAGCACATATTTGGGAGTGGGGGAGGGGCTTCAAGGGCACAGCTTAGGGTGGAGCTGGGTATGGTCTGTTTTGTCTTCCCCCTACACACAAACATGGTCCCTCAACTGCCACTCAGCCCTATTAAAGCCCAGATGGAGGGGGTGCTGGAGAGTCTGCTCACGACACTCATCCAATCTCCATAGTCCCCTAGTCTGAGGGTTGTTGCTCCCTGTGGGGGACGACTGGGTCTGGGAACCCAGGGGTGGAGGTGGCAGTGGCTGGAACCTGAAGGGCCTTGTTGGCAACGTGTTCTCAGCAATGTTTCCTCTGCTCTGGCTCTAGGTAGATGGACCCCTCATAAGAGGGTCCTTGAGCGTTCTCCATGGCCAGACTGGTGGCTCTCAGGGGAGCTCTCAAAGAGTGCTTCTCCCTCCACCTATCCCCAGGACCGTTCTGTGCTCTCCTGGAGTAGTCGGGGACTACAAGGGGGAAGAGGCCCAGAGGAAGCCCCCCACCCAGAGGCCCCACCTTATAGCTTAATAGTCCAAATTCAGGTGTGCTGTCAGTGAAGAATACACATCGAGTTTCACAAGACTTAGTATGAAAACAGAATGTAAAATATAGCAATAGTTTCTTATACTATATGTTGAAATAACAATATATAATTAAAATTAATTTTACTTTCTTTTTACTTTAGTTGTTAATGTGACAACTAGAAAACTTAAAATGATATTTGTGGCTCACATTATATTTCTACCGGACAGTGCTGTGCTAGATAGACACCTCAGGGAAGCAGAAAGAGCATCTCTCAGTATTTTATACCTTCTTTGTCCATGATGAATATGAGAGACAAAACCAGCTTCCACTTCTCCAAGGCATTTCAAATCAGTGCCCTGCTGTGCAGTCCTGGGTTCCTTGTTCAGCCTTTCTGGACTCTCTCCATCTCATTCCGTTCTCTCCCCACAGACAACTTCCAGGCTGATATGAAGAGAGATAAAAACAGATTTTTCAAAGGCATGAAGGAAAACTACAGAAAGAGCTGTAAGTAGAGACTGATGGTTACTTCTGCCATTTGGGGAAAGTGAGGAAAGCAAAGGGGAAGCATTCTGTCTCGATGACTACAGGAAAGCCAAATATGGTGAATACCCATCCCTCAGCTGATGGAGAAGAACAGGCATATGGATATGTTTTATTATTTTCAACTCAGGTAACTCGCAAAACAGTGACTGACCTCAAAACTTAGAGGTATCAAAAGTAATAGCAATTGTAAATTTATTTCTTCATTCCTCAGAGGAAGAGAGGAAAAGGTGGGGCAAAGAGGAGGCAAAGGGAGCTCAGGCTCCGTAGTATTAGCTGCCCTCCGCCGTATGTCAGGTTTCTGGGTAAACTCCTCTGGGTGTGAGGTGAGGACAGCTCAGGGGATGGAGACCCACGGTAACAACAGCCTGTGCCAAAGTCATCAGAGATGGTTCTGCCACCTGAGATAGTAACATTACCAAGTATCATTTCTTAAAGAGCCACTGTGTGCTAAGCACCCCACATCTGATAGTTCAAAATCCCAAAACTATCCTTCAACGTGGGTGTCATTATGTGCACTTTACAGATAAGTGAGTTCCCTGCAAATACAGGGAGGGGAGGTAAGTCACGCGACTACGAAGTGGAAGAGACAGAATTAGAACTCACTTTGCAAAAGCCAGAAACTACATGTTGCATTCCAAAGCCAGAGAGCAGAATTTAGGGATTCTATCCCACCAGCGTTTCTCCAGGAGAGGAGTTCCTGGCATTTGCAGAGGACAAGTCTCTGTTGTGCTCCCTGCCTTGTGCCGGGTGGAATGTTTCACATCCCAGGCACCAGGAAACTCTATAGGCCAGAAGCCCCCTCCTGCTGTCATCGAGACAATCCAAAAATTTCCAGATTTCCCCAGGGTGGGAGAGGTCCTCACTGAGAACCTCCTACTGTTATTCTTTTTGTTTGCTGGCAGGGTGCCTGCTTTTGTTTTTAATTTGCAGCTTCTGGTGATCAAGACCAAAACTGGTTTTCTCTCCCTGATTCCTAGGGTCTTCATTTCATTCTCTGATGGAGAAACATACCCTTAAAACGAGCAAAACCTCGGAGCCTGAGTCACCCTCTGCAGGTAGGAGTTCTGCCTCTGAACCCCGGAGGCTTCCTGCGGTGTAGTGAGGGGACCTCAAAGCCTAGAGGGGCTCAGAATGCTCTCTTCACCCAAAGCACAGACAGGTGCGCTGACCTGATCCCGCAGGGGAAGGGAGGAGACCGGACTGCAGAGAGAGCTTCCTAACATACAAGATAGTACTCCCTGACCGCAGCTAGGTGGAAATAACCTTCTCTCAGTTCTAGCCGGTGAGGGAGGGGAATAGAACAGAGCAGAGAGAGGGATTTAGAGAGACTGAAAGAGGGATGGGGAGTTGAGAGACAGGGAGGAAGAGCTGTGGAATCTACAGTTCCTGAAGACTTCAGGTGCTAGGATGGCATGAGCAGATAGGAGCAGATATGGGGTGTGGGGACAGAAGACTTCTCATCCATCTCCTCTACTCTGTCCCAAATTATACCTCCCTCAGGCAATAATATGCCCACCTCCTGATCAACTTACTCCTATCTTGTTCAGGTGTACTTTCTTGAGTCTAACCTGTATCATTCCTGCTGTGTCTAGAGCTCAGCAGCACTTTCTGGTAATGGAGGGTTATTGCTGCTTTTCTCCCGCTGACCTCTTTTCTCCTTTCCTTCTCCCTCCAAGAGGACGGAACAACTAAATCAGCGTCACCAAATCTCCACCCCTCAACTCTATCGGAGGACTCCTTTGCTGTGAAAGCCACCCCTCCAGCATCGCTCCGGCCCCAGCCCCGGCCCCGAAGCATGGCCTCATTTCCTGAGTTTTCTCCAAACCAAGCCAGCTCTGAGAACCCGAGCAGCCCTGGCGCTGAGTGGACTGAAGGGCTCAAGGTGGCGCTGAGTGAGTAGCTGAGAGCAGTCAGGGGTCCCTGACTGAGAGGAGTCGGGCTGAAGAAGTGGAACGTGGGGAGAGGCCCGGACTACTGAGAATGGCGAGGGTGGTGATGTTAAGACTTGGAGAAAGGATGCGAGTGTTCTTGAGCAAAAAGCAGATGATCTGGGACACCCAGCGTCCCCGCCACACGCTTGGCTTCTCTTTATCGCTTTGGCTGTAGTGCCCCCTAGTGGATAAAGGGAGCCCCGATAGCTATCTCTTGCACTTTTTTTTTTTTTTTTTTTTAACTATTTACCCAGGCGGCAGTTCTGCCAGGCGTGGCGTATAGAGACAAGTAAAGCCTGCCTGGGTCATAATCCGTCTAACCTATCCCCATGAACCTGACCACTCTCTCTCCTCTTCTCCACATTCCCACATCATCCATCTCTTCCCAACCTTCCACATCCAGCAAGGGAAATAAATAATATTCCAATAAGAGGGTGTGAGATTAGATAACAAATCAGGAGCTAGAATGAGGCTCCCATGCCTAAATCGTTAGCAGAGACTGGAACCACCGCTACTCAAGCCATTGTAGAGGGTGGATCGGGGCGCTTCTAACCTTGATAAACAACGACTCGACATCCAAATCCAGTTAGAAGTGTGCGTACGTGGTGGGGTGGGAGCTGACTCTTCCTCCTTCTATATTCCAACCCTTCATTCATCCCTATCTTTGAGGGGCTCTACTTTATAAAATTACTCGAGCTCAGAAAGTCTGAGCCTCAACATCTCTTATGTTAGTCCCAAAGCGTTTTTTAGGTATGAGACTCAAGGACCACAGGAAACGGGGAAGGAAGAGAAGATAGTCTCAGCTTTGGGTGTTGAAATTACACGCCCCTACCACCAGCGGGGAGCTCCCGCTCCGCACCCACAGAGCAGCATATGTGAAATTTAGGGATTAACTTCAAGGAGGAGGAGGAGGCTTGGACTTCTCTGGGGATAAGGAGGGTTCTGACTAGGAAGAGAAAGCCTCCATTGGCGGCATCCAGGGGGAGCTCAGGGGTAGGCGGCTGGACGACTTGAACCGGGGCTGCGCCTCCTTCTCCTCCTCATCTTCCCACAGCCCCCGTGACCCTGGATGCGGCCTCGGCCCACCCAAACCTCGTCATTTCCCAGGATCTGAAGACAGTGACGCTGGACTTCATTCCTCAGGACAGCTCAGCCGAGCCCGAGGACCCCGCGCGCTTTTTCCCGTTCTGCTGCGTTCTGGGCTCGCCCGGCGTGTCCTCCGGGTGCCAGGCCTGGGAGGCGGAGCTCCGAGGACCCGAGGGCGGGGCCTGCCTGGTAGGCGTGGCCTCGGGGCTAGTGCCGCGGAGAGGCTTCCTGGTGGTGGAGCCCTTGACCGGCTTTTGGGCGCTGCGCATCGCGGGCTCCGAGTGCCAGGCGCTCACCGAGAGCGGCACCCGGGAGAATCTCCCGGTTCGTCCGAGGAAAGTGGGCGTCCACGTGGATCACGAGTGTGGGGAGGTCGTCTTCTACGACGCCACCACAAGCAACTACATCTACACCTTCCACACCTCCTTCCCGGGGCAGATCTTCCCCTTTTTCCGGCTCCTGTTTCCCGGCACCCAGATCATCCTGAGTCCCTAGAGTTCTTCCTTTACCTTTCTCTCCAACTCCTCCCCGATACCCCCTCACTTTGGGATGTCCTGCAGCTGGTAAGGTTGAAGCTAGGCTTCCAGGAGCACTTTAGGAAAGTTATACTCTTCGGCCTTCCTGGTCCAGTCCTGATGTCTCTGACCTCGCTTTAAATTTTCCGTTTTTCTCTCAGTCCCTCTCTCCCCAGTATGCCTAGGTCGAAAGAAAGCCTCACATACGTGAAAAGACTCTGCACAAGGCTATTCATTGCAGCACTGTTTGTAATAGGACTAAACTGAAAACAACCCAAATGTAAACCAACAGGCGATGGTGAAAACGAGGCAATGAGAAAGCAGCATCCAGCTGCATCCTGGTTGAGACGCAGATACAGGAGACGACAACTGACCCCGGGCTGCCCCTTTCTTCTCCTCCACTTTGTTTTCCAAAGCCTCCGTGATCCTAGATGTGGCCTTGGCCCATCTGGACCTCTTCCTTTCTGGGGACCTGAAAAATGTTATGCTGGACATTGTCTCTCCTGGAGACTCAGCCAGGCCCACCCTGGTGCCTTCAATCCATTTTGCAAATAAGGGCTATCTATGTATTATTATAGGATAACTCTCCCCAGGATATATCCATGAGTGAAAAAAAAAACAAGGTGAGGAACAGTGCACATTGTATGCCACATTTTACCTAAGAAAAGGGGAATATAAATATACATATTTGTTTGCTTGTATTTATTTTTTTAAATGGAAGGATAAACCGAAACCTAACAGAAACAGTTACCTATGGGGGAAAAGGAAACTCAGGTGGAAGGGATAGAAATTAGTTTTTTCTGAATGTACCTTGTTTTGTACATTTGGAGCCAGGTAAATGTTAAACATCATTATAAAACAAAATTAAATTAAAACAAGACAAAATGAACCTAGGGCCAGCCCGGTGGCTCAGTGGTTAAGTTTGCATGTTCTGCTTGGACAGCCAGGTTCCCCAGTTCGGATCCTGGGTGCAGACCTACACACTACTTGTCCAGACATGATATGGCAGGCATCCCACATATAAAGTAGAGGAAGATGGGTGTGGATGTTAGCTCAGGGCCAGTCTTCCTCAGCAAAAAGAGGAGGATTGGTGGCAGATATTAGCTCAGAGCTAATCTTCCCCCCCCCCCAAAAAAAATATATATATATAAAGAAAATAAACCTAACTCTGCATGTAGTTGATAGCTTAAACACCCAGAGGAGAGTTATTTTATGTGACTTTCAAATGCCATAATTTGACTGTATATCCTTGGTGGGATAAATACTAATGACAAAAAGAATTGCAAATAAAACTTAAATTTTTCAGTTATCATCTTGGTAATAATAATATTAATGTTGTTACTGAATCTATTATATATGTGTGTGCCTATACATGTATGTAGGGTAAAGTAAATAAGTAATTATGTTACTCTCACTAGAAACCAGCCTAAAATAAAAGATTAGATTTTCTCTTATGAATATGACATAAAAGAAGAGAAATAAAAGCATAGTATTTCCAAATTTGAATTAGAAAAACAGTATAAACTCATGACGTGTTTTTTCTTAAAAATAATAAAATGTATTTCTTAGTTCTGTTCACAAAGAAGACCTAATAATAATGGCTTATCTGGATGCACTGAGTGGGCAAGGCTTCCACCCAGAGGGTGGTCTCTAAATATTATTTCCCACTGAAAGGAAAATGGCTCCTTGGAGAACTGGCTTATTCTAGGTCTGGGAGAAGAAATACATAAGATGACTCTGGAACATCTTGTCACACCAGATTGAGAGAAAGCTCCTGGAGTTACTCAAAAATGACTCAAGAGCTGGGACCAGCCCCGTGGCCGAGTAGTTAAGTTCCTGTGCTCCACTTCAGCGGTGCAGGATTTCGCCGGTTCAGATCCTGGGTGCCGACCCAGTACCACACATCAAGCCATGCTGAGGTGGTGTCCCACATAGCAGAACTAGAAAGACCTACAACTAGAATATACAGCTATGTACTGGGGGGCTTTGGGGAGAAGAAGGAAAAAAAAGTTGAGTGAATGAATTCACATAAAAAACAGTTACTCAAGAGCCAACTTGAAGGGTCAAAGATGGGATACTTAGCATCAATAAGGATAATAACTGCAATTGACTGAAACACATCAAATATGTAAAAATTCCATCAGTTCATTATAATAATTAAAAACTAAACTCATTGGTCATTGTTAGAGGATGCTTGGAACCCACTCAACTTTCTGAAAACTGGTAAATAAAGAGAAAGACTCAGTATTTATGCTACCATTCTGTACAAACATATCTAGGATAACCGAATGGTTGAGGGACAGTTCTTTATTACAAACTCCAGGTAATGAATGAAGAAAGGATGAAAGAATATCACTTTTTTGTAATACCTAATGAAATAATGAACTTAGGCAATAATCAGCAGCTGCTAGAAATATTATGCGAACAGCTGACGGGGAATCTTATAATGATGGATCAAGCTGACACCACCTGAACCAACTGATCAATCCTAACATCGTAAAAAGAGAGGCAATCCAACATTATGCGCCTCCCAGTGTAATGCAACAGGAAGTAACAACTTCATGGATACTTGCCAAAAATAATGAACCTGAAACCCATCAGGGTTCTGGATCTATCAGAATCACTTTAACAACACAGCACTCAGCAAACCCCAGTTTTGGAAAATTCACAGGACAAAGGATCAGTTTTCTTCATCAGATAAGTTGCCAGAAAAAAAAGGGAGAAAGGGAACCTATAGATTAAAAGAGACAGTTCAACCAAATGCATTGGTGGATTAGTTTGCATCCTGGTTTGAACAAATTAATTGTAATCTTACTTTTTAAAGTATGAGACAGAAATTTGAACATTGATTTTACATTTATACTAAAGAATTACGCATTTTTAAGATGTGGTCATTGTACTTTTTTAAAGGGAGTTTTTGGCATACTGAAGTTTTTACCAATGAAATATGATGTCTGGGATTTGCTTACAAATAACAGTGGGAAAAGGGGGAGGATAGGTGGGATGTAATTGATGAAACAAAATTGATCATGAGTTGATCACTGTTGAAGGAGGTGATGGGTACACAAGAGTTCATTGTGTTATTTTCTCTCTGTATGTTTGAAATTCTGCGTAATAAAAAAGTTGACACTTTAAAAATAATTTTAAAGACATGATCTAAGTGTGGCCTCCCACAGGCAATATTTGGGAGTGAATCTGACTCACAACACAGACATCCTTTCAAAGATTTTGATTCTCATCAAAGATCGGTTTAGTCTGGAGTGGCAGTGGATATAGTTTCCCTCTCAAAGACAAAACCGCCTGCCTTTTCTACTTCCTCATGTTCAGAAAACAAAATCAATCTCAGGACCAGAGGCATCCTGCTCTCCAACCCTCCCTACTACCAACCACAACAAAAATCTTGATCGTTTATAGTTTTGCCATGTGAGGGATTAAAGTTAAACTGAGAGGAGGAGGACTGCCCCTGTTTCCAGAGTGATCCCGAAAAAGTAAAAGGGGCGAGGGGCTTGGAAACACAGAGCCAACAGGATGACAAGATGACCTACGCAGAGAAGACCCAGGATTGGCGCCAGAGTTCAAGATTAACATGTGTTCCTTCCTCTTTGACTCCTTTCAACCGGGCAAGGGGTGGAGTAGGCGGATCGGGGCGGGCTTCCCGGGCATTTACAGCCTCCTGTTGCAGCTGGAAGGTGGCGGGATTACAGGAGGCGTGAGGAGTCGCCAGAAGACCGCCAGTCTGCTGCGCGCGTCTCCGCAGCGGGAGGGCGGGTCCGGGTGTCCGGCCCGGGCTGAGCCAACGCCCCCAGCGCAGATTCCAGGGGAGCGCAGTCAGCCCCGGCCAGGCTCCCCCGTCCAGTTCCCCTGGTCGCAGGCGAGGCACCGCCGATTTCATAAGCAGCCCTCACTTGCCTGTTAGGTGACGGCTGGGGACATGAGGGTTTGGACCTGAAAGCAACACCCCTCCAGATGTTCATTCAGAATCACCCCCATCAGTCCAAATTCCCTGTTTCGGGCGCTCAAATCCCTAGTCAGTGACATCACACACTGTAACTTGTTATTTTCCTCCAATTGTATGCAGATTTAGCTTCCTGACTACAAAGGGAGATCTTCTTGGGCTGGATTATGCTGATTTCAAACTTTCTTTCTCCCACCCCTAATTTGACACTTAGCATGGACCCTATAATGGAGTAGTTGATAATAAATCTTTACTAAATTTAAACCATCCCCTAATTCCTCTTTCCTACAAAAGACTGATGTCTTGGCAATCCCACTCAATTTTTGTGGACCAGCTTCACCTCACCTCCTCCAGGATGGCTTCCCCAGGCCGGGTTCCTGGCTCTTCTTGTAGGAAATGTGCACACTCCCAACGCCATTACAGCCAGCTCCATCACAACACTGACCCCAGCAGATGGTGAACTCCTTGAGGGCAGAAACAGCTTCTTACTATCCTGGTTTCACTCTCCCACCCTCCTTGCACAGTTCTTAGAGAACGAAGGGATACTTTGTGGCAAGGTTTAAACTGGGGGAGGTCTGGGCCGGCCTGGTGGCCCAGCCGTTAAGTTCACACGTTGCGCTTCTAGGCAGCCCAGGTTTGCTGGTTGGGATCCCAGGTGTGGATATGCCACTGCTTGGCAAAAGTCATGCTGTGGTAGGCGTCCCACGTATAAAGTAATGGAAGATGGACATGGATGTTAGCTCAGGGCCAGTCTTCCTCAGCAAAAAGAGGAGGATTGGCAGTAGTTAGCTCAGGGCTAATCTTCCTCAAAAAAATAAATAAATAAAAATAAATTGGGGGAGGTCTTCCCACCTAGTCCTTAACCTTGACCTATGACCACTCCCTCTTCCGTCCCTGGGGGCAGGGAAGCACTGTTTAACCTTTCAGAAGCTGATTGACGTACCTGAAGAGAGTCTTGGCCATTCACACACAAAGTAATGTGGCTGGGATGTCAAGTGGTTACTGAGGCCAAAGGCCTAGTTTTCCGTTCTCTAGTCCATGGTCCTCCACACATTTATAATAGTTATAGCACAGTTATAATAGTCCTGAAAACAACTTGTTTACAGAGCTTAATCCTTTACTAAACGGTTTCATAGACATTATTCCATTTACCCCTCACAACCTCTTGAATTAGGTATCATTACATCCCCATATTCCAGATATGATACTGATGCTCAATCTCAGATCTTTTAATCCAAAGCACATACAAAAGCCATCTTGAAAATATAAAATCCCATAAAACATATAACAGTATGGTTATAACAAAAAATAACCTTTCCATGGTATTGCCTTCCACCTTGACATCCTTAACTCCTATGTTAGTTTCCCAGGGCTCCTATAAAAAATTGCCACAAAATAGTGGCCTAAAACAAGAGAAACTTTTTCCCTCACCGTTCTGGAAGCTGGATGTCTGAAATCAAGGGCCAGGCTCCCTCAGAAGTGTCTAGGGAAGAACACTTCCTTGCCTCTTCTAGTTTCTGGTGTTTGCCGGCAATCCTTGACGTTCCTTAGCTTGTAGATACATCAATCCAGTCTCTGCCTCCATCTTCATGTGGCCTTCTCCCTTGTGTCTCTGTGTCCACATTTCTCTTCTTATAAGGATACCAGTCATATTGGACTAGCTATCCAGTTCGCCCTAATTTAGTATGACCTTATTTTAACTTGATTACATCTGAAAAGACCCTATTTCTAAACAATGTCACATTCACAGGTTCTAGGGGTTAGGACTTCAACATGTCTTTTGAGTAGACACAATTCAACCCATAACTCTACCAATCAACCACTCACTGGAAAGCATGGGTATAAAAAAGAGAGAGATAATGACATTGGATAGGAAAGCCAAAGACAAGATTTGAGGGAGGCTACAATGAGGAAAAAGGAAGACAAGGCAGTGGGGGACAGAGGATGTATTCTCTAGGAAGAGTCGAGTTTGAGCATCTGGGCTGGCAGATCAGAGGAAGGAGAGAGATGGTCTTCAAAAGGCAGAAGAAGCAGCAGCACAGTGGGAGCTGAGGAGGGACTAGGAGGGCAGAAGGACTGCTCCCCGGGGAGGGAGAGTGAGCACGTGCCACTCCGCTCTTAGAAAAGTCCACTCAAAGTTGCAGTAAGCGTCAAGAGAAGGAGATCCACGGTGCTCAACCCCTCTTCCCGACCTGAGGCCCCCTTGAGAAGCCAGCGGTCCGTGAGTTCCCAAAGCATGTACCTGCAGACACTTCAAGACCATCAAGTCATCTTCTCACCCTCCCCACATCTGTTCCCACTGCCCTGTTCTCTACTAATTTGTTGCCCCCATCCCCCACCCAGTCACCTCACCTGGGTATTATCCTCAACTCCTTCTTCTTCCTCACTCTCACGGTCCTTCAGGCCCCACCCTGTTGATGTTAGCTCCTACTTCAGGACTCCACGCACTTCCCTCCGTCCTCTAGATGCCTAGACCAGGCCATCAGCCGTCATCTGGATTACGACAACAGCTTCCTCCCTCATCTCCCTGTCTCTAGATTTATCCTGCCCAATCCATCCTCCATGACTGAGGCCAAAGTAATTTTTTTCCAAAAGTTCCTTATGAAAATTTTCAAAGAAACAGAAGAGTTGGAAGAATTTCACAGTGACCACCCAAATACCGACCACCTAGATTCTACTGTTAGCATTTTGCTATAATTGCTCTAGCAAATGTTTCCATCTATCCTTCCCTTTATTCATCCATCAGTCCATCTTGTAATTTTATGCATTTTAAAGTAAGTTGCAGATATTCAAATGATTCTTAAAAACATAATCAGATCATGTCAGGACTTACTGAACTTTCAGTGGACTTTAATGATGCCCCCTTTCAGTAAAGGATGAAGTTCAAACTCCATATCACGATTTGTAAGTGCCTCCAGCCTAACCCTTCCCCAACATGCTTCCTATTTTTCATTCTAATAAGATCGATTGCATGTAAAATTCCCCACTTACCATGCTGTTTATCATGTCCCTGACCTGCTCTTGTCCCTTCTCATGAGATTGTCCTCAGCCTCCAAGGCCTCAAACATTCCTGTCCTCAGAAAGGCTTTTTGATATCCCATCTCCCTTAACACACCAGTGTAGATGCATCTCCTCTATGAGAATTAGCAGCCCCCACGGCCTACCTCAATCATTTCACTTATCTTCATAAACAATAATGATCTGTTAATTTGTCTTTCCCACCTCTGGCCCCAACTGAGAGCTTCCTGAAAAATCATGGATCCTGCTTTGTTTGCCTATTGTCCTTGGCACATAGAACAGTCTGCAGCATATGTGGGTGCCCAATAAATACTTGTTGAATGAATGTATGACTGGTTTTGTCCCTCTGACAGCACCTCTTGCCTTTATGCCATCTTCTCCCACACAGCTTACATCCAGATCCTCAGTGTAGATCCCAGAGGGTGAGAATGAAGAAAAGAAACACTTGATGTTATCAACGTCCTCCAGCCAAAGACCCCAAGAAACACACCTGTAGTTAAACAAGTTGAGTTTATTACCTGCAGCAAGAGAGAACACACACCATAGGGAACCACAGAACGTCTCAGTAAGAGAGTGTTAGGGAAAAAACCTATTCTAGGATTTGGGCTTTGATTAGGCAATTTTGGGGAGGGTCTAAGGAAGTAGAGATCTGCTCTAGATTAGATGCTGTCAGAAAGCAGGGTGAATTCTATGACTGGATATCTCAATCCACCCAATCTACAGGGTGGGGAGACTAGAATGAGGATAAAGCTGTAATTGTTAAAGAAGTAGTAATCATTCCTTTTGGCTAAGAGAAGGGGTGTTTGGTATTTTGTGGGTGGCACAGTGATCTTGTTTTTGCCTGTGCTGAGACAGAAGTATCAACTGGCCTCACTTTGTCTCATTTTATCATGGTCTCAG
Organism: Equus quagga; assembly: GCF_021613505.1. Lineage (NCBI taxonomy): Eukaryota > Metazoa > Chordata > Mammalia > Perissodactyla > Equidae > Equus > Equus quagga. Next base: position 34,853,452 of record NC_060281.1, read on the forward strand.
AGTAAGCTCGTCCAAGATTGATCTTCTGTAGGGTAGTTTACACCTCATAGGAGAAGAACATGGTTTAGCTATCGAGTGTCAAACTAGCTTCTGAATGCAGAGGCTGCTCTTTTTTCCTTTGTCAGTTTTTAGGTGGGGAATTGGGGAAAGGATGGGTTAGTGGGGTTGGAGCATGTGTATATACCAGTGTAGAATCCAGTTCAAAGCAAGAAACTTTTTAAATAGAGCAAGCCTCAGAGTTTATCTCCAGCATCCAACCCGCAACCCAGCCATATAATCCAAGGTCACATGGCTGGCTCTTTGAGCCCTCATAGTCACCACTCTCATGGCCATGGGAGGGGACAGGTGACCCTGGGCACTGGGTGAAGTTGAGTTGTGATTAGGGAGGGGCCAGGTGCTTTGGGTGGCCTTGGTTACGAACTCTCCTAGGCTTCTCCTCCCCAGACACCCCTCATTCTCCCAGGGCAGAGACTCTGCAGCTTGTTTTCGTAGTCAGGCTGTTTTTGTTTGTCATCCTGCCTGGTATCACAGCCTCCCAGTGACTCCCATACCTACTCATTTGAGCCCTGAGGAAAACCTATTAGATATGAATTCTTTGTTGGTTTTGTGACAGTGGCCTTTGACCAGACGGGTTAAGCTCCCTGGACCCCAAGGGCCTTGTTGTCTCTGCTCCCTTCCTTTTGGGGTAATGATCTCACTCTTGCTGTCAGTTTTTGGGATCCGATGACTCACTGCAAATGCCTGGCACATGAGTTCTCTGGGGACATTCTCCAAGTACGTGGGGCCATGACCTTTCCCCCTTCAGTCCAGCTTCTGTCTGACTATTAGTGAGCCCCCTTCACTGACGGTGCCCTTCACATTTCCTTCAAATCAACAGCCCTGAGGTTACTTCCTCCTGCCTTCTGCCTTCATTATCTCTTTCTGCCGAAGGTGGTATCTCTCTGGTTAAAGGTTCCTCCCACCCCCACCCCTCAGAGCCTGGCTTTCTTTTTCACTTTCTTTTGTCCTGCCCCAGTGCTGGTCCCTTCTCTTCCTTTAGGTTCAAATCCAGTTTTTACCAGTTGTGCTTGCTTGCTCTAAGACCTTGAACAAATTACTTAAGTCTCTGGGCTTCAGTTTTTGCATCTGTAAACTGTGGCTAATGGTAATTACCTTTTAGTATTGTTGTGTGGATTAGTAATCACACAAGTGATTAATGTATACATTCATTTGAAAGGAATTTAAATCAGACAAGTAGAATGAAAGTTTCCTTTAGCCACTGTCCTCCTGAATCCTAGTTTGATGTGGTCCTTCAGGACATTTTTCTGTGCACTTTCATATATATTTATGTACATGTGGAGATATATATGTGAACATGTGTGTATGTATTTTTGAAATAGCTATTAAGTGAGGACAGTGGGGATGATAAAGATATCTGTTTGTGGACCAAGTGAGGTTCGTGCTTAAAAAGAAAAATGAACCAGCCCTAGTGGCCTAGTGGTTAAGCTCAGCATGCTCCACTTCGGGACCCCGAGGTTCCATTCCTGGGCGCCGACCTACACCACCCATCTGTCAGTGGACACGCTGTCTCCGCAGCTCACGCACAGAAAGAGGAAGATTGGCAACAGGTGTTAGCTCAGGGCGAATCTACCTCAGTAATAAATAAATAAATAAATAGAAACGCTGTATCTTTCATAAAAGCAAATCAATAGATAATACTGAAAATTGAAAGAGCATCCAGTAATAATATAATCTTGGTGTTTATAGATATGGAGATCAACACCAAAAAGCAAATCAGCTAGGGATTTGGTGGAGATAGGGGTGGGGCTGCTGGTTTTTCTCATTAAACTCATTTAATGATTTGACTTTTTATGTGCGTGTATAACTTCTATTACAATCCTGAAAAATAATCTGTGTTTTGTTCCTTTTTTTCCCCATCAGACTTGTTGAGATCTGCTACCCACTCATTCCCTCGGACCAGTTTCACACACTCCCTCGCTCCTCCTCTGCGTTCCCACGGTCCAGCCTGGTGCAGCCCTCGGGGTCTCCCTCCCTCCTTCAATCTGTTCTCCACCTGCAGCCAGAACCATCTCTGTAACAGGTTTAATCAGAGTGTGTTTCTTCCCACTTAAAAACTCTGAGACTCGTCTAGAATAGTGTTGACGTTAAGCCCTAAGCATGGCAAGCTCAGTGTCCCCCTCAGCTCCAGCCTCAGGCAAAACCCACCATCCTCACCACACACGTAATCCTCACAGAGGTGAAACACCTGCTATTCTCCAGACATGCCTCATTCTCCTGGGCTTTCCTGGTTCTGTACTCCCTGTTCCATCTGACCAAACCCTGCCCTGTGTGTTTCTCTAATATGGATCATAACTCATAGTAGAAAATACTCCTCACTTACTTTGTGTTTTAATCACGAATCTTAGAGATATTTTCAGGTCAATCCAAATAGGTCTTCCTCATTCTTTTTAACTGCTACATGAATTAAATTAGATAATGTATATAAAAGCACTTTGCATGCTATCTGGCACCTAGGAATGCTCCATGAATGTTTCTTTATTTCATTTAAGTTCCTATTACCCCAGCATAATGGAGAAACACCCTCATTATCCCATAAAATAATAGTGGTAAGATCCCTCCTCAACCCTTACTACAGCTAGGCAATGGTTTTAAATAGATCATGAATTAAACATCACTATTCTCCATCCAGTTCCCTTCACATCCCTCCTTTGTTCTCTTTTATCACACTCAACTCCTTGGAGCTCTCCCACACACTGTGTTTGCTTGCGTATGCCTCAAAGGCCCTCTCCACCCCCCTCCCATCATCCACTGAGGAAATAGTTCCCTTCTTCTAAGAGCAGACTGTGTCACTTCCCCTATGAAAGCTGCCCTCCCGCAGAGGAGAACCTTCAGTCCTCTCACAGCCTCCTGTCCTCTTTGTACCGCCCACATCACACCCCAACTAGAAGCAAGGTCTTTTGAAAGCCCTGTCTTAGTATCTTCAGTACTTAGTATATTGCCCAGCACAGAAAGAGTGCCCTATAAGTGTTTATTGGTTGAAAATCTTCACTTTTATAAGTTTAACCTCTCTTTTTTATTTAATATGCCACATACAGAAGCAGCTGCAGCTGTGGTATAAAGGATAAAGTACAGCATTTAGAGTCTTACTAGCTGTGTGATTTGGGGCAAGTCACTTTACCTCTCTGAGCCTCAGTTTCTTGATCTGTAAAATGGGGGTAAATATATCTACTTCACAAGGATGAAATAAATTAAAATATGTGAACGTGCTCAAAAAACAGCACAAGTATTATTATTACCCCTTCTCCAAATTCATTTCCATCTTTACTTAGTTCTGACAAAATCTTCTCCCTAGTCCAGACACATGTGTGAGACCATTTCTCTCCTCCTCATCTGTCTCTCATTCATTTCTGGTGCTGTCGTTTCACCTTCCTCTCCCCTCCATCTAATTTGCTGGGCTCTGTTCTCCTCTAATTCCTCCTGTGAGCACTTCTCTGCAGGCTTTGCCTTCCTCCTCTTAGGTGTAAATAAATCTTCACAACTTCCTCAGAGCCATCCCACGAACTTTTGTGGGATCTTTTTCCTCTCTTCCTTGAAGCCCCTCCCTATCCTTCCTGCCACACACTTTACCCCTGGGGGTGGAGGCGCCAGGCGTTGCCCATGGATGCCTCTACCAAGCACTGGTTTCAAGGACGCTGGCAAAGATGCTCAGAGATGGCAGATAAAAGGGCATGAGATGCCACACTCTGCGCAGGGAGGGGCTTGATGAGGGGAGCCACAGAGTCCGAGTCAGGTCCCAGGGCCAGTTTTCCTCCCTGAGATGCAGGGCAGGGCGGGACAGGGCTGGAGGGGTGTGTGTTGGGGGGGGGGGGGAAGGTACATCTGAGGCTCCGGAGGAAGTCAGAGGGAGAGGCTCCTGAACTAATTGGCAGGCTTGATGCCAGCAGCGTGCCAGTGATGTTTTGGCGACAGGTCACTCTGGAGGAGGAAGGAAGGGCGGGAAGGAGAGTCTGTCATGTGGCCCACGATCCAAGAGGCGCGTGGGGCTTCCCTCAGGTGCTCTCCAGCTCATTAAGCTTTTCTAGGTCACTCTCTGTGTTGCTGTCTCCCTCATGGGTCCCTGTGCTCTGCCTCACGCTTCCTTTCATGTTTCTGACTTGGTTTCTCTGACTCATAGTCCATGTCTCTGACTCTGTGTCTCTGGGAGTCAGGAGTCAAAGTTCTAACACTGTGTTGGAGGAAGAAGCCCTTTGAGTCCCAGCCCTGACTCTGCCCCTTGCAGCCTTTGACGTTGGGCAAGCAAGTACACGACCCAGTTTCTTCCCTGTAACTAGATGGTCTTCACTGTCCTGAAGTAGTCAGTGAAATTTACAAAATAAAAAAAGAAGAAGCTTTGAAGTTTATAAATTGCTATATAACCACGAACTATTCTTTTTGGTTCTGCCCCTACTCGTAATGCCATATGCTTCTGTAGGGCTGCACACTTCACAAAGCTATTGAATATCTGATAGCCAGCTCAGCTTCACACGTCCACCATTTAACTCCTGACTTCCCAACCAAATCGGCAACTCAGTCTTCTGCACCTCAGTCGCTGGCAGCTCCATCCTCCCAGGTGCTTGGGCCAAATCCCTTGGTGCTTCCTGACTCCTCTTTTGTTCTCACATCCCACATCCAATCCAGCAGCAAACCGTGTCAGCTCTCCATCAGCTCACATCCAGAAGTCTGCCCGTTCTTGTCACCTCCATCCCCTACCAGGTTCACTTCACTCATTAGCACAGAAAGTCCTCACAATGGCCTCAAGGTCCTGCACGGTCTGCCCATGACCTCTCTAACTTCCTACCACTCTCCCCACTGCTCCCTCTGCTCCAGCCACACGGCCTTCATGCTAAATCTCACACATCAACAGCTTCTGCCTCAGGGGCTTTGAGCCTGTCTTTCCCTCCATCTGGACCACTCTTCCTCTGGATAAAGTAATTGGCTAATTCTTTCAGCTGCTTCAAATCCTTGCTCAAATATTACCTACTGAAATTGTAACCCTGCCAACCCTATCCAGCACCGCTATTTTCCTTTTCAGTTTTATATTGCTTTATGGTACCTATCATACATTTTACTTACTTGTTAATTATCTATTTTACTCATCAGAATAAAATTCCCTCTAGGACAGATTCCTATCTGCTTTGTTCTCTGCTGAGTCCCTAGCTCCCACCGCGGTATCTGGCCCATAGTAGGTGCTTAATAAACATTTGTTGAGTAAATGAATATAAATTATTACCATTGATCCTTAAAACAATTCTCTGATGTAAATATAGTTGTTTTCACTTTATAGTCATAAAACTAACAAGAGTTGAGTCAAATCTTGAAAATTCACTGTTTCCAAGTGAGGTGTATGTTCCTTCATCTCTGTAGTTCCTACCTAGTTTAATCAGAATGGGCAAAACCCTGTTTTCTCAGTTCTGAAATGAGGGGTTCGGACTAGTCGATTCCCATCTTCTAGAGCATGATGCCTCCTTAGCTGCTTCAGTCCAAGTTCTTCTCCTTCCTCTCAGCCTCCCCCCTTCCTGGGTCCAGGGAAGAGAGGCTAAATGGTTTACTAGGTCTACTGGGAAACCATGGACCACAGAATGACAGGAAACCTTTCCATTTCTAGCTTCCTACGCTCCATCCATCTTACTGGCTGAGGCTCTGATTCTGTCCAGGAAATGGGATGACTACAAAGCAAAAAAAGAGAGAGAGAGACAGAATAAGAAAGAGAAAATGATGGAGGAGAAGACAGGGAGGGAGGGAAAGAATAGGCAGGTAAGTGCCCGTTAGGGAGTATTCTGCAGAGAGAGGCAGTGGTTGTGCACTGTTGTCCTACTGAAACAAGACATATCATCACTTTGTTCTTACCTCCTCTCTTGTGATACCATCTCAACACCCAAAGCTCTTTAAGAGCTTTTCCCATTTCCATAATAGCACTTGTATTGACCCAGTTGTCCATTCCAGGAACTAGGAATTCACCCTTGATCTTCCTCTCCCTCACCCTCAAAGACCACTCCAACACTTCTGTCAGTTCTGTCCACAAAATATACTTCCAACTGGTCTATCATTTCCAGCTCCACTGCCTCCCACCTAACTTAAGCCATCATCATCTCTCACCTAAGTTACTAGAATAATTTTCTCTCTTCAGGATGACCATCTCACACAACTCTGGGGGATGCCATTAGCATGTGTTGGCCCTGGGTCTCTTGCATTCAATGCTTGTCTTATTACACTACTCAAAACTTAGGACCCTGCATATCTGGTCTCTGCCTAAGTCTTCACACACCTTTGCCCCCAGCTCATAATGCGCCAGGTTTGTTTAAGTTAACCCAAGTTGTTCTTGCCTCAGAATCTTTGCAAAGCTGTTCCCTCTTCCTGGAATGGCCTTCCCTCCTCTCCATGCCTGGTGAACTGTTATCCATCTCTCAGCTCTCCTCCTAAATGTCACCTCCTCAGGGAGGCCTTCCTCAACCCTCCATCTAATTAGAGCTCCCTGCTATCAGTCTCTGTGCTGGATCTTTGTAGAGTTGCCAGATTTGGCACATAAAAATATAAAACTCCTATTTAAATTTGAATTTCAGATAAATAATGTATCATTTCTTAGTATAAGTATGCTCCATACAATATTTGGGAGATACTTCCACCAAAAAGAAATTCATTGTTTACCTAAAATTCAGACTTAACTGGATGTCCTGCATTTTATCTGGCAACTCTAGATATGTGGGTTGACTTCATTCCTCTTTTATTTGGGGAGGTTGGAAAGTAAAATACTATTTCTCAGAAATTTTTGCAGGTAGGGTTCTGGACATGAATTAAGTTCCGCCTATTAGATGTATTTGTAGGAGATTTGAAGGGCAGAAGGGAGGTGGAGGCCATTTTCCCATAGCAGAGAGGATGGACGAGCTCCAATAAACATGAGTCATCCGTGGAGTGGGACAGTTGGGGCAGTGGCCGCACTGCCAGCAGTAGTTGCAGCATTTCTGACCTACAGTGATTGAACCTGAAGCCAAGAGTCCACTGAGGACCTGTTGACTTCTAATCTTCCAGCCCTTTCAATGGTTTTCTTATTATCTATTCCCCTGTATTAAGTCCGTCGCTGCTTAAAACACCCAGAGTGATTTCTGCTTCCTGCACTGAGGCCAGCCGACACAACTCTCGTCACTCTGTACTTTCCTTCACGTTACAGTTTGTGTTCAATGTGATTTCTCAGTGTCTCTCTCGTCCACAGACTCTAAGCTTCCTGAAGGCAGTAGCTGTTATGCTCACATCACATCCTGGTGTGACTGTGCACGGGCCTCGTCATTTGTCCCTTCCATTCCTTTTGAAGCTGGGCCTCGACTCTCGACATATAGTAAGTGGTCAGTGAATATCTTTTAATTGAAATAATGTCTAAGAAACAGGAAGAAACCTGCTTCTGCACTCCTAAGACATAAGGATCAGAAAGGCTCCCCTACTTACACACCAGTTATCTTAGACAAGCTAGGTCAACCCTCTGGGCCTCAATTTTCTTATGTATAATGTAAAGGTAGACTATGTGGTGTTTATGTCCCTTTTGACTCTAATATTCTTCAAATCTATGATTCTTTGAACTCTAGTAATAGAGGTGGGAACCAGAATCAAATTAGCTACATTTGGTGCACCGTATAGGTTAAGAAATTATTTGTTTGGAAGACTTTTTCTCCCTGATGGGGAATAGACATAGAAATGGGACACTCATTTTGAATGTAAATATGTCAAGGAGGACAAGAGTTAGAAAAGGAAATGGAGGGGCTGGCCCCGTGGCCAAGTGGTTAAGTTTGCACACTCTGCTTCGACTGCCCAGGGTTTCACTGACTCAGATCCTGGGCACAGACCCAGCACCACTCATCAAGCCATGCTTAGGTGGCATCCCACATAGCACAACCACAAGGACCCACAACTAGAATATACAACTATGTACTTGGGGAGCTTTGGGGAGAAGATGGGGGAAAAAAGTAAAAAAAAAAAAACAAAAAAAGAAAGAAAAGAAAATGGAAAGAAAATAAAATGGCAAGAAAAGACTACCAGGACTCAGTGAGTGTCTCAATACGTAAATTGGACCATGTAAATTCCCCACTTAAAGCCCTTCAGTGGCATTTCACTGCTCTTAGAACAAAACTCAACTCCTTGTCCTGCTCCCTAAGGTCCTGCACAGCGTGGCTCTTTGTACCTCTCAATCTCATATCAAAGCATTCTCATCACACCTCATAGTGTGTAATCTTCATCAAGATCTTCCTCACTTCAGGGCCTTTGCACCTGCTGTTCCTGCTGCCTGGAAAGCTCTCCCCCAACTCTCCTCACTGCTTGCTCCCTCTCATCAGTCAGGGCTCAGCTCAAATGTCACCTCATCAGAGAAGCTTTTTCTGACACCCTATTAAAAGTGTGCACACCTCCTCCAGTTCATTCCTCTTATTTACCCACTTTATATTCTTCAAAGCACTTATCACATCTATAATTATCTTGTTAATTTATTTGTTTACTTGCTTATTGTTAGTCTTTCCAAATAGAATCTAAATTGCCAGAGGATAAGGGACCATGGCTGGCTTGTTCACCGTGGAACACTAACCCCTAGAACAGTGCTTGTCACATAATACGTGCTTTGTAAATAGTTGTTGAATGATTAAATGAATGAATGAATGAATGCTCAGTTCCTAAAGGAACACTGCTAAGGGAGTGGAGAATAAGAAGGGCTAGGGAACATCAAGAAGAGAAGAATGAATAGTGAATGTTTAAGGGAACTTTTAAAGGATAAAGAAATATCAGCGACATTGATGGGGCGGTTGTCAGAAGGAAAGAGAATAAATGAGCATCCAGGACGAACTTGAAGGAGAGGCAACATCTCAGAGAAACTGTTAGCGCTAAGCGGGGAGTTAAAGGGAGAGGGAAGAAGGAGGCTTCCAGGAGGGACAGAAAAGAGAAAGTAGGGGCTGGCCCGGTGGCGCAGCAGTTAAGTGTGCATGTTCTGCTTCAGCAGCCCAGGGTTCACCAGTTCGGATCCTGGGTGCTGACATGACACCGCTTGGCAAGTGATGCTGTGGTAGGCGTCCCACATATAAAGTAGAGGAAGATGGGTACGGATGTTAGCTCAGGGCCAGTCTTCCTCAGCAAAAAGAGGAGGATTGGCAGCAGATGTTAGCTCAGGGCTAATCTTCCTTAAATAAATAAATAAATAAATAAATAAATAAATAAATAAATAAATAAATAAAAGGTTTGAAAAAAAAAGAAAAGAGAAAGTAAAGTCTCAGAAGAGAGGAAGTAATGTTTAAGAGAAACAGCACAGTATTTGGCAGCAGTGGATCTGAATTTCAGTCCTGTTTGAGCCTAGGCAAATCCCTTACTGTACTGGAATCCCAGGGCCCTCACTGTAAAATGGCTGGACTCTTGGCCCCATGGCTGTCACAGGGTTGGACAAGAGACTGGGCCATGAGGGTGTCATCCGTATAGCTTGAGTCATGTCTTGAGTATTGTGATTGGTTAGCCTGGTTGAATCTTCGTCCCCTAGAGTCCACTCTCCCGAAGCTGCCCTCCCCATCAGGAGGTGTTTTACCCAGAGTTCTTGGGGCAATGGCATAGGAAAGCTGTCCTGCTCTAACTGAACTTTCTATTATCTTAAAGCATATTGTAAACAGTGGAGTCTTTTTAAAAAATGAGTCATTATAGAAGCAATCTTGGGGAAGGAGCATAGTGAGTGGGAATTGAGGAGGAATTGTGGTCTCCTTCATTTGTGGGCCTTCTTTTCCCACTTTCAGTTTTCTCCCCAAAGACGCTTCACATTCTTTGTTCAGGCTTTTTCACTTCTCTCTCACTCAACCCAACCTGCCTTCATTTAAAAGTTACCTCCTCCAGGAAGCCTTCCTGAAACCATTCCCACTCATTCTCCAGTCTGTCAACATATCTTCAACCCACTTGTCTTCCCTCAGTGCACCTTTACAATTTGATAATGACAGATCTCGGCTGATGATGGATACACCTTATTTGCCTTATCATACTCTCTAATTCAGTAATGGCAGATTTGGGTTGATGGTGGATATACTTTACTTGCCTTATCACACTCCCTAGGGGCAGGGACCATGACTGTCTTGTCATCAGTCTCCCAAACACCTCTTCATACCTATCTTTCCCCCTTGAGGTCTCCTAAAAACTTGTGGACTCTTTAAAAGGATGAGGATGTTACTGATATGGAGCAGAGATAGACTGAAGAATAAATAAAAAAGAGAGAAGGAAAAAAAAAAGGAAGAGAAGGAAAAGAACCAAGGGGATGAGCTAAGGCCTGGCCCACCTGTAGCATTCCCTGATGCCATGCATGAGTGTCAAGCTGCGACATTCCACAACATCACAAGTAGGCATCCTGGAAGGAGATGGAAGGGGTGGGAACAGTTATGTGGGAGGCACCCATGCTAAGAAGATGCGATGCTAACAGAGAGGCAGGATCCAGTCACGATCAACCGGAGCAAGCCAAGCCGAGCCACACCAAAAATCTCCTCCACCCATCCGGCTCTCGGAGATAGTATGAACCCAAGGGGCATTAGAACCTCAAGTACAGAGTTGTTGGGGATTCTGGAGAGGGAGGGAGAAAGTCTTGAGAAGTGAGATATTTCCTGGCAGCATTTGTCTCAAATGCCTTTTCCCTGGACTGTGTGTCCTAGAACCATTTGGTAACCATGGAGGAAAGGCAGAGCTGAAGCATTGTTAGCAGGACTCCTCATCATCTGGCTACAGAAGGCAAATGACAAGTAGACTAGGAGCTTCTTGAGCCAGACAGAACGCTCTGGAAGAAGAGGGGCCCAAGCAAAAAGAACAGCAAGTGCAAAGAAGGCCTGGCATGAGATCAGCCTTGGCCGGCTCAAGGAACAGAAAATACAAAGCACCGTGGCTGGAGCATAGGAGTAAACGGGGAGGGGCAGGCCCACCTGCACACCTCGTCTCGTAAGACAGGGGTTCACCCCTCCTCCCCTAGCTAAACACTGGAGAGCTTTCAACACTCCTGATGCCTGGAACCCATCCCCAGAGATTCCGTTTAATTGATCTGAGGTGTCTCCTGGGCATCAGGGACTTAAAAGTTCCCCTGATGCTTCTAACGTGCAACCATAGATGTGAACCACTGACAAGATCTTGGGGGCCACAGAAAGGCACTTGTGTTGGTGACAATACAAGTTTCCTGAAGAGACACAGAGACCCAGATCTAGAAAGAACCCAATGTCTAAGAAATCTTGGGATGGAGGTGGAGCCAAGAAAATGAAGTAATCCAAAGGAAAAAAGACAAAAGGGGACAAAAAGGCCAAGAGAGGCAGAGAAATCCCGAAAATGAGAGAAATTGGAAGGGGCAAAAAAGCCAAGTGCAGACAGTCCCAAAGGGCCAGAGAGAGAAAGAGAAAGCATGTGTTCATTTCCCATTTGCTGCTGTAACAAATGATCACAAACTTACGACTGAAATGTGTGAAACATCACACATTTATTATCTTACGGTCTGTAGTTCAAAAGACTGAAATGGTCTTACTGGGCTAAAATCAAGGTGTCGGCAGGGCTGGGTTCCTTCTGGAGGCTCTAGTGGTGAATCCATTCCCTTGCCTTTTGCAGCTTCCAGAGGTTGCCCACTTCCTTTGCTCATGGCCTCCTTCCTCAATCTTCAAAGCCTTCCAAGCTTATATCTCTCTGGTTGTCCTCTTCTGCTTCCATTCTCCATTTCTTTTTTTTTTTTTTTAAGATTTTATTTTTCCTTTTTCTCCCCAAAGCCCCCCAGTACATAGTTGCGTGTTTTAGCTTTATTCTAGTTGTGGCATGTGGGATGCCACCTCAGCATGGCTTGATGAGCGATGCCATGTCCGCACCCAGGACTTGAACTGGTGAAACCCTGGGCCGCCAAAGCCGAGTGCACGAACCCAACCACTCAGCCACAGGTCCAGCTCCTGTCCTCCACTTCTAAAGACCCTTGTGATTACACCGGACCCACTTGAATAATTTGGAATAATCTCCCTATTTTAAACTCAGTTGATTAGCAACCTTAATTCCATCTGCAAGCCTGATTCCCCTTTGCCATGTAAGGTAATATAGTCACAGGTTCCAGGCACTAGGACATGGACATCTTTGGGGGCCCATTATTCTGCTACCATAACATGGAAGTCCATCGTTTACAAAACTGGTTTCGGTTGTACTTGTAGTCTTTTACTTGGGTAGCTGTGCATTTTAAGAGCATCAAGCTGGGAAGTTTGTTCCAAAATGAGTATACATGTGTTTATTTGTGTAGCTTTGTTTATCAGGGTGTCACATTTGAGTGTCTCCCTGATAAGTATGGGCAGGAGAAGAAGGATGCCTGGAGGGGATGCCTAGTAAAATGCTGCTGCTCCATAAAGACTTACTGCTGTTGATTTGTTGTTCTTATTGACAATAAAACTAATGACAGAGTGGCTCTTTGCATGTTTTCTTTGAGTATGTCCATTAGTCCCTAAATAATACTGGGTGTCCATCCCAGTGATATTCAGTGTGTATAAGACTATTTGGGCATATCTGTGATATTTGTGTTATAGGATGTATCTGTCTGTAAGTTTTGTGCACCTTTGGGCATTTAGACATTGATGAATGCACACGCATGTTTGTACAACAGTGTGTGTGATCAGAGTTGTAGACATCTGGAGGCTTACTTATTCATAAACCCCCAAGGGTATCCAGACAGAAAGGCCTAGCATGAGAGAGGCCAAAGGGCTAGGAAGAGGAGGGAGCAGGGAGGAAGAGAGGAGAGGAGGGAAAAGGAGGGGAAAGGGGGAAAGAAATAGAGAGACAGAGGTGAGGGAAGAGGGCACAAGGAAAGATCAGAAAAAAATCAGAAAGCAGAAGGAAGTTCTACTGGTCTAAAATAAAAAAGAGGCAGGTGGAGTCACCGCAAGGGCACAAATCAGAAGTCCTGGGTATGGCTCCATTTCTGGTCTTTCCCTTGCTATGTGACCTTGGCAATGCCAGCTCTCTGGGCTTCAGTTTACCAAGAGAGTGAAATACATAACCCTTGGGTACATTCCAAAGAAGGAGAGAAAGAGAAAAATGGAAATAAAAACATATACAGGCAAAAACAGAGAGAAAGAGCTAGAAAGAGGAACACAGAAGAGAGCAACAGAAGAGGCCCTGGGAGCCAGCCAGAGGTAGAGCTGAGAGCCCTACCTTGACTCCTTGAGGCAGGAGTGTGGGCACCTGCTCCCCACCTCTTACCCCAAAGCTTCAGAGTGTTACTGAGCCCTTAATAGGTAAGGCAGCAAGATGGAAAGGAGAGAGGCGCCTTGAATGACAGCCACACACTAACACTCACAGGCCTGCCAAAGCCACAAAAATCAGGATCTGTGCTTCCGGCCCCCAGCCCCCAGATGTAGGTGTGCCAGCCACCTGGAATGACTCATACCCTGGCGATGTGGGCACACATGCCAAAAGCAGTCTGGGCACTGTGCCCACCCGCACACCTCAGGCCGAGGGGGAGGTGAGATTCCAGCTCTTCAGCGGGTGACAAGGGGGTACCCTCCCCACATTGCTTGCTACCTTACCCCCAGAGCGCCCCCTAGTGATCAACTCCTCGGCTCAAGGACCTAGGTGTCCTTTCCTCCCACCCTCCTCCCCCAACCCTTACTCTCAAGCGAGAGAACTAGATGAGGTGTTATGCAAGGCCTGATGTTTACCTCCCGCAGGGGCCTCCTCCCTCCCTATAAAGGCTGACGTGGTGGCGAGATTCGCGGAGACTGAGACTGAAGAGCGAGGCAGGCCCAGGAGAAGGACAGAAAAGCGTCAGAAAGTTAATGCGGGAGACGGAGAGAGGGGCATCGACTCAGCAAGCAGCAGAGGCGACCCGCCATCTGCACACTCGAAGGCGGTCCCGGTGGTCGCGGAAGGGACGGCGTCCAGACGCTGGCTTCCTATGGAGGCGCCCGAGCTGGGCCCGGGGTTGGTGGAGCGTCTGGAGCTGCTGGCGACGTGCCCGCTGTGCGGGGGCCCCTTCGAGGACCCAGTGCTCCTGGCGTGTGAGCACAGCTTCTGCCGCGCGTGCCTGGCCCGCCGCTGGGGGACCCCGCCGGCGACCGGCACTGAGGCGTCTCCCACCGCCTGCCCCTGCTGCGGCCTGCCATGCCCCCGCCGCAGCCTGAGGTCTAATGTGCGGCTGGCGGTGGAGGTGCGGATCAGCCGCGGACTGCGGGAGAAGCTGGCCGAGTCCGGGTCCCGCGCGGGGAAACGCCGAGGGGGCCGCATCCCCACCATGGGCTGCCTGGACCCGCACGGAGAGGTGAGGCAAGGGTGCACTGCACGGGTCCCAGCTGTTGGGGAAGGGGGAGATTCATGAGTTCCCTGAGGGAAGAGGGAATGGTGCCTCCCTGGCCCGAGCCCTCATGGAAGTTTACGCAAAGGATGGAGTTGAGGAGAGAAAAGCAAAGCACAAGGGGACGGGGGCTAACCACGAGTCCTCACAGTGAAGTGAGAGGTGCCAGGAAGGACGACGGGAAGGAGTTGACACTGCCCAGAGGAGAGAGGTCTGGACGGATGCCTGAATCTGGTGAGAGGAGCTGGAGAGAAGGGGTTGGGGCACTAGACAGAACGCGAGGAGCCCCCTGAGCAGAGCGCGGGAACTGCGGGAGGATGGAGAATGACGTGGCTAGGCGCCCAAGAGTAAGAGACCGGGCGAGCGGAGGGAGCCTGCGGGGGGTGGGGAGGAGCTGACTCCGGCGAGGGCGAGCAGAAGTCCTAGGAGGCTGGGGGTGAGGGGAGATCAGAATTGGCAGGAGGAAGGGGGAGCAGGGGGAGGGCGGAGAAAAAGTTGGAGGTGAGGGGCGGGTAAGGAAGGGACTGCCAAAATGAGGGAGGAAGGAACGGAAGAACAGATCCAAAAGGCCCTGTAGCCTGGTGGGGTTGGTCCCCGAGCTCTGGCCTTAGCCAAGTTGTGTGTTGTTTGTTATTATTGTCGTTGGCTCCTCCCAGAGCCCCAGGCAGGGGCGGCGACGGGTGGAGGCGAGATCTGGAAGAACAGCCATTGAGGCCTCTGGCTCCTCTCCACATCCCAGCCCTATCCCCACCACCCCCCGCCCCCGCGCCGCGTCCCTCCTGGGCCCCGACTCCTTGAGCATCAACTAACCTCATTCCCTTGCCCGACCCCCAGGCCTCCGGGATTCCCGACTGGCTTCTCCCCAGCAGCCGAGCCGGTCTCAGGTCTTGCTTCCGCCCTTTGAAGTCTACATAGATCTAATTAGTCTAGGTGTAATTGGCATAATTCGGCAAATTGCCTATCCTCTTTCCCCTTCACCACCATACTGGTCTGCTCCAGTCATCCCCACTGGACAGTGAAGGGGAAAGGGGGAATCCTACTGCGTATTTGGAGGGGGAGCAGCCAGCGCCCTCTTCTGGCTCCCATGGCACCCTCCCGGGACACATCCAAGTCCAGCCGCCTTCTTAGCCAGGGTAGAGAGACACAAAACAAAGGGCCCAATAAACGCCACTGGGCTTTTATGGCAAAAGGGGAAGCAGTTTTATTATAAGGCTTTTATGTAGCAGCTCTTAGCCCAAAGGCTCTGGGTATGTGTTTGGTCTGTGTGATACAGGGGGAGGGGGATGTTTATCTGGGCTACACCTCAGCAAGTTGCCGAGAATAGGGGCCACTGAGATCAGAGAATGAGGCTGGGTGGGCAGGGCAGCAGGGAAAGGTAAGGACTCTGGGGGCAAGGAAAAGGCATGGATGAGGCTGGGGAAGGGGAACTGAGAGCACTTGGGGCATGTGGGTAAGGGGAGGATAGTGGGGGATGGAGTTACAAGGATGAAGACAAAGTGGTGATGGAGGG
The DNA here is from genome assembly GCF_021613505.1 of Equus quagga. Classification (NCBI taxonomy): domain Eukaryota; kingdom Metazoa; phylum Chordata; class Mammalia; order Perissodactyla; family Equidae; genus Equus; species Equus quagga. Next base: position 34,869,285 of record NC_060281.1, read on the forward strand.
AAAGGAAAGGTCATGAAAGAAGGGAGAGAATGAGAGGAAAAGGCAGTACAGGGGATAAAGAGGTGAGATCACTCTGAGAGGTGGGGAGAGAGACCTGACCAATGCAGGCACAACTACCTGGGGTGGTGGGGGGGCTCCCCACAGTGTGAAGCCCAGAGCTCACATCCATGTTTTCTTCTGCCCATTCCAGGATATGAGGCAGACATGGAGAAGGTGAGTTCCACTGTTCCTTCCTTTCCACTCCCAGCCGCCACATCCATCACCTTTTCCCTGGGCTCACATCCTTGTCCCCACTCACAGACAGGTTTTGTGGGTGTGGCATCACCCCTTTCAGCTCCAAAGATGTGAGTGGGATGGGGGTGGGGACATCAGAGGGCAGAGGGTGTCTACTGATTTCCTGACCCTTCTCCCTCATCTGTCCAGATTTGATGCCCCAACACCCAAGTCATCTAACTCTGAGGATGATCTCCCTGAAGATTACCCAGTGGTCAAAAACATGCTTCACAGACTGATGGGTAAGGAAGGCCGAAGGGAGGGAACAGAATGAGAGTCTGTTTTTAGGTTTGCTCCCTTTTCCTTTTAAAAAATAATCAGTCCTTTTTGTTGCCTGTATTAGATTCTCAGAACTGCTGTAACAAAGCGTCACACACTAAGTGGCTTACACATAGAAATTTAGGGGGCTGGCCCTGTGGCCGAGTGGTTACGTTTGCACGCTCCACTTTGGCAGCCCAGGGTTTTGCCGGTTCGAATCCTGGACGTGGACATGGCACTGCTCATCAAGCCATGCTAAGGCAGCACCCCACATGCCACAACTGGAAGGACCCACAACTGGAAATACACAACTATGTACCAGGGAGAAAAAGGGAAAAAAAAATCTTAAAAAAAAAAACAACATAGAAATTTAGTCTCACAGTTCTGGAGGTAGAAGTCAAGGTAGCGGCAGTGTTGGCTCCTTCTGAGGGGTGTGAGGGAGAATCTGTTCCATGATTTTCTCCTAACTTCTGGTACCTTCTGGTAGTTTCAGGCGTTCCCTGGCCTGTAGATGGCATTCTCCCTATGTCTTCACATCATCTTCCCTCTGTACAGGTTTGTCTCTGGGTCCAAATTTCCCCTTTTTATAAGGACACCAGTCATATTGGATTAGGGTCTGCCCTAATGAGCGCATTTTCACTTGATTAGCTCTGTAAAGACCCTATTTCCAAATAAGGTCACATTCTAAGTATTGGGGGACTTCCACATTTCTTTTTTAGGAGAAATGCAATTCAATTCATAACAATGTCCTCAATTCCTCATATTCCAGCCGTTCTCCTCTCTTACCTTTTCATACATTCACACAACACACCCCTGGAGATCAGCTGCCCCTCAGGAATCTCTGCTTCCAACACGTCTCATCAGTTCTCTCCAGAAGGGTCTCAGGACCCCTGCGTCTCCCTGCCCCTTGTGGGACTCTGGGCCTTTTCTGCAGCTTCTGGGGAATTCCTTCTTCCATCACTCTTACAGCTGCCTTCCACCCTTAAACTGCCTAGAGAAGATGCTCTACCCGTTGGGTTACCCACCATCCCACCCAACCCAGATTAGTTCTAGCACTCTAATCCAGAAATCTTTCCTCAAAGCACTCCATGTGCACAAGGCCAATGATTCTTTCTGGTTCCTTTGGCTATCACCGCCTTCTCTCTCTTCCTCTGCCCTACCTTCCCTGTAGAAATAGTCCTGTCCACTCCACCTATTCCTGTGGGTGGGTGGGCTGGTTTCTCAGGATACCTTGAATTCCTCCCTTTGCCCCTCCCCTGTCACTTGGGGTTCTGGTATCTGGTATCAGTCTTCCTCTTTACCTTCCCCATCTTGCTGACCCAGCTCCCATGCCCCACCCCAGATGCTGAAGATTGACGTATCGGTCCTCACTCCTCCCCAGAAGTCAGGTCAGCCTTACTCTTCCTCAACCTCCACAAACCAGGCAACCTTTCCTCTGAGTTCTGCGCTATGCCCCCTGCCCTGGGCCAGCAGGGTCCTTCTCCAAGTCCAATTCTACAGAAGTGACGCATCACTGCACAGTTTGGGTCTTGCCCAGGCCTGCCCTTCGTATGCCTTCACCCTTTTTGGTCCTACAGCTGCCTTTTGAGCTGTTGTGGGGTATCTCATGAGCCTACTGCTGCATATTCTGCCTTCTATCCCTCCTCTGACTCTGAAACCCCTCTCACACGGCCCTCTCCTTGTCTTCTCCTCTTCAGCCGACCTGACCCTGGACCCTGGCACCGCACATCGCCGCCTGCTCATCTCTGAGGACCGCCGCAGCGTCCAGCTGGCCCCACCAGGGACACCTGCACCCCCTGATGGCCCTGCGCGCTTCGATCAGCTCCTGGCAGTGCTAGGGGCACAGGGCTTCAGGGCTGGCCGCCACTGCTGGGAGGTGGAGACCTCAGACGCTGCCTCCAGCAGAGACTCTTCTGGAGAGGAGGAGGATGATGGGGAGAGCCGCTATGCCGTGGGCGCAGCCGGGGAGTCAGTACGACGCAAGGGCCGGGTAGGGCTGTGCCCTGCGGGGGCTGTGTGGGCTGTGGAGGGCCGCAGTGGCCGCCTGTGGGCACTCACAGCACCTGAGCCCACACCGCTGGGTGGCGCCGGGCCCCCACCACGGCGCATTCGTGTGGACTTGGACTGGGAGCGGGGCCGCGTGGCCTTCTACGACGGCCGCTCCCTTGACCTGCTCTTTGCCTTCCAGGCACCCGGGCCCCTGGGAGAGCGAGTCTTCCCACTGTTCTGCACCCGGGACCCCCATGCCCCGCTCCGCATCGTGCCAGCAGAAGGCTGAGTGTCTTGCCCACAACCCCCGTTCTAGTTTGGCCTGTAGTGAGGCTGCTTCCTTTTGGGTGCAGAAATCCCCACTCTCCAGGGATCATGTCCACATGCCCACTGCGGGAGTGTTGATAAGCACCCCCACCCACCTACATTGTCTCTTTTCTCCCAAATAGTAAGACCTCAACCATCCTCCAGTTTTCACATCCATACCTAAAGCCACATCCATTCCTGCCCCCTTCCTCTTGGGACTCTTTTCCACGTGTACCCCAGGACTTCCAAATGATCTCTCCCCTTCTACCTTCTAATATTCCAGGCCTGAATTGGGGAACAGGCCCTGACCCATCAGTATTGGTAAACAGCCCATGTTTACTACACAGAGGCCCTGCTAGTCAAACATTTTACTTCCCAGACCTGCCTCTCTTAACTTCAAAGAAGGGCCCAGTGCCTTCTCCACAGCTAAGGCTTGGGCCTCCCTGCCCAGTTGACTCAAGAAACAAGAGCCTCCTCCTAAAAAGCAAGAGACTCGACTCTGGCTTGGGCCTTAGAGCTTTCTAAAGAACTTAAGACCCCTTTTTGTGGGGGAGGTGTTGGGGAAAGGGGCAGACCAGTTCTACTCCACCCTGACTGCTTACTATGCATTTTCCATTAAGAACCTTAAAACTCCCCGCTGCACATACTCGCAGGAAGAACCAATGGTGCTACCTCTCCTTTCCTCAACCTGGGAATGGCCCAGACACCCCAAATTCATCCTTGTATATAGCCTCACATCTTCCCCCATATGTATAAATGGGCCCGTATTTACACATTTTGTGATGTTGGGTTATTTATTTTGTGCATTTGTGGCAATAAATGAGATCTCTATGGTGGTATGGATTTGACTGATCTCTGCAACTAGAGATGCATGGCAAGAGGCCTGGAAAACGATATCCAGATCCCAGTAAGGGATGGGGAAGGCTGAGAGGAAGGAAGGGGTAAGAGCGTGGTGAGGGGACAGACCCCCGCCTCTTGCTCTCTCCCTTATCCTTCCTCTCCCAGGGACCCAAGGCCCTGGTGCTATGTTGGAACTGTCTCCAAAGCTAGAAGACCAATAGCTGAAGAGACAGTTGGCTCTAAGTGAGCCAGCTTTGTCAGAAATCCTAGAACACATGAGAAGGGTGAGGAGAAAGGACATGACTAGTTCTTTTTCCATTTTTCATTAAAGGTGAAAATGACAAAGACCTTTCTCCTAACTTCTCTTGAGGGCACGAGGGGAGTGGATGGGAGGGGAAGGGCTAGGAGCACTGAGGTCTCCCATCAGACCTCATATCCCACAGGCAAGGACTAATAGGACTATTTAAATACATCGTTGAAGAGCTCTAAGCCAGGATTAACAAGCATAGCTGGGACAAGATTGCCTGGAATCTGACTGGGACCCTGGCAGTGAAGGCTGGGGCTGTTGGAAACCCAATTTAAGTGTTTGGGACTCAGGGAGAGAGCGCAGGGGGCCAAGATAACTGGATCCCAGGACAGGCAGTTTGGCAGTGAGAACAAAGGGAAGAAACTGGGACCAAGATGCCTGAATCCCTGGAGAGAGGAGGATGGGTACTGGAAAGAGAAATGAGGGCTAGGGGAACCCAGAAACCTGGGTTCTGGAATAGCAGCAAGTCAGAATTCCAGGTTCTCTGTCCACCCACCTCTCCCTCTTCCCTCTATCAGGCAGAGGAGAGGGGAGGAGGGGGCTGGAGAAGGGATCAAACCATGGGTTTAGTCCCCAGGTAGCCACGTGAATACATTCAGGGCCAGACAGACACAGGAATGCTGGGGGAGAGAGGAATTTAGTGCTGCATTGGCCCTGGAGGGGGCTGGGAGGGGTCAGGAGGCTGGGGAGGGGTGGTGGGGCTCGGTCCCAGGGTTGCACGACGCCGTCCTTTGCGGTGGCCCCGTACACAGTGTGTATGACCACAGCCCTCCTCTTCCTCCTCATCACTCTCCGTGGAGCTCTCGCCAAAGGCCCGAGGTTTCTCATAAATACAGCAGCCTGGATTTGGAGGGAGGAGCCCAGTTAAAAAGGAGGAAGAGTAAGATGTAGTCAGTTCCATTCCCACTGGATCTCAGTAAAAATTCCTACTTCCACCATTGTCTCCTCCTGACTTCCAGGACCCAGCTTCCCCAGGCCTACCCCCTGAGACTCAGGCACCCAACCCCCTTGTCCTTTTAGAGACCCAGGAATCCAAAGCTCTACTTCTTCCACCTCTGATACCTCTTGCCTTCAGGCTTTGGCACATCCCAATTGGAGCCCCTCCCTACCTCTTTCCCTCTAACTTTAACCTCTTCCTGATGCCAGAGAACAACCAAGGCAGTGATAGGATTGTGAGCATGTGGGGGCTTCAGGAAGGCCAGAGGATGTGAGAAGGTAGAAGGTATGCAGAGGGAAGCCAGAACTCCAGGGTTACTGCGGGACAACAATTACTCACATTTTGATGAGCGGCGCCCCATGTGTTCGTTGTCCACAGTGTCACTTGTCCATTCCACCTTTTTCTCTGGCTTCCGTTTCCGAAGTTTGATGGTTAGGCTCCGGTTCTCCTGGAAGGTTACAAGGGATGGGCATAACTATCTAGTCCCCTCCTACAAACCTCTCCCACTCCCTCCCGGGGGCCTCCTCTCTTCCCTTTCCCAGCTGAATCACTATCATAGACATAGCACCAGAGAAGCTGAGTGCTAGAAGATAAAATAGAACAGGCCTTTGACCTTCAGGGAGTCCCTTATGGAATCATGAAGTATTATTTACTGTTCTTGATAACTGCTACTATACAGAGAAGGCACAGTTCCTAACCTAGGGAAGGTCCCAGCAAATCTTCAAAGGAAAATATAATTCTCGCTGTTCCTCCGTCTTCCTCCCCAAATCATCCTTGATGGTATTAATACATGAAAATTTTCTCAGTCCCCAATACCTAATCTTTGATTTCCCTTGCTTTTTCCAGACCCCCCATTCTTTTTCCCACTAAAGAAAGAACTCCATTCTCACCTCTCTCATCCTCAAGCCCAGCCCTCCCCACCTCTTATCCACCTATTTCTTAGCATCCCAGAATCTCTGGTAACTATTATTCTAAACTTCCTTAATCCAGGGGTTATTGAGCCCAATACAACCTTCTCCCTTTGAAAGCAACTTAACCTGTTTTTGCAACAATGCTGTTTTCCTCTATTCATATCTCTGATTTCTTAAAATACTATCCTCATCTCCTTTTTCTTGTTCCCTCATTCCTTCCTTTTACATTCATCCCTTCAACAAATATTTACAGATAAGCATGCTTCCAGTCAAAATCCCCTACATTTGGCCTCCAACCATGCTTTCTTACACAGCTCTTCATTTTCCCCCAGCACCTCCCTTACTCCTTAATCCCCAAGTTCCCATTCTTTCATTATTTACACACACCACCACCCCAAGCAGCAGCATCCTAACTCTAACTCTCTATTACATATCGCTTGATCAGCCTCCTGCACCATCCCTGCCACTCCAAACATCCCCAGTATCTTGTGATTCTCCCAATCCCAGACACTCAACCCCACTCTTCCATATCCCCAGGCCCAGTCCCTCCAGCAACTCTCCAAAGCCCTATCCCCTCCCTCTCGGTATCTCCCAGACCCCTAAACAGCACCGCCCCCCGCCTTTCTCACGGGCTCGGTTGTCACGGTAACCGTTGTCTCAGTGACGGTCTCACTCAGCCCGGCCCCTGCCTCGGCCATGGCTAAGGCTGAGGAGAGGAAGGGGGATGAGACACCCTTCCCTTTTCCTGTTTCTGGGGTCTAAGAGAATCGGTATCGGATTCAGAGTAGTAGCCAGGATCGTCCACCTTCTTTTTTCCCCTTCCTCCTGGGCCTCCGCTTCCCCACCCCTGGGGATAACCTGTCCAACCCCACTTCCGGCTCTCCTCTTCCGGGTGTGACGTATTCCATAGTCCCCGTTTTCCCTTCCGGGCACGAAACGCGTTAAAGCGCAGGCGTCGCCGGATTAGTTCCGCCGTAATGTGACAGTACGCAGGCTCCGCAAGAAGGCGACACAAACTTGGCGGAAGAGGCGTCTCTGCGGGTGTGGGAGGAGGGGGGCGGTCAAGGGCAGCACGCGCACGTACTACACAGAGCCGGCAGGAGGGGGCGGTCCGGAAGGGGAGCGCTGGGCTGGGCACTGCAGACCGGGTGTGGCGCGGCGCCCGGCGCGGGGGCGGGGCAGATGCCATACCTGGTTCGGGCGTCCTGTAGCTGAGCCCATCCCCCCTCCCCATCTTTAAGACTGGGTGGGTGGGAGAGCGGGGAAAACTAAGGAGCAAAAGTAATAACCCGACAATGGCCTGTTTTTGTTTCGTCTGTTATTGTTTGGCCTATTACTGTTTCGTGTCGGAATCAGAATCAGGACCTAGGAGCAGTTGGAAACACACTAAAGACTCTCGGTTCTAGTCCTCGCCCTGTGCCTGTAGGTGTTGGAGCTGGGCTCTTAATGCACCTTCAGCTTGGATTTTTTCCTGTCACTGTGCTAGACCTTGAAGATAGAGGCGCATAAAACACTCAGACGCTGCCTTTTAGCTACCGGTCTAATGGGAAGGACCGGCATGCTTAGAACTAACAAAAATGTAAGATTGAGATATTAACATACATGTAAATCTCATCTGTGAAACTGAATTCAGATACTGCCAGCACTCTCTGGAGTGGAGGTATGATTAAGGACGGAAATGGCCAAAAATTACAACATAGGCCAATACACGGTATGGTAAAAGTATATGCATGTTTCTCAGGGAGGAAAAGAGTGCTAAAAAGGGAACCGGAAGGCAGATGGGTTTTTTGTTTTTTTTTGTTTTTGGTAAAGAGTGAAGCTTACAAAGTCGTAGGTGTGTGCACTGATGGAAATGCGGTTTTGTACTGCTGAGATGTAAGGGGAGTGCTAGATGAGGCTTGACAGGTAGGTGTGGCTATATGGGAGGCCCTGTACGCTTCGCTAAGAAACTTAGACGTTATCCAGTCAGTGTTAGGGGCCAGGAAAGGGTAGGGTAGAAACATGCACAGATTTGTTTCAGATTTCAGGAGTGCGGTAGGAAAGTCAACTACCAGAGCAGTTCCAATGGACAGTAGAGAAGACTGCCCTGCCCATCCCTCCAAGTTGCTGTAGGGGTCAAACAAGACCGTGTATGTTTGAGAGCTCTGAATATATAAAGGACCACACAATTACAAGACAATCTTTATTACCGTCACCCCTAGATTGCCATTTATGCCAAGGAATGCAGGAATACTCATTCTGAGACTAAAATTTGAGTATGTTTATTGTGCCTGGACTATATATTTGTTTCCCTTTTAAGTTTTTGGTTCAAAGTGAAAAAAGCAAGATACTCAGCATGTATAGTAAAGCCCATTTAAAAAAACAAGTATCTCTGTGGAGTGGGACTCCTTGTGATTTTTAGTTTTTTCTTTTTACCTTTCTATATATGAATCTATTACAATGAATATATATTACATTTATCTCAAGAGCAATAAAAAAACAATTTCTAAAATGTCCACCTGTAGTAAGTACAGACTAGTATCCCTTACTATCAGATGTTTTGTTGTCCAAACTTCCATATCAAATATATCTGGTTAAATTTTCTGTTGAATCTCTCACTATCCAAACTCCCACTTTTTGTTTCCCTAAACTCAGGTACCAAACAGATTTAGATCGTAAGGGAATACTTATAATTGCTTTTTTATATTAACCTCATTCCTGGCTCCATTCTTTCGTCCTTGTTTTTTTTCTTTGTCATGTACTAATTTATATTATCTTTTTGTAGCTGATAGAGTTGTTGAAAAAACCAATATATCTCTGTAAGCTTATTTAAATTCCTTTTGGAACAAGACACATTATAAATAACATACATATGTCTGGCACTTATAGAAAAATATAACTTTAATAAGGAAACTCAACTAGAGGTAGGAGTACTCTGGAGACAGTGGTAACCCCCACATGATGATCTGCTTCTCCTCTGGCAGCAAAACACTGCACACAGGGGATGGACAAAGGATCTGAGAACCCAATATCCCTCACCTTCCAAGAAAGAGGAGAGGAAGGGATTGTTGAGTCACCCAGAAAAAAAAATCAAGAGTCTTCCTTCTCTTGGAACCTATGGAGAAAAAAAGGAGTTATATTTGAGCAAAGGAAGAGGTTCTAGCAGTGTAAGTGAGACACGCAAATAATCAAGGAAGGACTTTTATTTATGACACTGTGGAGGACTAGCTCCCCTGAATAACCTTCCAAATTTAAAAACACTAAAAGGACCCACAACTAAAATATACAACTATGTATTGGGGGACTTTGGGGAGAAGAAAAAATAAAATCTTTAAATATATATATATATATCTCTAATGAATTATGAAGTATGTAAAGATTTCTCAGCACACAAAAAGCACTAGCCATAAAAGAAAAACAAGGATAAACTGGACCTCACAAAACTTAAAAACTTCTCATTAATAAAAAAAAAAAAGGTGAAAAAAGTAAATAGGTTAGATTGTATGAAAAAGTATTCAAAAGATATATCTCACTATAAATACTTTTAATCCATTGATGAGATGGCAAGAAAGTAAAGGCAACCTTCACACCGGGTAAAATAATGTAAAGCCAGGAATCTAGACAGGTGAAGTCAAACTGAAGTCCCTGCTGCCACAGTGCCCTTGGTGTTCTGACAGCCACATGGAGGAAGCAGACACAAACCTACAATGTCTGATAGGAGATATTCTCCATAAATTTGGGCTCCCCAAAGGGCTACCCCTCTATGTAAAAGTGAACAAGAAAAAAAAAGTCCAACTCTGCAGAAGGGAAATTTCTATCACTAGGTAGAGGGAGATAAAATCTCCTCTGAAAATTTCTAACCGTAAGCTGGTCCTTGCATGGATTTGCAGCCCAAATCCATACTACCCGTGTGCTCCAAAAAGCCTGAAGCCAAGAATTTATTTAAGTGATTCCGGCTTGGTAGTGCCTCAAGGCACCTGAACAGGCAACACAAATGCTGAGGATACAGCATTCACTCCAGGCCTCAAAGTATTCCCATAGTTCAAACTCTAAAAAATCCAAGCTTATAGTCAAAAATCACAAAACAGAAAAAAGCAGTCAGCAAAAATAACAGCAGTATCAGACCCACAAAAACTATGGGTATCAGAGACAATATAATCATGTTTAATGTACTTAAAAGTAATATATATTTTAATAAAAGGAGCAATTTAAAATATGATTAAGGAATTGGGAATTATTAAAAATGACTGAGGAGATCTGAAAAATAATCAAGTAGAACTAAAAAGAATTTTTTTTAAGTAACAATTATTGAAATAAACAGAAGACAGAATTAGTGACCTGGAAGACAGACCTGAAGAATTTAGTCAGAGGCAGCATAAAGAGAAAAAGAGATGGAAAATAGGAAAGACAGGATGAGAGAAATGGAGGATAGAAAAGGTCTATTAAACAAGTAATCAATTAGAACTCCAGAAAAGGCAATATTCAATGAGATAATAAGGGCTGATAATTTTCCAAGGTTGATGGAAAAAAAAAAAATCAATCCTCAATTTTAGAAAGTCCAACAAGGGGCTGGCCCCGTGGCGGTGTGGTTAAGTTTGCGCGCTCCGCTACAGGCGGCCCAGTGTTTCGTTGGTTCGAATCCTGGGTGCCGACATGGCACTGCTCATCAAACCACGCTGAGGCAGCGTCCCACATGCCACAACTAGAAGGACCCACAACGAAGAATATACAACTGTGTACTGGGGGGCTTTGGGGAGAAAAAAATAAAATCTTTAAAAAAAAAAAAAAAAAGAAAGTCCAACAAATCCCAAACAGGATAAATAAAAGAAAGCCACATCTTGATATACTGTAGTGAAACTGCAGAACACCAATCAAATGTGGCTAATCTCACCAAAGTAAAACTACCTGGAGTGCAGTGGGAGATTCCAACATAACATTCTGACCACTAAGCACTTGTCTCTGTATTTTTTCATTTCCTTTTAAATATCTTAAAAGGTTTAGTTCACTGGCTATAAAAAGGATAAGAAAAGTGTAATTTTTAAAAATAAAAAAAGAGCACAAATCTCCCTATTACCTGAACTGTACAGAAATGAGCAATGGACCAAAGGAAATAATTGTTTATTCACTACAAAAAGTAAATCACTGGATTTGTTAGCAAACACACTGAGCAAGGGCAGAGGGAAGGGAACAGATACTCACTTGCAGTTGGTACAGGTGTAGAAGACAGTCTGCCCTTCATCAGCTGAGCGCATCTGTCTGGTGTGGTATGCCATTCCCTCATGACCACATCGAGAACAGCGCCTGTCAACCTGGGAAGCCACTGGTGGGTTAGGGAGGCCTAGTCATATGGCCCCTACTTCTCATAGGAATCAAGCTATCACACTCCTCAGACACTACTGCTCTAAAGCCCTCTCTTCCCTTTTGGAATTGGCTACAAAACTCTCCAGGTCTCAGCAATCACCCCTCCATCTCTTTCCCAACGCTTCTTATGGGGCCAGTCCTTGATGTAATAAACTTACCACGGGTCCCTGGAACTCAGGTCCTTCCTCCATCGACATAGGCATGGCTGTCCCCAGTTTGTGGAACACAAATGAGGTCTTCACAACCTTCCCTTCGAAGTCTGCACAGGCAGTAAGAATTGGCTGTGGTAACACGCGGAGGGAGCTGACACCCGCAACTCCCTCTTGGTTAGGCCAGGAGGTCCTACATCCTTCCCTTCAGGTTTTGTCCCACGACCAAAAGTGTAAGTGCCTGATCCCCTCCTTTAGCATTCTCCTCTCCAATCCACCCGATCTTGAGGTCCCCAAGCCTCTGACCCTTCCATGCTGGGCCCTCCGCCGGGGCTGCTGCATACGCTACTCACCTCGCACGTTGATGGAGAAGCCACAGCGAGTACAAGTGACTGTGTCCTGAGCCCCGGGCAGGGGCAGGACCGAGCCGCAATCCGGACAGAAATCCAGGTCCGACTGAAAGCTGGAGGAGGTGTTGGCGAGGTCCATGACTGACAGGTGGTCGAGGGCTGAGAAGGGAATGAGAAATTTATTAACAAGAGAGAGAGCAGCTCCCTCCACGCCCCTTCCTATTCCGTCCCTGGACCTAGCTACATAACCCAAGCCCTCGTCCCACACGCGCCTCGTGCCTCTGCGACCAAGGAGCCCAAGGGTCCGGAATTCCCAGCCTGCGTCGAGCACCCCGTGACTCAGTGGCTTTCCTGGGGCAGGCGAGAGAGGCGAGCCAACTCTGCGGGCTAGAGCGCCGACTCTGCGCGGGCCATGGGGAAGCCAGCGCGTGACGGGCTAGAGCGTCAAGGCATTCCGGCTCACGATTGGCTGTGACGTCATAATTAATCGCAAATATGACCCAGAGAGTCTTCGAGAGGGAGGAACCTGTCTGAAGGAGGAACGTGTCTGAAGGAGGATGGAAGGGTCCCTTTTAGGGTCGTTCTTTATCTTCGCATAAGAAAACGGGTAATCGATGCTGTGCCTCTGGCTGTTTTTCCCCTTAGGACCCAATCCTGGGATATTTATTTTCTTGGTCTTGCATCTTACAGGTACCTCGTCGCAGGGGGCGTTCCCCCTGAAAATCGTATTAACCTTACCGAGTAGTGATTTATTTTGACTAGACAACTGCAATTCCCGCCGTTCCGGAGCTGGTGTTTCCCTTCTGCGGCTGCGCAGTGGTTGAAAACAAAGCTAAACATTGAGAGTTAGAGTTGTAGTGTTCGTTGGGACTCGCGGGCCAAGCAAGGGCTCTCTGCAGAGCCCAGCCTGGGTCGTGTGCTTTGGGGGCTGTTTGGGGCCTTTGGAAAGGTGAGTTGGCTTAAGGGGCAGAAAGTGGTGAAGGTGAAGGCGGAGGAGGAATGCTTACTCCCTGGGAACCAAAGGAAACAGGGATGAAGTGGGACACTCGGGAAGGAGCTCAGGATTTTGGAGGTGGCGGAACAGAAGCGGTTGGGACTCCTTCGTCCTTAGACGCATGCTAGATCACTAAGACTTAAGTCGAGTTTGGCTTTCATTTGCGTAGCCACCTCGTGTCCCGTCCCATGTCGTCGTCCGTCGTCTCCCCCCCGTCCAACCAACTCTAAATCATCATCATCATCCATTACGTGCACAGTTGATATTTCATAAAACATGAGGACAAGTATCTTTAGAAAGTCTTGCTATTTTAATTCATCTGTAGCCTACAATCTAAAGTAGAAACTTGTTATCCTGAAGGGACAGCTGCTAGATGAGTTTCCTAGTTCCTTCCCAACCCTTCCACCCGTGCCCAACCAGATAGCTGTGCTAAGCTCCTTACATATAAAATTCTGAAGCCATCACTATTTTCTTTCAAAGAGACAAGTTGTGGTGTCTCCTTGAGAGAGGCTTGGCTCTGCCTGTCTCAGCAATAATGGAAAGACACACAATAGTGAAAGGGTTAAAACTGAGCAAGTTATTGGAGGGTAATAAGCCCCATAGTTTGACTTACCTGGGTGTCATGTTGTCTGTCTTTCCAAAGAAGGTCTGTTACTGAGCCCGTGACGGTAGGCAGTTTTTATCTTCACTTTTCTGTGTCTCCTTTGAAAATGGAAATTGAAATTAGCCCTCTTCCCTCCCCAACTTTCCCTTTTCAGTTTGACAGAGTGAGGATCCACCATGAGTTGAGTACTGTCCTATTGCAGTAAAGGAACACAAGCATTATAATGCGTGGCCTTTTCCCAACAAAAAGCTCACAATCTGTTCAATTAGTATTTCTGAGCACCTATGGCAGTCTTTGAGCTGAGGCTGAGGCTGCAAAGTTGCAAACTGTGTTTTCTGACCTTAAGGAGTACAAATGAATAATTAGAATACAATGAAAGTACATTAGGAGGACAAAATGTGAGAACCCAGGACAGGCATTTAAAACAAATATGCCTGTATACTTCAAGGAAGACTGGTGTTTTAATAAGATAGATACAGTGCTATGGGAAATATAAGAAAAATGCTCAGATATTATGTGTTAAGGATAATCCCCAATCAACAAGTAGTTAATTTTGAGAACTTGGGATCACAGACTCTATAATGTTAAGTACTGTGCTAGATGCTAGGTACTGAGAAATAAAAGTAAGGTAGTCACATTTTTTGAAATCTCAAAATAGGTATGCACAGGCAAATAAGAATGTGCCTAAGAGGTTGGTGAGATCCAGTGTTTGATATCAGATCCTTTTTGATAATATAGACAGATCATTGTGTTTGTAGATGTGTAGTTCCCACCGCTTATGAGTCTAAATTTCTGCGTCAAAATGTTAATACGAATACAGATTTCACAATGTAAACCATGAATGATTTTCAGATGAGTTGTAGAAGTAAAAAATCTCAAGTATTCAGAAGAAGGCAAAATCACTATAACATGTAGTAGACCAGAAAGACTATAAAGAGTCAGGGGCTTGAGCTTTGGAAGAGAGACAACTGCTATTTATTGAGAACTTGGCATATATCAAGCATTGTGCCAATCTCTTTAATTCACATTTGTTCTTTATAACCCCAAGAGGCAGATTTTTGTCTTATCTCCATTTTATGGTTGAGGAAACTGACGTAGAGAGACATTGGTACTTGTCCTGAGTCACACACGTAGGAGGTGGTAGAATTAGGATTCAGACATAACCCTATCAGGCTTCAAAACCCATGCTCTTAACCATAAATAGTGTAAACAAAGGCACAGAGATGAAATGCCAGGCATTCTCACTGGCTAAAATATGACCTCACAGTAAACTCAGGTTAGACCAGGGATGACACATAAAAAGTTGGTAGTCTTCATTTGTGTTGCCATCAGCCTGTCCTATAAATAAAGCCAGAGTAACCACAGATTCCCATCCCAAAGAGTTCAACAGGGGATGGCCTCATAATGGATTTAGAGTGAAGGATGATTGGCAGTGTAAGGCAGGCAAGCAGAGGCGTGGGTGATCAAATAAGAGCAGAATTTCAGAACAAAAGATAAGAGGGCAGAGATGCTTTATGTGCTGCTAGAGGCAGAGAGGGCCCGGATCCAGAAACTGCAGAAAGAGAATGAACTGGTAACACCGGAGTCTAGAATTCTATCAGAAGACAGAGGAGGCTTGGAGTCCTGGCAATCTGACATAAATGTACTTGGGCAACGCTTCACCAAGGAGCCTGTCTCCTCTCTCTCCCAGTCCCTGATAGAAGATTCAGAATGGTTCCTATTGAGTCCACAGGAGAAGTATGCTTTTAGTTTATATGAAAAGATTGTATGCTTTTTTTTTTTTTTGACAATTATTTAAGACCTTTATTAACAGGTGCTTGCAGTTTGTTGACTTTTTTGAAAAAATCAAGTTGTAAACTTTTATTACAAATTAAAAATGAGATTCTTAAAAATCTCAACTTGACCAGATATGAAACAATTTAAAAACCTTTAAAGGTGTATTGAGAAAAACCAGGCTTTTTTTTTAAAAAAAAAAAAAACGTTTGTCATTACCAAAAAGAGACATCTTTAGGTAAAAATAATAAAAACCCCATGCTGCATAGATAATGCAGATAGTTCTAGTTATCTGGTCAACAGGCAAAAAGCAAGCACTTAAGGTCTTCAGCTCCAAATCTTTTGTTCATTTCTTATTGCTGGAATTTCATATTCATTTGTTCTTGTTGGATGACCAAACCGGATGATGGTAGAGATGGTAAGCTGGCATTTACTCAGCCCCGCCCTGCCCAGCCTCGGGAGCGGAGGAATTCTCAGCTGGTGGATCGGCTGCTTTTGTCTCTTTGCCATCTTGTGGTTTAGGGTTTTCTGGGCGTCTGCGTAGGTAATTGAAGTTGCGGCGGTACCGACGTTGAGGTGGCTGCTGACCTTGGGTCTCATCTTCTTGATTTTCCTTATCTTCATTGCCATCCTCTCTAGGCTGTTTTGGCGAGGAGGGCCCCTGCGGAATCGTGGTGTACAACCCCGATACATATTCTGCCTCACTGGTCTACCTTGTTCTCTTGCACCCTGGTTGTCAGCACCCTCCATCACTTCTCCTTGCACCGGAGGGTTGGAATACTGTGGTCGACGCCCATAGGGTCTCCGCATGTAGTAAGGTGGGAACCGTTGCCTGCGGTAGGGCCTGGCCTTCGGGAGCACTCTCCGATCCCTCGTTCTTTTCCCCACTCTCACTATTCTGGTAATTCTGCTGGTAATTGCGTGGAGGACCCCTGCGACGTGGATAGCGTCTGTAATGGTTACGGTCTGCTGCATATTTACTGCCTTGCACTGGAACTCCACCAGGGCCTGTAACATTTGCTGCCTCTGCTCCCTTTTCTCCTTCAACAACATCACACTCCACAGTCTCTCCATCTCCTACACTGCGAAAGTACTTCCTGGGGTTGTTGTTCTTTACTGCACTCTGGTGTACAAATACATCTTCCTTGGTGTCATTCCTGTTGATGAAACCATATCCGTTTCTTACATTGAACCATTTTACTGTTCCCAAAACCTTCGTTGCGATGACCTTCTTGTGCCTGCCACAGGCGCCGCAAATATCAGGCCGCCCGGGCCCCCGCTCCCTGCGCCGCTGCCCGTGGTGCCGGGCTTGGTGTCGGCAGCGCTGAGGGCGGGGGCGGGGGCGGGGGCGGGGGGCGGGGCGGGAGGTGGCTGCTGGATCTCGGCCTCGCTGCTCACGGTTGTGGTGATGGTGAGTGGGGCCGGCTGCGGCAGCTGCGGTTCCTCCCCGGGTCTGACGGCCGGCGGCGGCGGTGGAGCTGCTCAGGGCTCTCTGGGGTCCGCTCTCCGCTCCCGCTACCGATCAAACTGGATTGTATGCTTTTATTAAAAGAGCATTCATTATTCTGCAACATAGGAATGCAGTGGTTTCCCATGGGTGAAATGGCCCTGTTGTAGTCCTGCCTATTAGCAGATTTTCTCTTTCTGAGGGGAAATATCCTTGGCCTTGGCCAAAACAATTTGTTTTTTTCATTCAGTCAGTATGTGAGCAGGTGTGTTTGACACCTCCCACATTCTAATCTACCTTTGTTTTCTTCTCTTCCAGATTGGCCTGGTCTAAAGCAACTAAAGACCCTAGGATTGCTGCAGGTCAGCAGTCCCCACTGGAGAAAAAAATCTTGGTAAATAAATTATCTTTACAGCATGCAGTTTGGAACTTCTAGGAGAAGGAACCTGAAGTTTAAAATCCTGCCCAAGTGACGCCTTCCAGTAGTGTATCTACACTGGCCCATGTTTTCTGGCTATATTCATACTTGCAAAACAAAGTATTATTCTGAAAACTCCCAAGAGTATGTTTTTTAAAAACTAGCTATTGATTTTGTTGGTGGGTATTTCAGCTTGCAGAGCTCACAAGCTCACCTAGGAGTGCTGGGAGTAAAATTGTAATTATTACCCAAAGTAAAAAAAGACCACTGATATTTTTTTTGGTGTTAATAGTGTGGGTAAGCTCCTGTTTAAATGTATTCAAAGTAAAAAGATGGTTACGTTATAAAATTCTGTACTTCACTTTGACAGCATTTAGGTGGCGTGCATACAATGGCAGCAAGACAACTGATAACTCAGAAATATCAAGAGGAGTATGAAACACTCTGTAGGGAGCAAGCTCTTTCTCTTGACTATTGGCTTGCCAAAACAGAGTCTTACTATAATAAAAGAATAGTGGAAATGATGAAAGAACAAGAAACAGGCAATGAAATCAAGAAGAAATTGGAGGGGAAAACAACCACAACCCAAAGCATAGAGAGAGAAAAACCGTACTATTTGGTACCTGAGAGAGAGCTGAAACACATAGAAAGGCACATACGTCGAGCAGGACACTTCAGAGAATTTAAGGATAAAACATTTAGACCATTACTACAACCCTCTAGTGAAATAAAGTTCCCCAGAATTGTGCCAGAAGATCATGGCATCCAGAAAGCACAGAAAAGAAAGCAGGTAAATGAGAGGGAGCAGATGCAAATTAAAGGTCACCAGGAACGCATGAGTCGTGGTAGAGAACTTATAGAGCAAAAACTCAAGGAAAGACTCTTGAGAAAAAACCAGAACCAGCCACCTACACGGGAGAAGTGTGAGAGAGTAAAGAAAGAGGTAAAAGAGTTTGAAAGTGTTACTGCATATCCACTTTTCCAGCCATGCAGTAGAAGTCGGATTAAAGTGAATATTCTTATGGAAAAGTCTCCGAATAGAGAAGAAAACACAATCATAAAACCGTATCAAAAAAGATTCTTAACTATGCCACCTTTTTTGAGAAGTCAAATAAGAAAAATAAAAGCTTAGTAAAGTTTCAATGCTTTTTGATAAAATCACGTTTCTTAAGTGAATCTTTTTTAATGCCAGTTCTCATCTCTCCCCAGAGTCAATGAATGCTCCCATTTGTATCAGATACAGAAGTATCAGATAGTTCTGGACTTGAAAACTAGCTTAGCTATTTTTACTTACCTTGTCTTTTTTCAAGTTGCTTATCCTCTTTGATGTTCAACTAGTTTCCTCATCTGTAAGTGGGAGTAATAATATTTATGGGAGCATTATGATTTCTGTGAAGCATTAGCATGTATTAGATGTTTCATAAATGTTAGTTTCCTCAGTGGGAAGACCTGGGTTGGGGAATGATAGTGAATAAGGAATTGTTCTTTTCTTTTTAGGTTTCTATTTTTCGATCAAATTTATTTATTTATTTATTTTTGAGGAAGATTAGCCCTGAGCTAACATCTGCTGCCAATCCTCCTCTTTTTTGCTGAGGAAGACTGGCCCTGAGCTAACATCCGTGCCCTTCTTCCTCTACTTTATATGTGGGATGCCTACCACAGCATGGCTTGCCAAGTGGTACCGTGTCCGCACCCGGGATCTGAACTGGCAAACCCCGGGCCGCCAAAGTGGAATGTGCACACTTAACCGCTGCACCACGGGGCTGGCCCCAAATTTATTTAATTGAGGTAACATTGGTTTATAACTTTATATAAATTTCAGGTGTACATCATTATATTTTGATTTCTGTGTAGATGATATCATGTTCACCATTCAAAGATTAATTACCATCTATCACCATACACATGTGCCCAGTCACCCTTTCACCCTCCTCTCCCCACTTCCCCTCTGGTAGCCACCAATCTAATCTCTGAATCTATGTGTTTGTTTGTTATTTTTATCTTCTATTTATGAGTG
The DNA here is from genome assembly GCF_021613505.1 of Equus quagga. NCBI lineage: Eukaryota > Metazoa > Chordata > Mammalia > Perissodactyla > Equidae > Equus > Equus quagga. Next base: position 34,888,198 of record NC_060281.1, read on the forward strand.
AGACCATATGGTATTTGACTTTCTCCCTCTGACTTATTTCACTTAGCGTAATACCCTCAAGGTCCATCCATGTTGTCGCAAATGGCAAGAATTCATCTTTGTCTATGGCTGAGTAGTATACCGTTGTGTATAAATACCACATCTTCTTTATCCATTCATCCCTTGGTGGGCACCTAGGTTGCTTCCAATTCTTGGCTATTGTGAATAATGCCTCAAGGAACATAGGGGTGCATATATCATTACGCATTTGTGTTTTCATGTTCTTGGATAAATATCCAGCAGTGGAATAGCTGGATCGTGTGGTAGTTCTATTCTTAATTTTTTACATTTCCCTAATAGTGATGTTAAACATCTTTTTTACTTGCCTGTTGGCCATCTGTATATCTTTGGGAAAATGTCTTTTCAGATCTTTTGCCCATTTTTCAATTGGATTGCTAGTTTTTTTTTGTTGTTGAGGTGTATGAGTTCTTTATATATTTTGGATATTAACCCTTATCAGATAAATAGTTTGCAAATATCTTCTCCCTGTTGTTAGATTGTCTTTTCATTTTGTTGATGGTTTCCTTTGCTGTGTGGAAGCTTTTTAGTTTGATGTAGTCCCATTTGTTTATTTTTTCTATTGTTTCCCTTGCCTGGTCAGACATGGTCCTTGAAAATATGCTGCTAAGACTGATGTCGAAGAGCTTACTGCCTATGTTTTCTTCTAGAAGTTTTATGGTTTCAGGTCTTACATTCTAGCCTTTAATCCATTTCGAGTTAATTTTTGTGCATGGTGTAAGATAATGGTCTACTTTCATTCTTTTGCAAGTGGCTGTCCTGTTTTCCCACCATTTATTTAAGAGACTTTCTTATCTCCATTGTATATTCTTGGCTCCTTTGTCTAAAATTAGCTGTCCACAGATGTGTGGGTTTATTTCTGGGCTCTCGGTTCTGTTCCATTGATCTGTGTGTCTGTTTTTGTGTCAGTACCATGCTGTTTTGGTTACTATAGCTTTGTAGTATATTCTGAAATCAGAGTGTGTGATGCCTCCAGCTTTGTTCTTTTTTCTCAGGAAGAAAGTGTTCTAATCTTCCTCTCTGATTCCCCCTGCTCCCAACCCTCGAAGGTTATCTTGATGAGATCGCTATAGGTCAGTATCTGGTCTTTTATTTCCTATTCACACCTTTCTCAGGGAACTACTAACAGACCCTCAAAGTCTAACTTGCACCATACAATTTGTTTATGTGAGAAACTTAATTTTGAGAACCTCCTCTGTGCCAGGCATTGTGTTCGTTACTGGGAGTGAATAAAGAGAAGTCCCTGCCCTTGATCAATTTATAACTAATAGCCTAGATCACTCTATAAACAGATAATAAAATGTTAAGGATTTTGATAGAGGTATGTACAAGTGTACAGAGGAGAGATACCCAACCTGGCCTAGGTGAGCAGGGTGAGGACAAAGGAGGTCAGAGAAGGGAATGCAGTAGTCTCTCATGTTTCTCCCAGCTCCACATTTTGTCACTTTCTGTTACTCATTTAAGCAAGACCTTCCCAATATTCAGATCCACTCAGGGGTAACCAAACTCACCCTCTCTCAAACCGATGTCCTTCAACACTCATTAATAAATCAGCAAATTTATCAATTTAGTGTGAATTTAAATCACCAAGCAGAATAAAATTTATTGTTTTCCAATCAGTTCATTTTCTTTCCAGATACCAGAAAGTTGGTAAAGTAAGGGTTCAGAGTTCGTAAGAGAATCAGAGAAAAGGAATCTGAATGCCCTAAGGAATATTATACTTAAAATGTAATAATCCTGATGCCCACCTTTCTGTACTAGTAGGACACGCTTCACCCAGAAAATTGCTAGATGGGACTGTCCAATAGAACTTTCTGCAATGATATAACTGTTCTATATCTTTGCTCTTCAATGTGGTAGCCACTTCCCACATGTGACTATTGAGTATTTGTTTTTTGGAGTTTTTTTGGTGAGGAACATTGAGCTAACATCAGTTGCCAATCTTCCTCTTTTTGCTTGAGGAAGATTGTCCCTGAGTTAATGTCTATGCCAGACTTCCTCCATTTTTGTATGTGGGTTGCTGCCACAGCATGGCTTGATAAGAGGTGTGTGGGTCCACACCTGTGATCTGAACCCATGAATCCCAGGCCACTGGAGTGGAACTTGCAAACTTAACCACTACACCACCAGGCTGGCACCTGAGCATTTGAAATGTGGCTAGTGCAACAGAGGAACTGAATTTTTTATTTTATCTAATTTGAATTAATTTTAAATTATCCCATCTGGTTGAGTACTGCCATATTGTACAGTGTGGTGTTAGATAAACATACCTCCTGTGTTCTAGGCTTCAGTCCCACAATCAGCTTTGCATCTTTGGCAGTATTTGCAGGTATGGTAGATCACTGCTCATCTTTCATTAGTATCAGTTTAGTTTCCTTTATATTTGAGAGACTCTCTAGTCCCTTAAAGAGATTTAAAAAGCAGTGTAGACAACTTTTGTGTGGAAATGAGATGGCTGAAGTTGCTTAAATTGGGTTCAGGAACTGACCATCTCTCTGCTCATTCTGGAATTTGAACAGGACACATACCACAATGTCATTCCTACCCCTGTGATTTGCTTCATACAGGCTTTTTTGTCCTGTTTGTTCTCTGGTCTACCATCACCATGTCCTAGCTCTAGATTCCTTTTTTGTTTTTAATTGATTTATTTATTTTGTTGGTGAGGAAGATTGGCCCTGAGCTAACATTGTTGCCAATCTCCCTCTTTCCTTGAGGAATATTGTCACTAAGCTAACACCTGTGCCAGTCTTTCCCTATTTTGTATGTGGGATGCCACCACAGCATGGCTTGATGAGCAATGTGTAGGTCCATGCCCAGGATCCGAATCTGCGAACCTTGGGCCATTGAACCAGAGCACATGAACTTAACCATTACACTACCAGGCCGGCCCCCCCAGCTCTAGATTCTATACCTTGCCAAGATGTGGCTCATCAGAAAGCAAGAGGCAGAAGAATTTAGAAATCCAAATCAATAGGGTAGTGATACACCCTTTGAGATGAGTGGGACTGGAAAGTAACCTAATATATAGCTGTTAGTAATTGTTTACCATGAAGATTTTTAATGCTGAATACATAAATTGGTGACTTCACCTGCGTTCTCTTTCCTTCCAATCTAGCATAAAAGCAAATGGTGATCTCGGCAGTTTTGCACCTCATATGGCTAAGAATAGAAGTCTGTAAAGGGCTCAGTTTGACTAAATCTGAACCCATCATCTCCACCTCACAAACTCTATTCACCTTTTCAGTTCCTTGTCCTGTGTGTGAATGATACCATAATTACTCCCAAGAACCCTGGCTTATATCACGAGTCACACTTGATGCTTTTCTTTTGTCCTGTATTCTTTTTTCTTTCCAATGTGAAATGTAATATACAAATGAAAATGTATGTACACAGTTGGAAGAAGAGTGAAAAAAAAATGTCCAAGTACCCACTGCTCAGGCTGAGAAATGGAACGTTACCTCACCTCAGGAGCCCTGTGTGCTTGCCCCCTTCACGTCCCTCTCCCTCATCCCTAGAGGCAATCACTATCCTAAATTTTGTAATTGTCACCTTTTTGTAGTTTTTATCATCTATGTATGTATTCCTAAGTGACATAATTGTTCATAGTTGCCTGTTTATAGCCTTTATATAAATGGAATAGACTGTGACTTACTTCTTTTGTTCATTAATATTTTTTAATTTATCCATGTTAATATGTGGCACTGTAGTTCATTTCTTTCTTCTCTCTCCCTCTCTTTGAAACACTCTCTTTACTTATTTCTGGGATAACATGCTCTCCTGGTTTTTCTCCAACCTCGTTGGTGGTTCCTTCTAGGTCTCCTTTGTTGACTCCTCATCTTCCCAGTCTCTAAACGTTGGAGTGCTCCAGAGGTGAGTCTTTAGACCTCTTCTCTACACTTGTGCTCTCACTAATCTCACTGAGTCTCATGGTTTTAATATTATCTGTACACTGATACACCACCAATCCAAATGTATATTTCTAGTGTAGTGCGTTTTCATGACTTGAATATGCCACATCTTAATTATCAGTTCTACTGTTAAGATCATTTGGGTTGTTTCCAGTTTTTGTTTTTGTCTTTTCTGCTACAAATGGTACTTCTGTAAACATTCCTTTAACATGTTTTTGGTGCATGTGTGCAAGAGTTTCTCCAAGGTATATAAGTTGTGGTACATTCATATGACAAGCCTGGTCCTGGAGCTTGTTAGAGTTCCATTCCATTGTGGTTTTATACCCATAAGTCTGTTTTGTAGAGTCTGGCACATATTAGACTTAATAAATATTTGTTGAAAGAAAGAAGGACATTTGTTAACTGCTGGAAACAGTCCTGTGTTCCAGAGAGCCAGGCCCAAACTACAAAAACAGGTGATAATATTCCACTGTACATTCTTGCATCCTCTCTGTGCACAGTCATAGTCAACCTTCCTTTGTTCTTATATCTCAATTGAGGTACTAAAATATCTTTATTTACTTAATTTATTTTTTAATACCCTTCCAGTAAAATTCAGGATTTTATTTATCCCCTCTCCCAGAATTTTTTCTCCACTGCTTTCTAGACAAGGTCACCCACATGCCCTCTTCTCAAGGCACCTGACAGCATAAAGTTTCATTAAAGTCTGAACAAAAGGGTTCCCAGAGAAGGAGGAGAGGGTGCTAAAGTCCCTGGAGAGTCAAGGACAAGAGTTTCCTGTTGTCTGCTGGACAAGAGTCCAAGTTCTTAGCCCTCAAGCACTCTGTGACCCCGCCCTGCTAGAGTACTATGTTTGGACTTGTGAGATTTGTTTTGGGTTCCAACTCTGCCACATATTGGCTGGCTTGAGAAAGCCCTTACCCTCAGGACCCAAAATGGGAATAGTAAAACCTTCCTCACCCAGTTGTTCCAAGGAGATAAGCAATAAAGTCCTTCATAAAGTGCCACATAATATCATGAATTACTATCCTATCAGTTTTCTTACCCTACTTTTATACTGTACTATAAGTTCCTACCCAAACAGAAGCATAGAAAACCTAAAGTTCAGATTTAAAATGCAAAAGAAATATATGAATGAAAAGAGGCCAATTAGTAGACAAGGAAAGACAGTAAAGAGTGGAAAATTTAGGCTGATGATAGAGCAAGTTTTGCCAAGTGTTTTTCTATTAAATGAGCTTCTTTGAAATATTTGGGCACAGGACACGATGGTAAACAGAATCTGGGGTGAGCTAACATAATAGAGACCATGGCAAGCCATTACCCAGGAGGCAAAGACATGATTTATTTAAACATAAAGCCCATTCATTCGTTCCCTGTGTGTTGAATCCTGTTAGTCAAACACTGCTGGTTGCCAGGGATATAAGGATGGGTAACACAGGATCCTCTGCATTGTAAGAACTTGCAATCTATTGGCAGAGTTGGAGATGGATAATTATATTACAGGAAGAACAAAGCTAACAGAAACATTCTAAGTGCTACAGAAACAGTGAAGAAGGACTGCCCAGCCCTTTGGAATAGAGCTAAAGGGCCCCTTGGAAAAGCTTTGGAGAAGAGGTAGCCACTTTTTGAACTGAAAGTTAGAGGATTTGATAAGTAGATGAGAAAGAAAGGAAATCTGGGCTCAGGGAATAGCAGATGAAAAGGACCTGCAAGTGACTGGATTAGAGGACAGGATTAGGGGAGTGGCAATGGCTGACTCCATGAAGAATTGTCAGGGTCAGAACAAGTGGAATCTTGTATGGCAGCAGTTTGATTCAGATGATGGGGAGTGATCGAAGAATAACACTGGTGTGTAAAAGGAAAATCGTTGAATTAATAAAGCAGCATTAAAACGCTCCTATTTGGATCAAATTTTAGTGTTGGTAGTCATACCATTGGCATCAACCCTTTATTAAAATAGGATTAGGAACTGAATTCTAAAAAGTTGAGTTTTTAAAAGATGAAAATGGATCAGGAAATGTCATGAATATAGCCAGTGGTACAAAAAAGCATGAGAGTACAGCTCTCATTGAGCCAAAACTGTTCAAAGGGGAAGCCACCAGAAAACAGGTTGGAGCCAAAAATGGCAAAAAGAAAAAAATCTATAGAGATGTACACTGAAATATCTCTGACAATTACCAGCCCCACCTGGATCTAAAGTGCAGCTGATTGAGAAGACTACCCAGTCCCTTCCATACATACCCCACCTGCTGTCATTGTGAGGTTTTCCCTTAGAGGTAACTATAATCGTTTGAACTTGATTTCAGTTAAAGGAAATATTTCGTTTGGGGAACAAGGAAGACTGGTGGACTTAAATATTGAGGAGGCAATCTTTGAGAAATGTGCTTAATGGTTTCTGTTTTTTTTAGCAAATAGAAGCAGAGAGAGCTGCTAAATAATTTGTGAGTACTGGCATTTTCAAATATTTTGGTAACTTTAGCCCAAGCAAAAAACTTGGCGGTTGTGTGCAAAAACAATGTAGTTGCAAACCGTTGGGATTTTCCATTTGAATATGTTTCTACAATGGTAAGTTCTATCCAAAATGAAATATGCCTGACAGACTAGCAAATGGATTGTTAAATTATATCTTAAGATTAAGAAAACCAGAAAACATGTTATTGGAGGAGCACACCCAGCTGATATCATTTCCCTCAGAAGGTTTTTCATGTGAATGTAGCAGAAATTCCCAGGAGGTAAGGTACAAGGAAAAATATATATATATTTTGAGGGAAGGAGTTTCTTTCATGTGGCTTCTGATTTTCTCTGAGGCAGGAGGCGAAATCATCAGTTTAGAGATAGAGGAAAAACAAGTCTTGACTAGTGGATTCCAAATGTACTAGGAACTCTCGAATTTCTTAGACTTAAGTCAAGAGACTGCTCTTTAAAAATAACGTTGAAAAGTTTGATGAGTTGAAATACGGGAACGTCATGGTCAAAGTTTCTTGTTTGCAAGCCTTTGAAGCTTGCCTGGGCTAATACAAAGAAAAAGGGAAAATCAATAGAAAGTATCTTAAAATATTTTGCATAATTGGGCTTCACAGGAGATTGAAACCAAGGCAGTAAGTACTCCTACCAACTCTTGTTTCTGCATATTTCCTTACGTCTCATTCTCTTTTTCTGCTCATTCTTCCCTGCCTCTGTTCTTTTTTTAAAAAACATTTTTTTTATTTTTCCTTCTTCTCCCCAAAGTCCCCCAGTACATAGTTGTGTATTCTAGTTGTGAGTCCTTCTAGTTGTGGCATATGGGTTGCCATCTCAGCATGGCCTGATGAGTGGTACCACGTCCGCACCCAGGATCCGAACCGGTGAAACACTGGGCCACCAAAGCGGAGCGTGCGAACTTAACCATCAGCCACAGGACCGGCCCCTGCCTCTGTTCTCATAGTGTAAGATGGCTGCCTCTCTGCTTTCTCATAACCTTATGCTATCAGCTCTTTTCTCTCACCTCTGTAATCAACTGCTCCCTCTCGACTGGATCATTTCTTTTGACCTATAAATATGCTCCAGTCCCTCCCATCTAAATAAGCTATGATGCTATTGCTTTGCACTCCTTCAAAGCCAGGTCTCTTAGAAAGTCTATACCAGCTGCCTGCATTCTGGCTTCAGTGCTCACCAACCTACCAAATCTTCTTTTACTGAGTCATCAAAGGGCTCCATTCAGCTCCATTCAATGGACAGTTAGGGGTGGAATGGAAAAAGAAGGTGCAAACAACAGGCAGAAGACCTGACAGGCATTTGGCTGCAAAAGCAGCATGGAAGAGGGATCGACAATTCAAGGGTAGGAATGCAGTCCATAGAAAATGAGGGCAAGGAAGATCAGTAGTCCTGAGCAAGTGGAAATCAGGCAGGGAACCAATGGAACTCTTAAGGAACTGGAGCAGTGTACGAAAGGAACAAGATAAGCAGACAGTTATAGGACTCAGGATAAAAGACCAGAATAGGAATAGAAACAAAAATCTGGGCCATAAAACTATTGAGTAAGATTCCTGTAGGAATGGGACAAATCTCAGTCTTAGGCTGAGCTGAGCCAACAGTTGAGGGTTAAGAAAGTCCAAAATAGAAAGAGAGATTATCAGGTTACAGGGGCAGAAGACAAAGCAGATAACTACCATAACCCTAATACTGAGACACATGAGAGAAGACTTTGAACTCATTAAAGCATGCCTGATATTATCTCTATGAAAGTCAAAGTGCTTGAAAACTGAGCCTCAGGATGTAAGGTGTATAAGATTGGTGTGTTGTTTTAAATCTAATTATAAAGACTTTCATTGGATTAGTACCACAAATTAGAATTAGGCTGAATAAAAGTACATTTTATCCCTCAAGGGGGACAGTAAGCAGATCAGTAATGCCATGATAGCATAGGCTGTCTAAAATCCACCTGATACCTACTGTCAATTCAATAGTAAATAAACTGTACCTCACTTATCATGACTCATATTTTTGTTGATAACCCCATAGCAGGAAGTAGAAGGATAGTGATATAGAGGGATAAAATAAAGCTTATTGTCTGCCATGTGTCAAACACCGTTTATTTTCTCATTTAATTGTCAGTACATTTTTTTTTTTTTTTTAAAGATTGGCACCTGGGCTAACATCTTTTGCCAATCTTCTTTTACTTTTTCCTTCTTCTCCCCAAAGGCCCTCAGTACATAGTTGTGTATTCTAGTTGTAGCTCCTTCTAGTTCTGCTATGTGGGACCCTGCCTTAGCATGGCTTGATAAACAGTGCTGGGTCTATGCCCAGGATCCGAACCAGTGAAACCCTGGGTCATGGAAGCAGAGTGCGCGAACTTAACCACTCAGCCGTAGGGCCAGCCTCCATCAATACATCTTGATTCCAGGGAGACTAGTATATCCTGGCTTAATTGAGAATGAACTGTCTAAAGTTTCCATGTTGACAGAAAATTCTGTTGAGAGGAATAACAAATTTAGCTGGTGGATTTCTCAGATTTTCTGGGATGTGCATGTAACATATCCAGATATTCTTTTAAGATTTTTTATTTTTCCTTTTTCTCCCCAAAGCCCCCCGGTACATAGCTGTATATTTTTAGTTGTGAGTCCTTCTAGTTGTAGCATGTGGGATGCTGCCTCAGCATGGCTTGATGAGCGATGCCATGCCAGGATCCGAACCAACAAAACCCTGGTCCGCTGAAGCAGAGCTTGCGAAATTAACCACTCAGCCACGGGGCCAGCCCCTTTTTATTTTATATATATAAAGGTGTGGTCTGTAAGTGTGCATGTTTGTCTGGTTTTGCTTGTCCTTTGTTCCTTTTTCTGGTAAACAAAATCCCACCTTCCTCCTCTTTGAGAACTGCTTTTCCCCACCACAAGTCCCAGCCAATCATAGTATACTATCCTCTAGGCTATAGTGATTGGCATCAGTGTGGCCAGTGATTGGCTACAGAGGTTGCATGTGAACCAAATGGCACCAATCAGAATCTTTCCCTGTTTCAAAAGGAGGGACAACAACATTTTTATAAAACAGAGACCCATTATGTCCCCCACTTTGGTCTTTGTGGGACTTGGGACTTAGTGAGCAATGTACTCAATCAAGTGGTCATTATCCTTATAGTCTAGAACCAAGTAAATTCAACAAGAAAATCCAAGTAGCTGGGTCAGAATTAAGTTTGAATCTCTTCGGCCCCTCTTTTGGCTGGGTTGCCACCCAGAGGATGTACCAGTCAGGCCAGCCTGGGGTTGCTGTTAGGCTGTTAGGGAAAAAAAAGAAGCATCATATCCAGGAATTTCCAAAATAGGTCTATATAGCCTCCTGTCCCTTTCATCTTGATTGTTACTCAGGAAGTAGCCAAGAGGAGATGATGCTTTTGAGGGACAGCAGCATTCAGTGACCAAGCTGGCTTACTGAGGTAGGTGGACCAGGAAGAAGTGAGGGAGAAAGAGTAAAAACTCATTTTTAGTCAACTTTGGAGAAGGCTGTTTCAGCCTGTGAATGATGGTAGCAAGCATGAAAGATCCATTGATACCTTGACTATCAACCCATTGTCAAGTGGCTTCGCAATAAAAGGCACACCATTGTCAGACTAAAAATGGTCTGGAAGGCCAAAAACATGGCACAGATTAGTTTCAAGGGCCACAATGGTATGGCTGGCTGATTGGACTAGAATAACAACAGTGTACCCTAAAAAAGTGTCAACAGTGGTGAGGCACTATTGATAGCCCTGAGAGAGGGTCAGAGATCCAATGAAGTCCATCTGCAAGGAGCAGGTGTAGACAATGCCCCTGGCTATGTGGCATCCCTCACTGTAAGACAAACAGATCAACTTTTGGCAGTAGTCAAAAGTTTACTTTACTTTGTGTCCAGTCTATGATGGTGAATGTCTTGCTACATCTGGTATGGTGACGGATCCAGGCCGTGATGGCAACAATCTGCGCAAAACAGGCTCCATCAGCAGTTTGATTCTGGTCAGTCTCATCGGAGAACAAACAGACTTTTCTCGTGGGCATTCACCTGAGTGATCCAGATGGTTGGATCAGCAGTTATAGTTTATTTCCACGGTTTGCAGCTCCCAAGAGATGTCTAACCAGTCTAGTTTTTCAAGTAGCGACCAAATAGCTAGGCCATTGGCCACAGCCCAAGAGTCAGTAAAACTATAGGAAGGTTGATCAAGGGAAGTATTGGTGAGAGCTATGAAAAAATGGCCTTGAATTCTGCCCACCACACAGAGCAACAGCATCCATTTTTAGTTCTGCATAACTGGCACTGAGATTGAATGGCTGCATCAGCCAGGGATAGCATTAGTTTTCAGCTTAGCTGAACCACAGTGAGCCATGGCCAGACATTTAGGGGAGTATCTGTGGACTGAGAGCCCCATTGAACCAGCAGCTTTGCTTCAGATGGAGGATAAAGTTTTCCCCGAAGAGAGATCTGCCACTTTTTCATGTAAAGCTGAACTGTTAGGGCCAGGCCAGCAGCATCCTTAAATATACCATTTCTAAGCAAGGCTTATTGAGTCGTTCCCACTTTGTTAGAAGTTGAGTCCAAGTTGACCTACCCCAAATGTGAATATTAAACCAGAGTATCAAAAAGCCTCTGTCGGTGAGGTGTTTAGTTTTGACAGGAGCCACTGAGCACAGGCTGCCTCCCTTTGTCAGAGGCTCCAATCAGCAATCTTCAGTCACAGAGACTTGTATCTGTTAGTTCGCAATCTCAGGAAATTCCTGGGGGAAATCTGAAACCAGTCCCTGTACATGGAGGTCATAGAGAGACCAAAGAAAGAGGCAGGCCACTTCCGATTAGTGGGTGGCAGTTTTAATAGGCAAGGGAACTAACATATGAGGCTTGTCTTGGGTGGCTGCAAGAAGAGTAGATCTCTGCATCTGCCTGCTGGAATCTTTTTTTTTTTTTTTGAGGAAGATTAGCCCTGAGCTAACATCTGCTGCCAATCCTCCTCTTTTTGCTGAGGAAGACTGGCCTTGAGCTAACATCCGTGCCTATCTTCCTCTACTTTGTATGTGGGAGGCCTGCCACAGCATGGCTTGCCAAGGGGTGCATGTCAGCACCTGGGATCTGAACCAGTGAACCCCTGTCTGCTAAAGCGGAACGTGGGAACTTAACTTCTGCGCCATGGGCTGGCCCCTGCCTGCTGGAATCTTAAAAGAGGTTCACTGTTAACTGGGTTCAGTCACGTATTTAGTCCAGATGATCTCAACAACACCTTATTTTCCCAAGGCTAGGTCCTTGAAACAGGTTGTAGTGTGGGAATGGTGGGCAGAATGTACATTCCAAGGACAGGGGAGGTGGTGAGGAGCCTCTGATTGCCTGGGTCCTGCTGGTTTAGTTTCTTCATGGTTAATGGAAAGCATAGTTGACATACCCAGCCTGTTTTCACATTGGCCAGAAGATGGTAGTAATCTCCATGACTGCTTCAGCCTCTTTCTTTTCCCACCACTGCCACCACCTACTATCTCGCTCTCACTCTGCAAGAGCCTCCTCAGCTCACAGACATGAGTTGTCTGTTGGAAAGGGGCAGAGCACTGTGCCAGGTACTTTGGGAACACTAAGAGATTTAAAATGTGTATTTGCCAGCCACTCAGTACTAACCATGGAGCTGAGACAGCAGTGTAGAGACTTGAAAACAAAAGGTCTGTAACAGGATGCAAACCAGTGCAGCAGGACGTGGGCTTAGACAGGCTCACCGGCTCTGGGCCTGTTTGCTCACCTGTAAAGACAGAAGGACAATTCCTACCTGGCAGGGCATTTCTGAGGATTTAATGGAGGCCATGTTTACACAAGTATTTTGTAAATTGTAAAACTTGCTGCCAATGTGAAATAAAAAAAGGTTATAATCTAAAATGGAATATGATAAGTGCTAATTAAATGGAAAGAAAATAAAAGTGATTTTCATTAGGTGGTAAAAAAAAAGAAGAAGAAAAGAATGTTAGCTAAGAAAGGTTGAACTCGGAAGTGACCGACATAAGTGGAACTGACCTGGACCGGTCCTCTCTGCTCCCACACCTCTGTCTGCTATCTGTCAGCACTGCAGTCAGTGTGTGCCCTCCCCCTTTGCCTTCCCTTTTCTTTTCTTTTCTTTCTTTTTTTTCTTTATTTTGCAGGGAAAGACTCGCCTTGAGCTGACACATTTGTTACCAATCTTCCTCTCATTTCTCTCCCCAAAGCCCCAGTGCATGGTTGTATATCCTAGTTGTAAGTCCTTCTGGTTCTTCTGTGTGAGCTGCCACCACAGCATGGCTGCTGACAGACAGACGGCTGGTGTGGTTCGGCAACCAGGAAAGAACCCAGGCCCCCCAAGCCTGAGTGCGGAATTTTAACCACTAGTCCATCAGGGCTGGCTCTTCCCTTTTCGAAGATGCTCTGTGCCTCCACCTCTCTTTCTGGGCGGGCCTGTGAAGGTCTCATTTTTCTCCATGGGGCTGTAAACGATGGTGGTTGGTGGTTGTGTGCGTTTTAATCAGAGGTAGTTTAATCCTCTTTTTTCCGAGGGTAAATGAAGATTAGGAATAAGGAAAGAGCCTAGAGCTAGGTGGGACCCAGTGTTTACAACTGGTGGGGGGGCGGGGGGAGGCTCGCGGGGTGGGGCTGGGCGGGGTCTCTTCCTTTTAGATTTCTTAGATTGTGAACTCCTGACCTTGGAGAGCCCGCAGCTTTAGCTAGGTCGCTGGGCACGGTACGCGGTGGGCTTGCGGACTGCGAGCGAGCGGAAACAGAGGGGGACAGCGGGGCCGGGACTGGGCTGGGTCGCTGCCGGGGAAAGTGTGCGCTGGGTTGGACCCGGATCGCCGCCGCCCCCACCAGAAACCCCAAGTCCCAAAGTCTAGTCCTCCGCACGCGGCGGGTGAGTAGGGCAGCGGGGAGGTGAGCTCGCGGTAGTCGAGGGTAATGGAGGGTCTTTACTCCGTGTTCCTCCACCCCTGATCTCGGCAGGAGAACGGAGCATTGCGCCCCTAATCTTGGAGGAGCTTCCAACCCCTGGTCTCCTGCGGGGAACCTGGATCAGTCAAGGGTTTGGCTGGGTGTGCCGACCACTCCAGCCCCTTTGGGGCCTCGGCGCCAAGGAGGTGCTCCTAGCAAGTGTTGAGAAAGTCGGGATCCCAGAAATGAAATTTCAGGGCAGACGGGCGTCGAGCAATGTGCTCCCCGTCAAGGGGACCATTTCTGAGCATGTAAGCCGCTTTCAGCACATAGCCTGCTGTGCTGTGCTACGGTGAGCAAAACTGTCTTCGTTCCTGCCCGGGAAGCTTTAAGGCTGGAATGCGGGAGCCGGGCGCGCAGTGAGAAAAGGTGAGCGCCGTGGCCGAGGCCAGCACCACCAGGGGCCGCGATCTAGTCAGCAGGACTGGACGGTGGCTAGAAAGGGTCCTTGAAGGACTGAGCAGAGACCCAAAGGCCGCGTGACAGAGGTGAATGCCCGAGGGCCATTTTGGTAGGCTGGAGGGCAGAAAACTGTGGGCTGGAGCATAGGGATAGGGACCGCCAGGGCGGATCCCACGAGCCCTTGTAGGTGTGTTGGGGATTTTGGTCGTTCTCAGAATTGCAGTGGGAAACCACTGAAGGTTTTGAGTTAGAGATTGGATGGATTCGGAGGACTGGAAGATGGCGACATATTGCCTGAGAGATTTACATTCTTGAAGGGCGGGACCGTCCCAGGAGCAGATAGGCGTGCCCAGCCCCCTCCTCCAAGCCAAAAGTCTGTTGAGTTATACCCAGACCCCTTCCCATTCGCCAGCTAGCCGAGCGAGGTCTGGGGCTGTGGAAAGTACTATCAGAGGTAGAAGTACCAGGGGCAAGCAGCAGCTGCCAGGAATTCAGTCTCCACAGTCATGCTCCCTCTCCAAAACAGAAGGTTAGTTTAGAATTTAGATCAAGGGCCTCTTCCTACCACCCAGCAAGTTCCATTTTGAGAACTAGTGACCAGGTGGGTCTTTTGTGCTTGGGATCAGGAAAGCCAGGTCCTGGAGGATACTATTATTGAGACTGTTTCAAAGTGTTACTTTTAGTGTGATCAGCTGGAGGGTGGGAGACTAATCCAGTTGTGCACACCTCACAGAATGGTTGTGAATAGTCTTGAAAGAAAGGAAGGGAGGGAGGGAGGAAGGGAGGAATCAACTTCAGATCCCAGGAATGCAACTTTCATGTCAACTTCCTTTCTAGTGGTCTGATCAACCCCATTGTTAAATGCCTTTTTCCTGGCTGGTATTTACAATTCCACCACCCATCCAAAAAAGTGAAAGAAAAAAAAGGTCAACAAGTTTTTATTCTTTTCATTTCATCTTAAGAGAAGAGGTGGACTGAGTGCCTGGTGGGCAGGCAACTCCAGTGCTGGACTCATAGCGAACTCTGATAACTAAGTGTTTGCTGTTGGGTTGTTATCACTATTATTCTTTACACGGATCTGATTGTATTAAAAATCTATAGAATCATATGTTTTTTGGCCCTAGACAGGATCTTAGAAAGTGACTTTTTTAATCTCATTTTCCAGTGAAACCAGATCAGAATGAAGAGACTTGTTCAAGGTGGTTTCTGACAGATCCTGGGCTAGCGTAACCTCAAGCACAGGCTTTCTTTCCAGAGTACCCCATTGTTGCTCTAGAGAATGCTTTGGGACAGTGGAAATCATGTCCTCAGTGGTACAGAGTCTAGGGTTTATGCTGTGGACCGAGAACATCACTGAGCAAGTTACTTAGCATCTCTACACTTTAGGTTGTTAAAATGGGGCCAGTAATTGTTACCTCACAGGGCAGTGCTGAGAGGATTCAGTGGCACAGAAGGGGGGTTGAATAAATCTTGGTTCCCCTGACCAAATAAGAAGCTGTTGTTCCTCACCCCCCTAACCACCCTTGCTGATATGTTTTATTTCTCTCTGACCTCAGGTTCCTAGAGGTGGGCACCAGCCGGTGGCTGGAAGCAGGGTGAAACTGAAGGCAGACGCTTTCGTAGCCCCAACTTGGCATTACTGGACAATGGCAGCTGAGCCAAGGGGACCAGGGGCCCTGAACTCTGTAGCCTAGGCTTTGAGGGAACCAAAGATGTTCTCAGTTGTGAAAGAGGAGAATTTTTGACAGCAGAACAAAAAAGGAAGACAGCCCCTTGGAGCAAATACATTTGTCACAGGAAGCGACGTCAAACCCTGAGGCCTTTGCAAAGCCTTTCCATCTGCTCAGTTACTGGGAGGTAGATAGCCTCAGGAGGGAGACCAGTCAGCTTTGGGGACCAGGCCAGGAGTGGATAAAGCTAGAAAGAGATACCATGGAAGAGAAGGCATTTGGCCATCTGAAGCCTGTCGAACCTGTACAGAAGCTGCTTCCTCAGGTGGATGAGGAGGCCCTGCAGGAAGATATGAAGAGAGAGTGCTGGCAGAAGGCGTGGGTGAAGGTGAGGAGACCAAGCTAGAGAGAGGGAGGGACCAGGTCCTAGACTCCAGGAGCTCTTTCGACCACTCCCCTGTTTACAGGTCAAATGGAATCACGGACTGTTCCAAGCTGAACAACACCTAGGAAAAGGGACTGCAAGGCCTTTCTCAGGGTCCACACCACCCTGGCATCCGTCATGGAGAACGTCCTGAAACTTGTCAGAGTGGCAGCCTTTTCCCCTTTGCTTCTTTTCCTATTTATATTCGGTGTACACCCTGCCCTTTCCTCCCACATTTTTCTTCTCTCCTCTCCATCCTTCCTACCTTTCTATACATGACAGTTGCTGGCTTTGTGCCTGTCTTTTCATATTTCTCCCCTACTTCCATGGTTTATTTTTCTCTTAGTTTTCTGGATCTTGAGACTAGATGTCTATCTCTGATGTATATAGACTCCCTGAGTCTCTACTGCTCTTCCAGAAGCCGGTCACCTTTGAGGATGTGGCAGTGAATTTCACCCCGGAAGAGTGGGAATGTCTGGATGCCAGTCAGAGGGTCCTCTACCAGGATGTTATGTCAAAGACCTTCGAAAACCTGATGTCTGTGGGTAAGAGGCTGGGCTTCCCACAGGAAGTCCTCTGTCCTAGGACCTTGGGGCATCTGGTTTCCCTGGGCAAGTAGATCAGCTTACAATTCATGTCACTGACCACTGGTTCTATACCTTCCAGGTATGAAAGATCTGGGTCAGTAAGCGCAGGGTAAAAGGAGAAAAAATGAAAGTATGTGTAAAGGTAAAGATAACACTTGTAACATGATAAGAGTGTTCTCAAAGTATGCAAATTTACCTATTCACTCAGCCAATGTTTACTCAATCACTTCTATTATGTACCAGGCACTTTGTTGGGAGCTAACCTTTTGGGTTTCTCCTCCCCGTATGTCTGTGTCCCAGATTGTGATTCTTAAACCAAGGATACAGAAAAAGGTAGCCTGTTGTCCCCATCAGGTGTAAAGGGGCCAAGATTGGGACCTCAACTCTTTCTCTCTTTCTCACTCCCCAGCCAGATTCTTTCTGTCTAATCCAAATCTGACCACCAAGCTTGAACAAGAAGAGAAACAGTGGAGAGCAGATCTCTGTCACCAAAATGAAAAAGGCCTCCCTTCAGGTAAGAAATGCAAAGGAGAAAGGAAGGATGGAAAGCTGCCTAAGAGGATCAGGGCTCTGTATATCCTCTCCTAGCCTGAATCCTTCCAGCTTGGTCACACTTGGAGCTGCAAGAGACCTTGAGATCATCTGCTCGAGTCCTTTGGCTTCAAGAAGATGAATATCAAAGCCATTCAGGACAAGTGGATATCTTCAGTTTCTAGGGATTGAGAACTACATGTAGGTTGCTTATGTCAGCAATACCCCTTTTATTAAAAAGTCCTTCCCAAGAGAAAAGAAAAGGATGGGAGATGAGATTAATGCAGAGTTGGAGTAGGGGAGACTTCTTCCGAAGAGTAGAATAAGGACTTGAGAGAAATTTAAGGCCAGGCTGACCATACCTCTTGGTTTTCCAGGATAGTCCTGGTTTATACTTCTCATCCTAGCTTGATTACTAATAGCACCTCCTTTCACTCAAGTGTCCCAATTTGCATGATATATTATGAGATCACCTATGGGTATCTATGGGCAATACTGAAAATGAGAGGAAGTGGATTTCAAGAAATGTGGTTGTAGGTTAAAATTTTGATCTCTGATATTGAAAGGTTCCAGTTAAATTTTTATTTGCTTTTAATTTGAAAACCCAGAAGTTTATTCTTATCTTTAGCCTATGAAGTCCAAGAGTGAAGGCGAATATATTGGGTAGGAGAGTGAAGGCAGAAGGAGAGGATGTAGCTTGGAGTGAAGGGAGAGCTCGTGTTGGGATTCTCATGGTGAATCTTGTTATTTCTCCCCACTCACTACAGAAGGCAAGAAGGAGGAACTTCAAGAACAGACTCAGAGTTTGAGAGATGAGGGGACTAGCGATGACAGGAAAGTCTCCCTTGCTTGCAGAGGGGCAAGCCCATCCTCTGATTTAGCTGGGTCCATGGACAGGACCCCAGAGTTCTCAGCATCTTCAACTGGGCCACCCTTTTCCTGCCACATATGTGGCAGGTGTTTCAGCAAGCGCTCCAACCTCCGCAGCCACCAGTTTGTTCACAATCCCAAGCAGACTAACAACTGCAGCCAGTGTGGGAAGTCATTTCGGAACCCCAAGGCCCTCAGCTACCACGCACGCATGCATCTTGGGGAAAAGCCCTTCCGTTGCTCACTCTGTGACAAGACCTACTGTGATGCTTCTGGACTGAGTCGTCATCGCCGTGTCCATCTGGGTTACCGGCCCCATTCATGCTCCTGTGGGAAGAGCTTCCGGGACCAGTCTGAGCTCAAACGCCACCAGAAGATACACCAAAACCAGGAGCCAGTGGCTGGAAACCAGAAGCATATTGTGAGGATTCCAGGTACCACAGCTGGATTCCAGGGACCCATTGTCAGGAGCCAGGTATCCATCCAGGGCCTTGCAGCTGGGAACCATGCACCAGTGGCCAGGACTCAAGGACCCATATTTAGAACCAAGGGTCCTGAGGCTCAGAAGGAGGCACCTGTAGCCAAGAACCAGGTGGTCACTGTGAGAACTCGGGCACCAGTTATTACCACCCCTAGGCCTGTGAATAGGACCCAGGCAGCCAACTCTAGGGCCCCCTGCCCGGAAACCAAGTCCAACTCTCATCCAACAAAGCCTTCAAGATTCAAAGTCTTCTCTTGCCCTCATTGCCCCTTGACTTTTAGCAAGAAAGCCCATCTCTCCAGCCACCAGAAGGCCCACCTCACAGAGCAGCCCAACTGCTGCTTCCACTGTAGCAAGTCCTTCAACTCATTCTCTGAGCTGGTCAGGCACCAGCAGACTCATTGGAAGCAGAAGATCTACCGTTGCCCTATCTGCGACATCTGCTTTGGGGAGAAGGAGGGCCTTATGGGTCATTGGGGGAGCTACAAAGGCAAGGGGCTGTGCCTGGGCAGTCCCCATAAATGCTCAGAGATCCTGGGTCAGTGGTTTGGCTCCTTTCAGGATGCCTCCTCCAAGGCAGGGAAGGAAATGGATCTCCTAGGATCCATACCCCAAGGAGAGGGGAGGGAGGGGAGGGAGAAGGTGCGCAGAGGCAAGAAAGTGTTGAGGTGGTGAAGGGCTTGGAATATAAATAAATGGCCTTTCTGATGGAGGTCTTTCTTTGTGTTTGGTTTTCCTGAGGACTGACCTCCAGGGTAAGGAGGCTGGGGTAGAGGAAGAGAGGTGATGAGGTAATGAAGGAAAGGGAGAAAGGAGGGGCTGGCCCCGTGGCCGAGTGGTTAAGTTCGCGTGCTCCGCTGCAGGCGGCCCAGTGTTTTGTTGGTTCGAATCCTGGGCGCGGACATGGCACTGCTCATCAGACCACGCTGAGGCAGCGTCCCACATGCCACAACTAGAAGGATCCACAACGAAGAATACACAACTATGTACTGGGGGGCTTTGGGGAGAAAAAGGAAAAAATAAAATCTTTAAAAAAAAAAAAAGAAAGAAAGGGAGAAAGGAAAAGGGACAAGAAGTGGCACACGGAGACACGTATTATTAATTAGCACCTAGCTTGTTTCTTTGTGTTTGGTAGACCATCAAGTAGTAATTGTTGAATAAAACAGTGGATACTCTGATAGGTATGAACATGGGAAGAAAAAGATGAGAGGAGGGAAAGAGTCTGAGGGACCCATCCATACAAGATGTGCAAGTAGAAGGGAGGCATTCTAAAGCAGGTGCACTGTCCAGTTTTCATCCCTTGCTTCCTGAGCTCCTTGGTAGGCTGCCAAGGCGAGATGGGGCTCTGGGAAGTAGTCTATGGGTTTCTCTTATCTCCAGTTTTGGTTAGGGTTTCCCACGTCCTCACTCTGCAGCTCACTCAGCTCTCTGATGTTTTGGACTCTTCCTGTTCCTTCTGTTCGACCCTCTACACCTCTCAGCTCTGTCCATCATGGCTGAGGTCTTGGAAGAAACAACCACAATTTGCAAAGTTGGCATGCTATAATTTGCAATGAGAGGTTCCTGGTCTCCAACTCATGGCAGAGACCTTCCTGTGTGGATTACTCTCCAGCACAGGTGTCCTCTGATGGAGAGAAGAGCACCTGCCTGGCCAAAGCCAGAGAGGGCTTCCAGATGGAAGATGGAGAGAAGAGTGGAAAGATGTGGGTAGCAAAAAGGGGGAAAGGAAGGAAGGAGTTGGGGGATAGAAAGAAAAGGTAGATAACAAAAGAAGAGAAATCAATCCTATTTGGAATTCAGAGCATTCCTGGAAGTGCAGATTGAAATGTCCCCATAGTGAAGAGGCCAGTGAGTGTGCAACTTGATGGATGCGACATCCCCAAGGACCAATCCTTGGACCATCCAGGCTCTTCACCCCTGCCAAGATGCAACATCACTCAGAAGGGGTTTCCTAGAAGGAGGAGAAAATAACTTGAAAAATCTGTCAGTAGTTTCAGTCATGAAACCATTAACTCAGGGAGAGGAAAAGCCCTCTAGGGTCATCTTGTCTCTGTGCCTGCCTCAGTGGTTGGTCTTAGAGGTGAGGCACAGGGCAGCTGCTGGAAAGAATGGGAAAGGAGGCCAGCTTGAATGGGATTCCTGCAGAGGGGCGGTAATGGTGGAGCAAATCAGACAGCAGGTAGGAATGGCCCCTGCTTCCCTCCCTGCCACCTGTGAAACTTGTCTCTAACAGTTGGCCACCTTCACTTCTACCTCACAGGAGTCCCCCCTCGTCCATGCTCTCCAGCCTCTCCTCTCCATGATTTTGATCCCTCAATAGCCCGCCTCTTCCTCTTACTGCTTTCCTGGTTTTTGGTTCTCAGCTTATAAGAAGGAAAAGAGAACTTACGTAGTTCTTCAAGAAATTGCCCTGGAAACAAAGAGAAATAGGTGATTCGTGGAAGACGACTAGCTTCCTCCCCACATCCTCCCTGTGCAGATTCTCAGTGACCCGCCCTTCCCTTTCCACTAAGGGACCCCACAGATCTCAGTAAGTGGTTCTCTTCACAGATTCTCTGAGGATCCTAGGGTTGGCCATGGGGACAGGAGGAAGGAAATCTCTGCTCTCTGAATCTTGAGCCCTGGTTCCACCCTCTTTTTGTTTCCCAGTCAGGGTCAACTTGGTCCCATGCTGCTTGGTGGTCCTGTTGCTGCCGTGCCACTGCACCTGCTAGTCTTCGATGTAGCCAGTTGTAGCAGATGATCAAGGCAACCAGGGGTCCGAGAACCGGCACAATTACAAACAGGGTTATCTTCCAGCAGGGCACCATCAGAAAGTGGCGATCTGAATCATTCACCACAGAACAAACAGGATTAACATGTGTTCCACCTTATGTCCCACTCACCCTTCTCCATTAGTTATTGGATTTCTTAACCTGGGATCTAAGAACACCAAAGGAGTCTGGATAGAATCTAGGGAGTCCATGAACTAACTTGGATGAGAAAAGCACTATATCTTTATCTTCACTAACCTAACTAAATTTAGGATTTTCTTCCATTAAAAATGTAGGCAACAAACCAGTTATTAGCAGTGTCTGTGACTTTATCATCATTGGGTATCACAGATGCTTTCATTCCTGTTAGAATTGTTGCAGAAGTCTCAAAATACTGTTTATGGTTATCAATATTTTGAAATTGCAAGTTATTAGACCTGCTGCTACATTTTTATTTAATATGTTTTTGTTATTTAAAGAAACATTTGTGTTACTGTATCACAAATTTGTTTATATTTTGGTAACTGTATTTCAATACAATGGTTTTCTTTGTAATCCTATGTGTTATATTTTATGTGTACACTTCAAAACATTATTCTGAGAAGGGATCCATCTGGTTTCACCAGACTGCCAAAGAGATTCATGGTACAAAAAGAGTTAAAGCCTTTGCTATTTGAATCCTACAAAACAAAGATCCTATTCTTCCCCTTTGGGTTGCAAAGACTGTGTGTGTGTGCACACGTGTGTGTGTGGTCTGCACACTGATACAATGTCATAAATGTTAGGATGGAATTCTTGGATGTGCTAGGTGCTAAGGGAGCAGCGTAGGGTCACCTACTGCCTCAGGAGAGGCTGTTCAGGAAGGCTGCTCAGAGCAGGGACCATCTGTGCTCTGCCTTATGGCGTCATAATCTCTGCAACATCCATTCAACAAATATTTGGCTGCCCTTCTGTTGTAGGCATTGTCCTTAGGCACTGAGCAGTCTGCTGTGAACAAAAGGACAGAGATCATATCCTTGAGAAACCAACATTCTAGTGGGGCTTGCTGTCTTCAGTCTTCCTCCAAGAAGCCTTCCCTTATTAGTCATGTGTAGTTACTCATTCTGTACTCATGAAAACTCATTCACCACATGAGTTCAATCAATGACATATATGTACTTTGTTCTTCAGTTAGTTGATGTATATGTATCACCTCTCCAACTGGACATCCAGTAATGTGCATAAAGTGCTTGTAATTCCTAGAGAATGTGTTAACATATGTAAAGCCGTTAGTATCGTGCCTGGCATGTAAAAGTATCTTTTATCTTTTATCTTACCAATCCTAGATGCAGATCATAACTTAGTCAAAGGAAGAAAAAGAGAGGCAGAGAGGGAGGGATCCAATTAGGAGCCAGAGTCCTTATTTCCCCAGGTGACTGGAACCAGTGAAACTCGAAGCTGACCTAGGAGGGCCAGGGTGGCCCAGCACTTACCAAAAGTCCGGTGGAGATTCTCTGAAAGAAGAACAAATGGAAAGGCACTTAGGAGGCACTCAAAGAGGATCTTTTCTCCTCTGAGCCTTTGTTATTTAATCACCTAAAAATGTTTCTAGTCATGACACATGGTGAAGGAAGGGAAGCTATAGGATTTTGCTTCTACCCTGACCGAAGGCAGGGAAGGAGTGAGACTCTACAATTCTTGGCTTGTTATAAGAGTTTTAAGTAGTGAGTTTCCCACCTGAAGGGAGCACAAGATACTGGGACAGAAGCAGAGATGGTCTGAGAAAATGACCATTTCGGTTATGCCAAAAGATCAGAAGGGAGAGATCTCGAAGGGAGGGTGTCTGGAACTCACCTATCTCTGCTCGAAGTTTTCCTAAAAGACAGAAAGGCAACATTTTTAGTTTGTGCTCTGGCACTAGTTGGGGCCCCTTTCACACCCAGCACCCTGGGCCATCGTGCAGACTTTCTCTGTAGCCCAGGAACATCCTTAGGAGGATGAGAAGAGCACTCGATGTGGAGCCAAGAGTTCAGGCTCTTTCCCTGGCTGTTGTGTGGATTAAATATTGGGATAAAGAACGTGGAGAACCTGGATAGACAGCAATGCCCCAAACCAAGCTTGGTCTTTGCTCCTCTTCTTGGTGGTTCTTAGTACACGTTGCCACTCCATCCCACTAGGTTGTCACTTTGTAAATCTAAAGTCACTTCCAAGCTAAATGAGAAAGAGAGGAGCTAAACATTTAGTTGAGCAGCTACTTTGTGACTGGCTCTGTACTAGGCACTTTGCATATAACATCCCCCTTAATCCTCCCTTACAACGTCGGAGGGAGGATGTTATCTCTACCTGACTGGAAACTGAGGCTTGGACAGTTCAAGTCAGTGTCTGAGCTGGATTCATACCCAGGCTGCCTAACTCCATCAATCAGGTTCTTTCTGCTCAGCCCTATGGGCTGAAGGCCTTTTTCATGTGGGAGAAGTGGGTAACTGAGTATCTGGGATGAATTCAAGGGGAGAGAAAAGACCCCCATGGTTGACCCCACCAACATCCCCCCTCACATACCCCAAGCTCTCCTCACTGCTCTATCCTTTTAGGAATGGGACGGGGAAGGAGAAGAATTGAAGGTTCTGCTTGCTTTGGCTTTGAGAAGAACACTGGTTGGGGGAGAAGTCTCAGAATGGAAGCTCTGGGCACAAAAGAGCTTCATCGACAGCTGAACCCAAGTCCTCAGTGTTGAATAGGAAAGGAGAAGACAATTTTTGAACACCTACCATGTGATAGGTTCTTTTATTTACAGTATCTTTATTTAAACCTCCTGATAGTGTAGACCTGCTCAGCTCTGAAGCTCACACTCTCCCAGTTGCATGAAGCTGTTAGGTATGGTACAGGGGCCAGAAGGTGGGGGTTAGGCCTGAGCTCTGCCACTTATAAGCTGAGTCAGCTTGAGTAAATCTGAACCACTCCAGGCCTCAGTTGTCTCCTCTGTAAAATGGGGCTATTTTATGTCAGCCCTTCCTCATAGGAAAATGCAAGGTCCTATAATCTAAATGAAAGTATTTGGTAAGGTGTAAAACTTGTCATTATGGAGTTCTGAACCCAGAAGTCACTAAAAAATAACTATTAGCTGACCAAGCTCTGAGAGGCCAGCTCATTTCAGGGAAGGATCCCAAGGGGCCCACCCTCCAGTCTGCACCTCTCAGTCTGCGCTGCAGGCAGAGGAAGACGAGGCCCACGGTGATCTGCAGGAGGAGCACGGGCAGGACTGCGATGAGAACCAGCATTCCAGGACTGACCCAGTAGAAGGGATCTGAAAGGCAAGGACCACATGGGCCGTGCTGTATCCTCAACACCCAGCATAGTGCCTGGGGCTTCATAAACTGAGTTGAATAAAGGAACTAATATCACGAAGGTCCAAAGAAGATGACACAGAATTGACACCTGAGCTTAGTCTTGAAGAAAAAGTGGGTTTGTTTCCAGGAATGGCTAGTGGTATAGAATGGCGGGAGTCAAGGTTGTATATTGGGTCAGTCTTGGAGAGTTTTGAGACCCAGCTAAGGGTCTAAGATCTGATCCTCAAGGCCACAGGGGTACATGGAAGGATTCCAAGCTGAGGAGTGACAAGATCCGATTTACTGACTGCAGGACTAGAGGAAGGAAGGAGGGAGTTGGGTTAAGAGGCCATGGTAATAGGTAAAGTGAAAAACAACATGAGCCTAAACTAGGACAGTGGTGGAGGTGAAGGAGGTCAAGGGATCTATGAACTTAAATAGGAAAAAAATACATACTTTCAGTAACCTTTCAACTGAAATTTAGCATTTCTTTCAGATTATGTTTGCAGGCAACACACCACAATAATATGAACAGAATCTTTGACTTTGTCATCAATAAAAACCACAAATTTTTCGTAACACATTAGAGTTGTTGTAGAAACCTCAAAATGTCGCTTATATTCATCACTATTTTGAAATTACACTAATTATCAGGACAACCACATATCTTGTTATTTTAATATTTTGATAACTGTATTTTGGTACAAATATGTTTTATTTTACGCAATTAAGACATTCTGAGAAGGGGGTCCATCAGCTTCATCAGTCCGCCAAAGGAATGCATGACACCAAAAAAGTTCAGAACCCCTATTCTGGATCGTTTCAGAAAGTAAGATCCACAGGATTCAGTAAGTGAGTGGGTATGGAGTGTGACAGATAATGAGGGAGGGGATGACTTTCAGCCCTCCAGCTCCCACCTAGTTCCCATTCTAGTATCTTATTCCTCAGTGCCCTGAAGCTCTACCTGCCTAATCTCAGTATATCATGTTGCACGCCAAGCCATTTTCATCTTGTTCTCTGATTAGGGGCTAGATAAAGATATTACCAATAAGCCTAGGGATTACGTATCACAGCAAGCAACATTAAACTGGCTCAGGAGGGTTTCTTGGGTATAAATACAATCTTTCAAGCTGCAATTTAAGGCTCTTGTCTGTTATTATGTTCCCCGGGAGAAAATGCAGCAAACTCTACTTTCCAAATTCTTATTGGAAGTTACCTGTAGCAAGGTGATTTAGCAAGCACACACTTCAGTTCTGTTTTTGCACACCTTTTATACTTTCACAAAGGATTAGAATCACAAAAAGAGAGAAAGGGAGACGTTATGAGCCCTCTGATGAAAAACGTACAAAGTATATAGCATCACCTATGAAGTATGCTTGACAAAATAAATCAAATCTGAATCTGATCAGGCATCTTCATCAGTTTACAGGAAATACAGGGTATGGAGCACTGTGTTAACAGCATGGGAATGAAATCAGCAAAATCTAGACCATGGAAAACTCTACAGGGCAAACACCAACGTGTGGATCTTATTCAAACAAACCAATTGTAAAAATATATTTATGAAACAATCAAGAAAATTTGAACACAGACTAAGTAATGGTGATATTAAGGAATTTTTGTTAATTTTTAAAGATGTGATAGAAGTATTATGGTTATGACTTTTTAAAAGAGTTCTTATATTTCAGTATATATTCTTGAGGATTTAGCAATAAAATGATAACGCTGCCTAGGATTTGCCTCAGAGATTCAGTTGGGGAGGGTGGTAATGAGTGGGGTCAAGTGAAATGGTTGTCTGTCTGTGTCAATAACCAGTTGCAGATAGATGATGGGTGCTTGGAGGCTCATTCTAACAGTCTCTCTACTTCTGTATATGTTTTCAAATTTCGTAATAGGAAATTTAAAGAAAGGATTAGAGACAACTAGTAATAAAATCACAAGATTGACAAGAAAAAAATAAAGTCGGAAAGGTAAAAACCTAGAGAAAAAGGGGAAGTGATTACAACTGAAACTTGCAGCAACAAAGTTACTGCTTTCCAATGCTAAATTTGTCTCATTGTCCTAGCTCTCCAGGTTGGGCAGATGGTCCCTTGTTTACTTGTAAAACACTCTTTTTTAGCCTCTTAGGCATGCAGACTGTGAGATGGGAGGAAGAGGGTTGAAATGTGGAAACCAACCCAGAGGGAAAACTTTCTCCCCTGAGGCAAAGCTTTTAGTTTCTTCTTCCTCTTTTTTTTTTTTTTTTTTTTGGTGTGGTGGGGGTGGGGAGTATACTAAGAGGCAGTTGTTGAGCTAGGAAGTTGTTGAACAGAAAAGATGAAAATCGGCAAACTGGAGAGGTCCTCATGTCAGATTTCTTTGCAGGTAAAAATCCCCCAAGAAAAACAGCTGTAGGAAGAACATTCTGTGACACACAAGGCTATGTTCATGTCCCTGCGATCTCTCTCTAGAAACAGAGCTTTGTTATCCTGCATACAATGCCACCTTCTGGTCCCAGCTCTGCAACAGTTGCCCTCAAGATACAAAAGTGATTGATTGTCTGATGTTTGAGCTGCAGGTGGGGAAGAGGGAAAGGGAAAGGACCTGAGGCTGGACCCTCGGGACATTTGTGTTCTTCAACTAAATAGCAATGAACTCTCAAAGCTCCCCATTCATCCACTTCACCTGGTCCACATCTTAACCATCTTGGGATAAAACAAAAAAATAAATCATCCGTCATGCAAAACATACCGAAAACAAAACTCTGAAAAAAGGAAGAGTGGAGGAAAAATCTATAGAAGGTAAAATCTATAAATATCTTTTTTCTTTCTATGATTATATTCAGACATTTGTTTTACTTGCTTATTCACTTGGACTATGTTTTCCAGGAATGGATTTTTCCATAATGTTTCTCATCTAATAAAACACCACAAACACATCAATGAGGGATTCATTGTAATAGGACGTGATCAATTTAACTCACTAGGAATAATGGCCTTGTTTAAAACAAATAAACAAAAAGATACTCTAAAGCAAAACAGAAAGAAGTCCCCTTGGATACTTAGATTAAGTTTCAGATTACTCTTATTCCCCTCTAGTAGTACCAAATTATCAGAAATTTATTATTTTGGATTTTGCTGCCTCCATTTCTCATTTTTTTCTGTTTTGGCTTTTGTTTCCTTTTATTTTTAAAAAAAATTTTCTTTAATTTTTCTATGTACCCACAAGTATGCATATTACATATACGTTTATAAGAATGCATAAATATGATCATGTGGATAATTACGGTCCTTTTTTTTGTTGGATGACACCCCATTCTCCCTCCTCTCTCCTCTTCCCCCAGAGTGAACCATCTTAACCTAATTTTCTTATGGGCATCCTTTCATTTTTTTTTTTCTGTAATATATCTATGTCAATATTGAATATATATATATATATATATATATATATATTCACAAACCTAAGGTTTCGTTTTTGTTCTCTACATTCTGTAGTTTGCTTTTACCACTTAACAATAATTTGTGGAATGCCTCCAAGCTACCTGGTATAGCCCTAAAACTATCTTTTTTAACAGCTGCATAATATTCATGGTATGGCTAACAATGTTTATTCAGTCACTTTCCTACTTATGAGCGTTGACTTTCATTCCAGTTTTTTCCCACTCTGAATAACAATACAACAGACATCCATGAGCATATGAATTCCTATGTACTGATGCATGTATTTCTATGGAATCAGTTCCCTAGTGTGAGATGTTTGGGTTGAAGTATCTCATCTCAATTGAGAGAATGATTAAAGTCTCAAAAGGTCTTGGCACCCAGCAAAGAATGCCTAATACTATAAAGCTCTACTCACCTTCCACTTTCAATTCCATTGCTGCTTCCTCTTGGTAAGAATGGTCTCGGAAGAAGCAGGTGAAACCTCCTTCATCTGAGAACCTTACATTCCGGATTCTGAGAGTCACCTTTCCTTCACCAATAGTGTCTCTCAGCAGCTCTGTCCGGCCTCGATATTCAGGTGCCTGCTCTCCATCTTGATCCTTGCCATTTCGGTAGAGATGAACCACCCTAGAGAAGGGGGGCCTGTACCACCCCACCTCCATGCCTGTAGCATTCTTTCCAGGAGATATGCGACATGGCAGTTCCACTTCATCCCCCACCAGAGCCCGGATGGGATGCCCTGGTCCTATTACTCTGAACTGTCCTGTCCAAGACACCAAAGAAAAGAAACTGAACATCAGAAGGAGCCTTGACAAACAAGCATGCCATGGGAAGGGCTGCTTCAAAAAAGTGAAGGAAGAAGCCACTTGATTTTTAAATGGAATTCTAGAGCTGGGGAAGGAAGAGCTCAATTTTTCTTCTTAAGCTTGAAACAAATGTTCTCCGTTTATAGAGATACTGTGAGTGTCCTGGACAAAGCATTTTAGCATGTGATCATCTCAACAGTTGCTGTTCACCTGTCTGCCAACTGTATCCATCTCTGATTCTTCAGCCCAGCATTTCGGTCTCACCTTGGAATGTGGTCTAGCATCTTTCAGTTTAATTCTCCCATGGGGCTCCCTGTTCAGCCACATTGATCCCTGATCTCTTCTTAGAGATTTTGCTTTCATCACTCCTCCACCACTACCTCTCCACCACTTCTCAGCCCACTGTCCTTGTTTCCACTCTGTTCCCAAATTCTTCTCCCCTGAGATCTTCCACCCTAGAAGTGGCTCTATTTCTTTCTTCTTTTCTGCCGTACCTTAAACCTTCCTACAGCTCCTGGACCCTGCCCTGTACATGCTTCAGTCTTTTTCCTATGTGGGATGTGTCTCATCAGGCAGACTCAGAGCTGCTAGAAGATAAGGCTGGTTTCTCCATTAGACCTGCAAAGATTTCCTGAGGGAGTGAGTGGACTAGGTTTACTCTCTTAGGTGGATCCCCAAGGCTGGAAATCTGTCTTCTGTTTCTTTTATTTCTCCCCAGCACATGAGAGCAGAGCTCCTTTATAAAAACTAATTTATTAGTGCCTGATCATGTGGGACAGAACTGTCAAACACAAGATGCTACAATTCAAAAAACATTTATCAAGATTTACCATGGGTTCTACTAAGCACGTTATATACTTCATCTCAATAAGCCCTGACAGCAACTCCAAAATGGTTGTTATCTTTATATCCCCATTTGATGGGTGAGAAATCAAAGCTGGAAAGATAGGTAAGAAGGAGTTCAAGGACAGCCTTGAGTCAAGGTCATGTTATGGAGTTTGGGCTCTATTCTGAAGGCTGTAGGGAGACACTGAAGGTTTATGAGAAGGGGAACCATGTCAGCACATCTGACTTGCATAGCAACTTGAGGATGAATTGAAGGAGGTGAGCTGAGGGAAACTAGCCTTTCTATTCTCAGGGTCTCCCCAGGGGAGGAATGAAGATAAATCTTACCTGCATAGCTGGAAGACATTTGGAGGAAGAGGAGGAGGGAGGGGAGGCAGCTGGACAGAGAGGAGCTCAATAAACTTGCCATCTCCACTCTCGGTGGGGACAGAGAGCCCCTGCGGCAGGATCAGGCCAAGCAGAGGCCCTCGGGGTGCATGTCCCCTACCACTGAAAAAGCCCAAGGGGAGGATGTGGGAGGGCAGTGCTGCTAGGGCCCTGCCTCTTCCCAGTGGCTGTGCTGCAGCTGTGCTCTGAGGAACAGCCCCACGTCATCCTTGCCAGGCACTTACACAAAAGGGCTACAGACCCGAGGGGATGACCAGGGTTTGCCTTCCCCACCCCCTCAGAGCTACGGAGCAGAGGCTGCCTGGTACTGAGCCTTCCTCCCCCACTCCCTCCCGGCCACCCAGACTTTGAAGGGGCTTCTAGGATCTGACCAGTTGGGACGGATCACTCACTGGACCTCAGGAAGAGGCTTGTCCATGTAATTTGTAATGTTCCTTCAACCCCTCTCCTCCCAGTGTTAGCCAAGGGAGAGGGATCATTGTTGCCTTTTAAAAAAGACAGAACATTTAGAGTTGGTTTCCTATTCCTACTGGCTCATAACTGTCGTTACCAGAACCTCCATTGCTCCTACAGCAAATCCAATCTCCCATCCTTGTGTTCGAGTGTATGATGGGTCGCTTCAGCTTAGTTAGCTTCTCACTCCCAAAGAATACATTTAGGAAAGTCATGAGTTGAATGTCAGGAGTTGATGGCCACTTGTGCTCAGAGACGCAAGATGGAGGAAGGAAGATCAGCAGGATCAGTGACTGTCCGTTACACAGGCATGAGGACAGGGCCAGCAATCAAGACGTATCCCTCCAGCCTGGGAATCACTCTTTAATTTCCTCAATGTCACAGGGGAAAGCAAGACCTGGAATGGAAATACAACCTTTTTTCTTACCCCTGGACTCAGCTGATTACTAAAGGATGAGACCAGTATCAGTACCACATTTGAAAAATATGTTTCCCAATCACAAGGCAAGGATGTCTCATCAAATAAGAAAAAAGGGTCAGGATGGACAATTTAAAGCCATATTGTCCAAAAGTTGGCCCCTCATATCCTTGGGTTCCTCATCTGAGGATTCAACCAACCCCAGATGGAAAGGCCTACAGTGGTTGCATCTATACTGAACATGTACGGACTTTTTTTCTTGTCATTATTCCCTAAACAATACAGTATAACTATCTACATAGCATTTACATTGCATTAAGTATTATAAGCAATCTAGATATTATTTAAAGTATAGAAGAGGATATGGGTAGGTTATATGCAAATATTATGCATCTTACGGATTTTGCTATCTGCAAGGGGGTGGGCAGTCCTGGAACCAATCCCCCCACAGATACTGAGGGATGATTGGACAGTAATCACTGGCTACAAGTGGCCATTAAAATTAAAATTAAATAAAATTAAAAATTTAGTTCCTTGTTTGCACTGGCCATGTTTCAAATGCTCAGTAGCACATATGGCTAGTGGTTACCACATTGGACAGCACAAATATAGACCATTTCCATCATCACAAAAAATTATATGGGGTAGCACTGTTCAAGGGCTGGGAACACGACTGGGACACACATTTTCTGCTTTTGTCAGAGAGGAGCACAAGGGGCTAGAAGGACAGACTCTGGTCAGCTCAGTCTGGGAGTTGCTTATTCTTTCCCCCTGCAAAGCTTCTGGAGTTTGGGCACAAGCAGATTGGGTATCCTGGAGCTGTGAGGGTGAAAGTCAAGGTCAAAAGGGTTGAATCAGTTAGGAAGAGGACCCTCTGTGCGTGTCTGACTTCCTCTCAAGTAGGAGGTTCTCTCCTTTCAGAACCTAAAATATCCGTGATGCTCTTCCTTCATCACACACATTCAGGTAGGAGAGTTATGCACAAGATGCTTTCCTGGGCAGGGTTTGGGGGTTGTAGAGTGCTTGAAATTGTCCGGTACCAGCCCATTTGTCAAAAGTTGGATGGGAGATCATGGTGGGGTGGAGGGTTTGGGAAGCAGAGAGGGTCAGGAGCTGGCCAATCAAAGCCACTTTGGAGAAATCGCAGCATCTCTGAAAAAACACTTTACTGAAAAGTTCGGTGTGCCACTGTTCTAAGTGGTTTACGTGTCTGAACTTGTTCAATCCTCACAACGACAAAACAAATGTTAAACTGTTATCACTCTTATTTTACAGAAGAAGAAATTGAGGCACAAAAGAAATTAAGTTACTTGTTCAAGGTCACGCCAGTAGGGAGTGGCAGAGCTGGGATTTGAAGCCAAGCTTTCTAGCCCCATAAATAACGTCTGAAGAGCTCACCTCACTCACCTCCCTGCCCTCAACTGCCTCAGATCTCTGGAAAAGGGGTGGATTCTTGGAGCTGAGAGAAGTCCCTTGGATGACATGATCTTTGGACAAAGGTTATGTAAACAAGGGAAAGGGAGAGGTGTCACCAGCAAAAACAAAGCCAGTAGTGTTGCCATTTACAGAAATCTGGGGTGTAGGAGCACCAGGTTTGTGCGGGGCATGGAGCGCAATGTGGATGTGTCTAAGAAGTGAAACTGTCCTGTGTTGATCAGAGCTGGTCATTTTCTTCAGCACTTAAATATTACTTTAATTGATTTTGTGTAGCAATTGTTATGTGATCTTGTGAGTATTCTCGGGTTGTTTCTTGTGTGTGTTGCTCTCCTCAGTGATTTTTGTTTAATATGCATCTCTCGTCATGTCTGATGACAGGCTGTGTATACAATCAGGTATGCCAAGTGACATACTGTAAATACAATGAATGTGTACGTTAAGTAACATGCTATCCATATGTAAGCACTCAATAAATGGTGGCTTACCCAGGTATTTGCCCAATAACAGTGCTGCATGAGCTTTTCCAGATAATGTATAAACTATACATCTCACACAAATGATAATGGACATATTGTTCAGCTTCTTGTGTTCTTTACTTAATGCATAATTCCATGTTAATACATAACACAGTTCTCTTGTACTTTTAAAAATTGATTCCTATTTATTTGTTTGTTCATTTGCTTTTGTTTCAAAAGCCAAAAGGTATAAAATACCGTATCTTAAAAATCTTCCTCACAGCCAAGCAGAGCCCACCTGTTTTCTCTGAATCCTTTCATATACACACATGCGCCACTAGAGGGAGCTCCAGGAGGCAGTCACCGCAAGTGAGGACCAACTATAGCACTTCCCTTCCCCACTCCTCACCCCTAGCTTTTTTTTTTTACATACATGGTAACAATTTACCTTGGAGATCTTTATACATCAATACCTAAAGAACATTCTTGTTATTCTATACAGCTACACAATATTGTATTGCATGAATGTATTATACTTATTTAACTAGTTTCCCAGGACATTTAGGTTGTTTCCAGTTTTAAAATATCTATTTTACTACATTGAAATAAAAATGTATTCAATCAATATAAATTAATAAATATTTAACAGCAAATGTCATGTGTCAAGCTTTATATTAGGCCTTGATTATAAAAGTTTCAGCAAGATAGATAAGGTTCTTGCCTTCATGAAAGTTATATTCCAGTTATATTGCAGCAGTATTCTAGTTACATGTGATCTGAGGGCACACAAGTCAATGAGCATCAGCCAATCGTTTTCAACCTTTTTGCTCTCACATATAATTTGGCCATGAATACCCATCTACTAGGACCAGTTACATAATTTGAGGGGCCAGTACACAATGAAACTATGGAGTCCTTTGTTCAAATAGCAGGGAAAAAGTTTTTTCCTTTCTTCTGCAGTTTCACTCTCTACATGTCATGGTGACTTTGTTTTTGCTATTTAATGTCACATTCCTTCAGGCACAGGGGTACTTATGGAGGTGAATGCAGTCCTCTGCAAGTGCCTGGGGTCCTGCCCCTCAGCTTGGCAAGAGAGGTGTGCATGCCTGACTCCAGCTCTCCCCTGTGCTCAGGCTCCTCCTGGAAGGGGGGTAGCACAGAGGGTGGCAACGGTTCCTGCGGGGAGGAGCAGACAGCTGAAAACCAGTCCTGGGGAGGCTGGGAGGTATGAGAAGCAGGACCAAGCTTGAGACTAGGCTCCTAGCCCCCAGCTCACGTTCCATTGTCCCATCAGACTTCACTTACAAAACACAAACTGAAAGATAAAATTACTAAGGATTTCAAGATGATGACACGGAGTATTAAAAACCCAAACACAGTGTCCTCTTTTAAGGATGGGGCCCCATGCAGCTGCCCTAATCTCACACCCATGAACCTCACTCTGCCTTCCACACAGTTGGAATTGTTGGCACAAAGAACACATTCGTTTGTAATTTCAATCAACATTGATAACTTGCCCTGCACAAAGTTGTATACTTTGTACAAGTATACACATTGTACCTCAGCTTTCTCCTCTGTAAGCAGAGGAATAATAACATCCACCTCATCAGGGCCGTGATAAGAATTACATAAATGAGTCCATGTGAACTGTGGATGGTACAGAGTAACAACTCAGTAAGTACTGTCATTAACCCTCACATGCAGAGACTTTTCTTTTGAAACTCCCTCTAGTGGCATAAATATCAAGAGGAATTGGACATTTTCTCTGCCACTTTTGTGCCCTATTTTCGTAGTATTTCTATGTTTAAATTGGCCAGGATATCCCGTGGAGACTCACTGACTGATAGACTGTAAAATCTCTAATTTATATCCATTTAGCCAGATGTTTCATAGGTCAGCAGAGAAATGAGAGCAAGATCTGAATCAAGCTGATGCAGCCTCCGGGCAAGTGAGTGCTTGTGGCGTGTGAGCATGTGCTGTGGGGAAGCCAGGAGCTGCTCCTCATAGTGGTGTGTTTATATAAGTAACACACATAGTGCAGAAAACCAGAAAAAATATAGAGAACATAAAACCAATGGTGTTCTGCCAAAGGTTTAAATTTTATCTACCAACGTTTTTCCATTTTTGTGTCTTCCTAGTTACTATTCAAATATTCACCAATATTTTCATCTTTCATTAAAGAAATCACTCAGCTTGTTACGAATCAGGTGAGTCAGGCACTTAGGCTTTTTTTTCTTCTTCCCAGAAAGGGAAATGATTTTGATCAAAATGTTATGAGTTGTTCTGTGGAATACGTATTAAGCTGTTCCGTAGGTCCTCGTGGGGTAGAACAGTTAGGCGCAAGCCCTCAGAGGCAGGTTTCAGTTCAATACAAAGAAAAATCTTCTCTCTATCAGAACTGTCAACCAGGGAACGGACTGGGGAGTGAGCGTTCCATTCCTGGATGCTTAAGCCAACATTGCACGGGAGGTTAGGCTAGGTGACTCTAAGGTTTTGTCCTGGCTGTAGGATCCTACAAGAATCTAAATTTTCTTTTCCCATCTTTTTTTCCCCTCCTCCTCTCCTCCTTTCCATTTCCTTGGCACCATCGCTTTTGGCCAACATCTCCGCAGGATTTGCAGGTGACGACCAGGGAGGCGCTCCCAGTCTGCCCCACAACGGCTGACGTCCACGGTTTTCCTACCGAGAATTCGTTGCCAGGAGCCTTTGTGGGCGGAGAATAAAGCTGAGACTACAAATAGGCAAAAGCGAGGTGGCTGCCAGCGAGGCAGTGACACCCACCTCCCCCAGGCAAAGACTTTTGCCCTTTCACTTTGGATCCACTGCCCTTGCTTATCTGCTTTCCTCTTCTATCTACTTCGTTTCTCTGCATTAGCCCAACCTGGACTAAGGAGGCCTATAATGTTGCTTGGCCAATAGCTCAGGAGAAGGAAAGAAGGTGGCTGTTTTGGCACCTGGCATATCTCTGGGAGCACCCACCTCTGGTGCTGGCCCTTCTGTCACTGCATTATTGCTCTGACACTAGGAAAACGTGGCAGTGGCCATTTTGGAACTGGGCAACTTTGGTCTTGCCCATCATCTTGGGGCCTGGCAATTACAGTCTTGTTTTCCTAGTAGAGAAAACTATATGGAAGGATAATTATATAGTCTGGAATTCCTAGAGCTCTTACAGGAGTGGTAATATCCTTATTCCAGAATCTTCACATACAATGGGAGATATAGAAGCTTGGAAGCCCAGGTGCAAATTCCAGGTCCATCCAGCTGGTTGATAAACGTCAGCTTCTTGTTTACTGTCCTGTGGGAAGACCTATGACCTTGGACAGATAGCTTAAAGAAATCTCAGTTTCTTTGACTCTAAAATGGAGATTATACCACCTACCTCATGGGGTTGACGTGAGGGCTAAGTGAGACAGGTACATAAAGTGCTTAGGCCTGTGTCTGGCTCTCAGAAACCCTAATACATCTATTGTGCAGGGCCTGTGCATAGAAAGTTAGGCCATGAGGGCAGGACCTTATCTTGTTTTCCCTGCATCTCCTAGGTGTGGAAGACTGAGGGATCCATAATAGACTAAATTTGTTGAAAGAGTGAATGACAAAGGAGAACACCCACCTTTAGACCTCCAGCCTTCCTATTCTCCTCCTTTCAGGCTGTGGGTCCCCACCTCAGGCACCTTCTTGCATTCTAACCCTCTAGGTCAATATTTACACTTTTACTTGATCACACCAATTTGTTAACTGAGAGGTTAGCATTTTTGACTTTGATCTTGAATTCTAGATTAGGGCTTTGCATTCTGATGAGGAACTTCCTGTGTCTGATGGCCTGGAGGGAGCTATTTTGTGGGGCAGGGATGACCCATGATAAAATGGCTTTGGTTGCTTTTCATGGGCCAGGCACAAACGTGGGTTATCTGGAGCCAGCGTCTTCTCCCCTCTTCTCCTCAGCTATCCCTTCTCTTAAGGTTATTCTCCACGGCCACTTCCACAACTTCCAAGACTCCCAGAGGTGTAGCACACAAATCCCTCTCTCTGTGTCATCTACTGTCCTCTTCCAGGAAGGGAGTACGTTAGTTTCGCTCAAGAGTGGCAGCTGGTCTCTGTGTATGTGCCAGGAAAGGTTTGTGGTTCTGGTCCTAGAGCACCCAGCCTGAGGGCTGCTCGAGGATCCTCCAGGGGCGGGCCCCGTGGCTCAGCGGTTAAGTTCACATGTTCCGCTTCTCGGCAGCCCGGGGTTCGCCAGTTTGGATCCCGACTGTGGACCATGGCACTGTTTGACAAAAGCCATGCTGTGATAGTCATCCCATATATAAAGTAGAGGAAGATGGGCATGGATGTTGGCTCAGGGCCAGTCTTTCTCAGCAAAAAGAGGAGGATTGGCAGCAGTTAGCTCATGGCTAATCTTCCTCAAAAAAAAAAAAAAAAAAAAGATCCCCTGAATGCCAGAGGAGGAAACTGAGGTCCATATTTTTGTAAATTGAGCCCAATTAAGTTGAACCAAACTTAGTCTTTCTTGGTGAATGAACTTTCTGACAGCCATTTTGACCAACCAGAGCGATTATGTTCCCATTTGCCCTTGGTTCTCAGCAACATTCTGAATGGCTGGTGTTGCCAAATCACTGGCTAAAGGAGGCAGGTGTAGTTATAATTTTATTCCAGAAAAAGTGTGGACAGGGAAAAATTATTATGTTAATATACCTGACTACAAGATTTTGAATATGCTTCTTGAAACTGTTGATTCTCTTACTAACTTACTAACAGCACCACAAAAGTTCAACCAGCTCCGTTAGTCTGTAGATGCTTTTCCCTTAGAGAAGGACAAGGACTTTGTAAGGAGCCAGTAAGCTATAAAGGGGACTGGGGCCTTAAGGTTGGTGAGAGTGGAGTTGAATGTGGAGATGTGTGTGTCTAGGGGTGGGGTGGGGTAGGCGTGGACACAGTGGTTTGGGTCAGTGTGGTTATACTTCTGGGGTGGCCTTGAGACATTATAGTGATTTCGACTACCCCAGCACAGCTTTCTGCCTAACCGGGGTTAATTAGGGCTACATACTACTGTGTTCAAAGCAGGGCTCGGAAACTGCCACCAGTCTTACCAGAAATGGGGATTTCCTTTTTATTTCATACCGTTTGATGTATTTTCACAGTGAACATATGCCCTTTATAATAACGATTTTTTAAAAAAAAGTTACAAAACAAACCAACCTGAAAAAGTTCCTTAGTTGGAAAAAATGCTCAATTTCTGAGGGGACCTAAGCTTGCTTTGTAACTAGTGCCATCTAATGGTCAAAGTAAGTTATTACTCTGACATTGGACACCGAGCGCAGGGAAGCCCCTGGGTGAAGTTCAACAGGGATACGATAGAAGGCGAGTACTTACTGGATGACATACCAGAGTCATTTGCCAAAGTTGTACAGAGTTTATACTGATCAAAATATTAATCCATCGATGAACTCACATTTAAGGATTTGGTGGGGTGTAGCATACCAACACGAATGCCAATCAACGCTGGAAATATTAATTTGCATCCATGTGGAGTTTTTAACCTCCTCAAAATGTTTTCTATGATTGTATTTGTTTCTCACAATAGTATGTGACATAAGCAGACCAAATAGTTTTACTCCCTTTTACAGATGATGAAATTGAAGCCACAGGTGTTGTGTGAGGGGCCCAAGGTCGGTCAGATGACTATTGTCAGGGCAAGACCTAGAACTCTGGACTCTCAGTTCCCAGACTGACATTCTTTTCAGGTGTTTCTGCTGGGGGGGAGATATGCAGGCTTGATTTTATATTTAGCTGTTTTCTTAGGAACCATGACCTCATGGTTCTCTAAGTTTTCTCTCCCATTTCTATAGCTTTTGTTTTGTTTTCTATACCTTTACATTATTTGCCCCAACTTGAACTCTATTTAGAGAGGTGATTTTTGGCAACAAAGCTACATTTATGTACAATTCATTATTTTTTTTCTTATTAATCAAACATATTTTAAATTGTAACTTCCTCTGGTCTTCTAGTCACCACATGTGTCTATGTGTATGAGTCATTCCACCTCAAAGTAAGGAAACTTGATGTTTTAATTAGTGATCATAACAAATATGTATACCTGTCCTGATTTTTAGGGGTTTTTCTTTTTGCAGGGAAAGATTCACCCTGAGCTAACATGTGTTGCCAATCTTCCTATTTTTTTTCTTCTTTCCTCCCCAAAGCCCCAGTACATACTTGTATATTCTAATTGTAAGTCATTCTGGTTCTTCTATTTGAGCTTAGCATAGCAGCACCACAGCATAGCAACTGACAGACAGGTGGTGTAGTTCTGTGACCAGGAAGTGAACCCAGGCCAATGAAGTGGCGAGTGTGAACTTTAACCTCTAGGCCATTAGGGCTGTCTCTGATTTTTAAATAATAAAGATGGAGCATGGATTTATTTTGCTATCTTCTGGATTCCAGTTTTAAAATCATCTTACTAGATGTAAGGACTATGATACCATGTCCTGCTCATGTGTGTGACCCCAAAGTGTCTGGCTTTATGTCTTACTCCATAAATTTTTATTGAATAAATGAAAAAAAAACCTATGGCCAACTGAGTTGCCTTCATTTACCTGTAATACTTCTAATGGTAGTTATGGAAGATGATATCAACAAATAATAATGTTTTCTTATGAGGCACTTAACAATAATGTCAATACATAGGTAGGAAAAACTTTCTGAATTCTTTGGTTTTCTCTTTCTGAGCAGACCTCTTGATGATGTTCTCTTTTTTAGGGAAGAGTCCCCTTTTGCCCATAGTTTGGTAATATCTAGCAGAATGACAAATTCATACACTATTTACCCCATTCTTCTCCCAGGAAGTGATTCTACAGATAAATTCCCGCATGTGGGAAATGACATATGTACAAAAGTTACTCAATGCAGCATTGTTTGTCATTGCAAAAGATTATAAACATCTTAGGGTCTATCAAAAGGGGGCTGATTAAATCAGTCACGAAACAGCCATCAAATGGAATACTATTTAGCTATAATAAAGCAAGAGAGAGCTCTTTATGTATTGATATGGGACTCTTCTCAATTATAGTATACTACTATTTTGTCAGAAAGGGGGAATTACATTTGTTAAATAGCAATAATCTCTCTCTGGAAGAATACATCAGAAACCCATCCTGTCCATCATGAGGGTGCACCAGGACACCTCTTGTACCCATTGTGAGCATCTGAACTGAGACTTGGCCGGGGGGACTTATGGGAGCGAAGGGAGCTAACTGTTTTTGAGAGCCTCTGTGGGCTAGGCACTTTCACGCACATGATTATCTCAGCTAATCCCCATAACAGCACCAGGAGGGATACACTATTATCCTTGTTTTAAGAATGAGGAGGGGCCGGCCTGGTGGCGCAACGGTTAAGTTCACACATTCTGCTTCTCGGTGGCGCGGGGTTTGTCGGTTCAGTTCCCGGGTAGGGATATGGCACCACTTGGCACAACATGCTGTAGTAGGTGTCCCATGTATAGAAGTAGAGGAAGATGGGCATGGATGTTAGCTCAGGGCCAATCTTCCTCAGCAAAAAGAGGAGGATTGGCAGTAGTTAGCTCATGGCTAATCTTCAAAAAAAAAAAAAAAAAGAATGAGGAAAGTAAGGCACAGAGAGGCTAAGCAAATTTTTGCAAATCTTGGTGTGGTGGCTTCAGGGGAATTTCCTGATCAATTCAGGACCAAGTGCCATAGCAGCGTCCAGAGATGGAAGAGATCTATGAGTCTGAGTGAAAGACTCAGAGAGGAGGCCTCTGTGGAGGAAAAGGAGGCAGCCTCTCTTAGCTTGCTCCTTCCAACATCCTGGTGCTTTCCGAATGGTTATTGGTGAAGGATGTGAGAAAGTATTCATTCTGGGCTGAGAAAGTGGAAAAACTCCATGTTTCTGTTTCTAAATCAACCACAAACATTCAATGAGTGTCTCCTACATTTGTAACATTACACACAAACATTTATTTTCTTGGTCTTCCTGTCCCTTCAAGGTCTGGATCATCTTTTTTCTTCCTTCTAATTCTCTCCCATAATAAGATTTTAAGTACTAATACTTTGTCAGTGTTTCAAGCTTATAGAGCACTTTGGCTTGTTTCGACCTCATAACTATTTAGTGAAGCAAATGAGTGGGCATAGGATTCCCCCATTTTATAGGTAAGGAAGCTCGGGATGAGAGAAGTTAAGTCACTTGCTCATAACAACTACTGTTTGCTAGGACACTGCAGTAGATCTGATTCTAGGAATGGTTGAAGGTGCTCTGCCCATACTAGCTGTGCCACTATTTGAGCCATTTCATCCTCCTCCCTGACCATCCATCCCTCTTCCCTCCACGTTGACCACCAGCTTACTTTGTACTCATCTGCCATGGGCCGCTAGAGTTAGAAACCACATTACCCCCAATCTCCTTAGTAAAATATTGGTCAGAAACTAAAAAAGTCCAAGATACTTGCTTCATACATTCCTCCTGCTATTTTACATTTTCCCCACTATGGCGTCACTTGGGTTGGGTGTAGGGAGAGAGATTTCAAGCAGGGCATTGGTTCTAGGATTTGGGATAGTGAGCACAGCAGGAAGATGACAGAAGACACTCTGTTTTACCCTCTGGCTACTTGACAGCAACCAGGGACAACAGGGTCACCAGTCCTTCTCCTAAGGTCCACTGGGTCTTGGACTCCTTCTTCTTTTTCTACCGCCTCCCCTTGTCCTACTTGTAATTATCCAAAAAGAATGAAAGTTTGCTCCAGATGCAATTGGAAATTCTCCACCTTTGTCCCTATTTCACAGTAGGAGCTTGGGGCTAAGACCAAGGAGTCTAATCTTCGGACGGATACTTTCCTAAGAGCAGCAGCAAGAGCAGCAAGACCATCTTCCTGGTAAAATCTTGCAATCCTAGTAGTCTGACTTGGGCCACCATTAGTGCTGCCATGTGGAAGAGAATTTGAGCATGCATGGAAAGTATACCTGTAATGCCATTAGAGGACTCATGGGTGGTAGGAGATGGACAGATGTCCTGCCAGGCCTAATGATGAAGAGGAAGCATTAGTTTGCTAATGGTAAGGCTACTGGCTGGTAAGAGAAGGGTACTGGGCTTACCAGCATCGGGGACAGCAAAATGACAGCACCTACAAATAAGGTGAGTAAGTATAGATGTTGCTAAAGGGGAACATCCTGCTAAACACTGGAGAAGTCTTCCTGGAGGTGGACTCTGACTGTGTCCCAGCCAAGTCTTCTGCTCTATGGCAGAGTGAACCTACTCCGAACGAAAATCTTACCTATGTAGTGATTACCCCAGTGGTTTCAGCCACAACAGCAATGCTGACATGCAGAGGGCTCCCAGGGAGACAGACCCCGAGGAGCCTCAGGGATGCTTCTCATAGCCAGTCATCAGGCTGAGCAGGGTCTTTTGAGTGATAAACAAATATTCTCATCTTGGCTTATTACGTGTAAGAAATTGGGCAAATTATTAAATTCATTTGAGTTTCAGTTTCCCCATTTACAAAATGGAAATAATATCTATGTCAGAGAATGTTATAAGGAGCAAGTGAGACAATCTAAGTAAAGCGTATGGCCCCAAACTGTAAAATCAATGCTATTATTATGATCCTATAACTCACAGGGTGGAAGGACTTAAGTGTGTGGAGAATGTGTCACTATTATGGCCCATGGAACAAAGCATCCCATTTCACCAATACCTACATGGTCTTTGACAAACAACAGAGACCACCAAGAGGTTAATCGGCTTGGAAAGTGGTGTGATAATTCTGTATAGTGGGGTGAAAATGGATCTTCGAGTCAGAAGAGATGCTTTTTTTGTGTATTTTTTAATTAAGCTTCTAACCAGGTAGCAGGCACTGTGCAGCTCTTGTAGTGGGGATGAAATGAGCACCATCCTCAGGGTCCCTGCCCTCATGAAGCTTAAGGTCTAGTCAGGAAGGCAGATATTACAGAAGTGATCCTATAATAAATAAGTGCTTTGAACTATGACTACAGTGTACTACAAGAGCAGCTTGCAGGGTTGGGGTGGGGTCTGGGTTAGTCTGAGGAATTCTGCGAAAGCTTCCCTGAGGAGGTGATATTTAAGCTGTTAATGAGGTGACCATAGCATGAGGTGGGGATGCTTAGGAGGGCATCTCCAGGCAGAGGGAGCTGGGTGTGCTTGGTCCTTGAATTGAAAGTATTTGAACAAGTCTAAAGAATGCAGTCAGGCCAGCATAGCTGGAGCACCATGAGTGAGAGGGAGGAGGACGTGAGATCTGGGTCTGAGACCCAGCTCTGCTATTTATTGGCTGTGTGACCTCGGGCAGATGATTTAAACTTTCTGGGCTACAGTTTTCTCGTTCAACATAGAGAAATAGTTGAAAGGATTAAGAGAGATGATGTGAGTTCTTTGTAGATTATGCACCAAGAAGGTATTATGTTTCTGTGCTGATCTAAGTGTAATAAATACTGGAAGCATCTGAAGGTGTGTATGAGTCACGCTGGCATTTAGAATTTCAGAGTGATGGTATGGAAGGATAGGGAAGGGAGAATTAAAACCAGCAGGTGTTTGTTTACTCCAGATTGCTAACAGCAGAACCTGCTTCACATCTGTCCCAGGCTTTCCCTTCTGCTGGGGTCTGAATGGGACATGTGGATCTCTGGGCCAGGCAGGACCCACTGTAATAGGGCCATGGATGTGGACCTGGTTAGGTCTCCATATAGGGCCTTTATGAGGATGCTTGCTGGTGTTTTTATGGTATTTCCACGAATAGAGTTTCTAGTTTGTTGCCTCAGATGTGTTCATTGGGCTCCTAAAACACCTATTTGTAAATATTTTCTCATGTTTATAAACTCAGTTCCACACACCCTTTTCTGTAGTTCTAAAATCCATGATGCTCTGAAAACCAAAAATTTTGTTTCTGGCTCATTT
Source organism: Equus quagga (assembly GCF_021613505.1). Taxonomy (NCBI): domain Eukaryota; kingdom Metazoa; phylum Chordata; class Mammalia; order Perissodactyla; family Equidae; genus Equus; species Equus quagga. Next base: position 34,931,753 of record NC_060281.1, read on the forward strand.
GGTGGCAAAACCTGGCCTGACTTACATCCATTTTGTGGCAAAACCAGACGTGAACCTATTTATAGTCTTTATTTACTCCACATACTATTAATAGTCATAGATTTTACTGCAGAAATGTAATTGTGTTTATTTTATTATGGGCTTTAGACCTGCACATACATATCAAATAGTGGAGTTTTCAGCGTTCTGTAGTTTCTGATAGAAAAATCTGGGTGATGTGTCTTTTTACGCTAAGTATTATTTGGTTAGGGTGCTAGTGTGCTTTGAATAAATGAGCAATCATTATAGGTACCTGAATTGGACATAACGGAAGAGACAAATCTGTTGGAGCAAAATGAACAAACAAAACTCTACCAACCGATGGCATACATGTATCATGATGCATATGCTTTTCAGATTGGCATGAATAATTATGTATAGATATTCACACTTGGTATATACTTAATTATATACATATTTAATTAAACATAATACTTGTTTATTTTGAAATCTTTAAAAATCCAATTCTCTCGCAGTTCCAGGAGTAGAAATGCTCACTAAGTTTGTGTTAGTGAGAATTGGACCTTTTCTAAATCTGTTAACCTGACCTCATATGTCCTTTAGAAGAAGGGACAAATAAGCCTACTATTTTCCTTTTTGTTGCTTAGGTTAACCAAGCATTTGATTATATTGTATTCATTTATTATAGAAGTGATAACTTATGGAGAAATCATTTATAGAGACAATTCACAGTGGCAACTTTGTAATCTGGTTATTGGCCCTAAGTACCTATGAGACAGTGTTCCCCACCTCAGAGTGTCTTGTGGGCAGGGGAGTAGGTATTTACAATGTGGTTTTTAAATTTCAGTTAAGATTTGTGAATTCCAGACTGGGTTTCCCTGTATATGCCTGTAAAAGCATAATCGAAAAAGCTTTGTAATTTTCCTGTTTCTTTTTCCTGGCAAAGAACCAAGGCCGGAAATGTCAAGAATGTACAACCGAACTAGAATTGTGTGTGGGAAGCAATTGAAAGGATTTGTTAAAGAAAGATTTTCCTTCATCTCCCTACCTTTTTCTGGCCCAGTAGTTCTGGGTGCCTACTCCTATCAAGAAAGGAAGAGAGAGAACACATAAATGAAAAATGAGGGGCAGGGTGAAACACGAGAGTCTTAGTGATATTAAAGTATGGAGGAAAGGGTTCAAGGCCTCATTAAAAAGTGAGAGTGAAGTCTGGTAGGTGAATAACTCATGTTTGAATTTCAAACATTTGTCTCATACTTTCTTTTAATAGCAAGAACTGTATAGGACAGAAAACTCACCCTGAAGACAAGTCTTTCAACCTAACGTAAGAGGACATGAATATCTTCGCTTCACACACTGACCACTATTACTTCAGATGGGAAAATGGAACCGAGGTGCAGTTTGACCTTTGGTAAAGAATGCCTTGGGGTGGAACTTGGGTGAGAGATGTGCCTTGAAACTAAGTCTGAATGCAGTGGACAGAATCTGGAAATGGACTAATAGATTTGAGTTCAAATATTGGCTCTGTCAGTTTTATAGCTGGGCGATCTTTGATTTGCTTCTGTTACATCACAGTTTACACAACTCCAAAATAAGGACATTCATATCTAGTTTGCATGGTTGTGCGAGAATTAAATTAGATACCCCTTGAAAGCACCTAGCTTCTAGCAGGTCGTCAAGAGATTAAACTACTTTGGTTACTGTTTTCAGGGCTTGTGGGGTGCTAAGTTCTGGGCTATATGTTCTCAGGGTTGGGTAGAAGATGAGGCAGAGGAAAGGAAAGGAAGTGGAAGCATGGAAAATAAAATGAACAAGATTGGTCATTCTCAGGCACTCTGAGTAGGAAGTCCTCCATCTCTATGAAAAACAGTCAAAAACTGTAAAAGGAGGTGGTGTTGCCCATGGCACAAAGAACACACGAATGAGAGAGGAAGGGTGGGATCACAGCCAGGACCTTTCTAGAGGAGAGGAGTTTTGTGGTTGGTGTGGAAGGAAAAGAAGGAAGTGGATTGGCTGTGGAAAGGGTGGGGTCAGGACCTCAACAAAGGCCCTCAGGAATATAGGTCAGGAATCTGGGAGGTGACACTGGAGGATGAAAAGGTGTGAAGGGAGGAAGTTGCAACTACTAGTGGAAAAAAGTCAGCAGTTTGTATAATGATTATAATTGGAGTCTCTGTCCACATCCTCAAATGCCTCTGCCTAAATGAATAACAGACTTTTGGCTATAGTGTTTCAACTTGCTCAGGAAGGTTTAAAAAAAAAGAAACAAAAAAATGATTATAAAGTTAACATTCATAAACCACTTGAACAAAAATTGAACAAATATGAGAAAGAAAAGTTACCCCAAAATTCATGGCCCCAGAGGCATTCGCTGCTAACATTTTGATGTATTTTCTTCCAGCTTTTTAAAAGATATATACCACAGTTGTATAAATTTTGTACCCTGCTTTTTTTCCTCAAACTCTCATATTTTCTCATCAATGTCATTCCTCTTTTAAACATGTTTCCATAACTATTCCTTTGCTTGTAGACATTCCAATTTGCCAAATCAATACTCTGAGGTTTGGACATTACAGTTGTTTTGTTTTCTGATTTAGCATCAGCAGCATGGCAATGAATATCACCAAGATAACTTTCGATTTCATAGAATCATAGACTCCTCTTTTCCAGGGGCCATTCCCTCCTTCCATCTTCCTCATTTCAGGCAGGACTCCAGGAAAGAAGAGAGACAAGTTGCCAGAATGAAAGACTAGATGAGGACCTTGAGAGCTTGTTTGTAGGCTCCCCATTGAGGGCCTACTCAGACACTCCCCTACAGAAAGGCCCTGCAGGATGTGGCAAGGGTGTCCTCTGGGTGCTCAGCCATGCCAGGACCACATAGGAACACAGAGGGAGGGTGTCTGCCGGCCAGACAGCTGAACCAGCGTGCAGACCAGGCACAGAGTCAGGAAACTCGGCTTTCCAAAGCAGTCGGGGAAACTTCTCATTCATATGATGTTTTTCCTGGTGTCAATAACTTTGTTTTAGCTGACATCCTCATGTTTTGGTTCTGCCATGCTGAGAGGACAGGGCATTCACAGGAGGGGTGGCTGTCATTTTGAGTGGTTAGAAATCCTGCCTCTCTTCTCCTTCTTTTCTGCCTGCTTTCTCACTCACTGGTTCTCAACCAGTCCCTAGGGAACATTTTGAAAATTTGTGGGCTTTCTTTTTGTAATTATACTGATGGAGGGGGCAATATTGGCATTTATGGGTAGGGCAGGAGTATAAGATAGTCTTCAAAGCATAGCACGGTGAAGAACTGTCCCTCGTCCAGACTCTCAAATGTCCCCTAGGACATTCATGCAGGTGAAAACCTGTATTTAATTATCTGAGCCTAGAATTTAATACGTTTTTTAAAAAAACGTTTTTAATATACAATGAACTTTCTAGGAATGCAATTATAGTTCTGTGTAAATTTAGGGAAGATTGACTTTGTTACAGAGAGTTGTTCAACATTTTGTTAAATCGCTTCATTGATGGCAACATGCTGGAGGTAGTTGAGTCACCAGCTCGGCACCTGTATCAGCCTGCGTTTGTAGCAGTTCCATCCCCGTGATTCTATGGGTAAATGCAAGCATCTGCTTACTTCATTATGACTTCTTGTGCAGTCAGGCCTCCACACTCACACTTTAAGGCAGTGTTCATGTCATTTTACTACAAATTACTTTTTTCATTTGTCCTTTATCTTACAGACAGGGAAGCATGTTGGTTTCTTAAAAGTTATGTGTGTAGGTAGATTATATCATCTATGAATTTTAATTCAGTATAGTAAAGGAGTCATTATAAAATACTTGATATAAAAAGGGTTGAAGGTTGAGAACCTCAGTTCTAATCAGTCTCACAGTACTTGGCTTTTTCCCATCTCTTTCCCAGGACCAGCCAGAAAGGAGCTTTCCCCTGGCTCTGCCCCCCCCCCCCCCCCCAAAAGAGACCCCCTCTTGTCTCGAGCCCAAACTCACTCCTATGAATAACACACACACAGACACCACCAGGCAATAGCCAGGAGCCTCTGGAACTGTCAAAAGGCCTGTACTTCCCCACTCTGTCTCCAGAGCTTCCAGTTCTCCCTGAGTCAAGAAATATTGATTGCTAGGCCCTTTTGGAGTAGAAGATCATGCTGGCTCCTGCCCACTTGGAGGCTCTTTTTTCTTTTTCTTCTACGACTTCAGTTTCTCTCCTTGATGCTCTACTCCCGGTCTTTGCTTCCAGTCCTCCCTCTGCGTCCCCTTCCCGGTGCAGGCGAGTAGCAATGCTGCAGGACCCATGGAGCCGCTCTGGTCTCCTAGCTCTCTCTTCCCCACACAACTCTTGTGGCGCTCAGGTGGCTCCTGGCCTTCACCCCTCTCCTCCCGCCCCTCCGTTGTCTGACCTGGCTTCTCTTTTCACCCCCGTCGGTCTCGTTCTCCTCCTGGCCCTCGGCCTCTGCCTTTCTGCTCTCACCCTGATTCAGGGATGCCTTCTCTTTGTGCAACCGTCTTTCTTCACCTGCATCCCAGATTTCCTGTCTCAGCGCCAGCTCCTCTGCCTTTGGCTCGGCTTCCCTCGCCCCCACCCCACTTCCAGTTGTCTTGCCCGCGGGTCCCCTCCCATGCGTGCGTGTGCACAGTCTCCCTCTCGCCTACCTCTCAGCCCAGCTCGCGTCCGCCCCCCGCCCCCCGGCGCTGTGGGCGGTCCAGGGCGGGGCCGGATCCGGGGCGGCTCCTGGGGCTCGGGTTGTGGGAGGTGCCCTCTCCCCGGTCTCCCCCTCTCTTCCCCCCTCCCGGTCTTCTCCTGCACCCTCCTTCTTCCCTCCGCCCGGGAGCTTTCCCCGGTCCCCGGCGCCGCCTCCTTCCCTCCCGGCTCCCCGCTCCCGCGGCCGCCGCCGCCCCAGGGAAGGAGAGACGGGGGTGGGGTTTGGAGGAAGCGAGAGAGGAGGGAGAGACCCCGGCTGGGCTGGAGCCCGGATTCGAGGGGAGGAGGGACGGGAGGAGGGGAAAGGTGGAGGAGAAAGGAAGGGGGAGCGGGGAGGAGCGGCCGGGCCTGGGGCCTTGAGGCCCGGGAGAGCCGGGGAGCTGGGCCGGCGCGCCGAGGTAAGAGCCAGGGCCCGGGGGAACGGGGCTTGGAGAGGGGCGCGCGGGGGAGGGCCGAGCCGGGGGGCCGGGGGACTGGGGGAGACGGGGAACCGCGGGGAAGAAATAGGGGAGCGATGAGGCGGCTGAGCCGAGAGCGTGGGTAAGCCGGGCTCCGGCGAGCCGCGGGGGCCGGGGGAGAGGAGGTGGTGAGAGGTGGAGTCCCGGGAGGGTGGGGGGGCCGAGGGAGGCAGGAGGAGGGTGGGGACAGGCTTTCTCTCCTCCTCTCCCCCCACCCCGCGCCGGGCTCCGCCCCCGCCTCCTCCGCGGGGCGTACTCCTCGTCCCCGGGCTGAGTCGGGTCGGAGCCTGGGAGGTAACGGGATCGAGGCCGGGCCGCCTCCCGGTCCGGGCCGCGCCGGCGGGGATCGGTCCGGTCCTCACGGCCGCCTCTCACTCAGATGCTGCTGCTGCTGCTGCTGGCGCCGCTCTTCCTCCGCCCCCCCGGCGCGGGCGGGGCACAGACCCCCAACGCCACCTCAGAAGGTGCACCCTTCTCCGGCGACCTCGGGCACCCCTCCACCCCACTCCCCATTTCCTTGCACCCGCTCTTTTCTGGTCCTCATTACTGACCCCTCAGCCCGACAAAGCATCCCGGCCTGGCAACCCCGTCTGTTTGGACCCACTTTACCACTCCTGACCTCCTTTCTGTCACCCCACGTTATTACCTAGCACCCCTTTTCCCCTGCCCCACATTACTACACTAGGCCACCTTCCTGTGGCCCTGCATTATTTCCTCCACCCCACCCCTTTCCTGGCCCCACATTACTACCTCAGTTCTGCTCTTTCCTTGGTCTCACGTTGCTGCCCAGGTGGCCTTATAAGAACCCACGCTCTTCTCATCCTCATTCAACTCAAATATCCTCCTTTAGCCTTTCTTACCAATCTCACTTGCATATCATACCCCTACACCGATTTCTTAATTACTTTTCTCCGTTACCCCCAGCCAGCACCCTTCCCTCCGATTTGTAGGCTCTCTCGTTAGCCTTAACCCTGGCTCATTGCTTTCCATCTTTTAGCCCAGGGTTCTGTCCCCATCCCCACACCCAACCTTTAGCATCCCATCCCAACCCCTCTGTCCTCCACCTGCCCATTAACCACACCCTACGCTCCCCTGTCGCCCACTGCTGACTCTGCCTTTTCCTTTTTTCCCACCATTCCTCTCTTTATGCCTCCGGGACTCACCCCTCAGGTTGCCAGATCATACACCCGCCCTGGGAAGGGGGCATCAGGTACAGGGGCCTGACTCGGGATCAGGTGAAGGCTATCAACTTCCTGCCAGTGGACTATGAGATTGAGTATGTGTGCCGGGGGGAGCGCGAAGTGGTGGGGCCCAAGGTCCGCAAGTGCCTGGCTAATGGCTCCTGGACAGATATGGACACACCCAGCCGCTGTGGTGAGTAGCCTGCAAAGCCCTTACCCTCTTCAAGACCATTCCTCTTCCTGCCTCAAACTTAGCATCATTACTTGCAAGTCAGCACTTTAAATCCAGTGTAATTAAATTCACAAATACATTTATTGAACGACTACTGTGTAAGAGGGACTTTGCTGTGCACAGTTGGGGGCAGTAAAGTTAGCAGTCTGCACATTTCATTTCATCCTCCCTTCACTAGGCCATTGACCATTTGATAAAATAACTTGATTTTCATCTTGTGAGTTGTTCTCTTTGAGGATTATTAGTGGCAGAGTATGCAAAAACCTTCTAAGATGATTTCATCACATTTTCAAATACCTCTTTCTCCAATGCAGAGATCATATATCCAAGAAACAAAACCCAGTTTAACATTAATATAAGCCAACTATAATAAGAAAGGCAAATCTGATTGTGCATCTAAAGTTACATACATCCACACATCTCAAAGCCAGAGAACCGCCCACTGTAGCTGACTTTGAAGACATCCCATTTTATGTGCTTATAGCTCCATCTTGGGTTCCAACAATGGAAATGCTTTTCCCTTTTTTCTTTTAGGAATGTGTGGATGCTTACAGGGTTAAGGGAGGAGTGGAAGCTAGGAGGAATCCTTTTACACCTGAGTTCCTGCAGAGTAGGATGCTTGTGGACCCAGACCCAAATCTGAGCCCCCCCCACCCTGCACCCCCAAGGGGAAGGAGCCTTCTTCAACTCTCCTCTCTCTTTATTTTCCTGTCTCTCCACAGTCCGAATCTGCTCCAAGTCTTATTTGACCCTGGAAAATGGGAAGGTTTTCCTGACGGGTGGGGACCTCCCAGCTCTGGACGGAGCCCGGGTGGATTTCCGGTGTGACCCCGACTTCCATCTGGTGGGCAGCTCCCGGAGCATCTGTAGTCAGGGCCAGTGGAGCACCCCCAAGCCCCACTGCCAGGGTGAGGGGAACAGCTGCCTGCATGCAGCTGATGAGGACGCTTGTGAGAGGATGGGAGTGGGGTGGGAATGGATGGTGGGAAAGGATGGGGCGCTATACATAGTAGGGGACTTTGGGGAGGCAGAGGTGAGAGCCCAACTCTTTCCTCCATCTGCCTGCCTCAAACCTCCTCCTGCAGTCTCCAGTTTCCTCTTTACCTACGTTGGGGGCTTCCTTCCTTTATCTTTTTCTTTTTATATCTCCTCCCTGCTCCCAATTCTTGGGTCTCACATTTTCTCTTTTTCTTTATGAATCTTGCCCACCATCACCCTTCTTAGGGTTTAAATACTCTAGTTTCCCCTACCCTCCATCCCTGTCTCTAAACTTAGAACTTTCTATGTATAACCCTCTTCTAGAATTGATCCCTCTCCATTTATTATATAACTGAATTATTGTAAAGACTCAGAAATAAATCATGTGTCATATTTGGAAAAATTAATAAGATTGGAAAGAATATCTGGGGTGGAAAATTACCAGGGTGAAAATAAAAAGACTTAAAATTGGCGGTGGAACTGTCAAAGCATTAAGGACAACCCAGGGATGGGGTGGGAAGAGGATAGTCCTTTTCCATACCTCCCAGACAATCTCCATCATTCCTCAAGGGAATTGGTCTTGTGCCCACCTCCTTTTTTGCCATCTAGTTCTGCAAACTTCTCCCTTTCCTGGGCACCTAGATTCTCCCTTTGCTGTCTTCTCTCCCGGGATGCAGGCATATCTCATGCTTCCTCTACCCATGTAGACTCTTTCAAGATGCTTGGACCTGGCTTTCCTCACTTAACTTAATTATTCTGCTTGTAGTGTACCATTGCATTCTGGAAATTGGGAGCCCCATCCTGGGGTGGATTTAAATTCGTTTACACAGGCCTCTTGTACTCTAATAATGTAGAGGGCTCTAATAATGGGTTCACATGATCATAGGTTTTTGTAAAAATGTCAAAAGTAAGATATTTTAACAGCAATAGCTTAAAACTAATTGTATTTGTAATTTGTAATTTTTTTCTCTTAAAGAGAGACCCCCAAATTTTATAATATTTAGGCTCCACAAAACCAGGATCTGCCCATGTCTTAGCTGTTGGCACTCCTGTCTCAAATTCTGTTGTCCTATGAAAAATAAAAGAAGAAAACCAGCATGTCCTGACCCAGAGCCCCACCTTGCTCTTATCCCCAGGCACCCTCCCCTCAGAAACGCAGGCTTCTGCTCTCCCCGGTCTTCGGCATGGACAGGTGTGGGAGGGGGCTGGGGATCAGGCCAGGGAAGCTGGGCGCCAGTGGTAACTCTTCTCTGATCCCCGTCTTTCCTGCTGCCAGTGAATCGAACGCCACACTCAGGTGAGATCATAAACCCTTATCGTGTGCACTGCGATCTCCTTACCCCTCACTCTTCACCCTTCACCCCCAGGGATTCTGCTGTAGGCTACGGGGTCTCACTCCTTCTCCCACCTCCCCCCACCCACCCCAGTATGCGGCCGGCCCCTTCTTTCCCTACCTGTTTCCTGCCTCCAGTCCCGGTTTTCTGCGAGGCTGCCGTCCCTCCCATCTCCCTGCTTGGCAGCACATCCCTGGGCTCCGCCTCCTCCCAGACTCTGCTTCTTCCAAATGGCAGAGCCCCAGCAGGGGGCGGCAGGGTGCTGGGAGACCCTGAGCTACCACCTTGTCTGCCCCTGTGGGGTTCCTTCCGACCTTCTCTGGAACCTTTTCCTACCTGCCCCCTTCCTAGGATTTCACCTGACGCCTCCATCAGCCCGGCCCTCCTGTCTCACCCCCGCCTGGATCACTCTCCCTCCTTCGCTACTCCCCGTATCCTTTCCTTCTCTGTACCCTTTCCCTTCTCTTTTCTCTCAGTTCCTTCTCCCATCACCCTTTCTCAGCCTTCTGTCTACCCAGCCTTAAGTTCCCTTCCTCGATCCCCATCACACCCCTTTACACCAACCGTCCTTTTCCCCACCAACACTCTCTCCAAAACCGTTGCTGTCGCCCTTTCCCTCACAACCCTCAGTCCTTCACCCCAGCTATTCACACCCCCATTAAGACACTCAGGGGCCAGCCCCTTTTCCTTCGCGTCCCACTCTCATCCTTCCCTTCTCTGTCCCCCGCCCCTCTGTGCTTCAGCCTCCCGCGGCTCCCTCCGCCCACCCCGCCCTCCCGGCACGCCCCTTCCCCTCTTTTCTCCTTCCCTCGTGTCCGCTTAAGTGGGACCCCTCCCTTCCTTGCCCATTCCTTTCCCCCTAGGGGTCGCGTCCTCCCTCTCTTCCCCACCCCTCCCCTCTGACTGTCGTTCCCACAGCGGCGCTCGCCTCCATCCCCGCCCCCTTCCTCCCTCCCCAACTCCTGCCCGCCCCCCACCGCTGCCGCGCGCCGCCCGTGACGTCAGAGCCCCCTCCCAGCCCTACATCTCCCTCCTCCTCCTCCTCCTCCCCTCGGTCGGTCAGTCAGTCCGCGAGGAGAGTCCGCGGTGGCGGTGGCGCTGGCGGGAGCTAGAGCTGTGAGGGCCGTAGGAAGCCAACCTTCCCTGCTTCCCTGAGGCCCTAGCCCCCTCCTCCCCACAAAACCAGGGATGGAGGCGCCTCCTCGACACCCCCTCAGCAGCCCTCCCCAGGAAAAGTGTCCCCCCTGAGCTCCTCCCCATCCCCAAGCAGCTACCCCCGCCCCCCGCCATGGGTCCGGGGGCCCCCTCTCCCCGGGTAGGGTGGCCACTGCCGTTCCTAGTGGTGATGGCGGCAGAGGTGGCTCCGATGTGGGCCTCCCACTCCCCTCATCTCCCGCGGCCTCACCCGCGGGTCCCCCCACACCCCTCCTCAGAACGGCGCGCAGTGTACATCGGGGCGCTGTTTCCCATGAGCGGGGGCTGGCCAGGGGGCCAGGCCTGCCAGCCCGCGGTGGAGATGGCGCTGGAGGACGTGAATAGCCGCAGGGACATCCTGCCGGACTATGAGCTCAAGCTCATCCACCACGACAGCAAGGTAGCCCGGGACATGGGAGTGGGTGGGAAGTGGGGTCTGGGGGGGCAGGGGGCCAGCTTCACGCGCCTGTCTGAGTCGCTTCTGGGATTGCGAGGCAGATTCCTCCCATGTGTGACTAGCAGGAGATGGGCTGGGCGTGCGGGAGCTTGAGGGGAGTCACAGGGGCTGGAGGGTCAAGATGAGGGTCTGGGGTTCAAGATGGTTAATCACGGTGCAAGGCAGACCCTTCTGTTCCGAGGCCCATGGAGGTGCCCGGCTTTGGGGAAACTGATGGATTTAGGGTAGGAACTGAGCTGATCCTGATTCTCTGGGGAGTAAACTAACCCTGGGGTGGGTTGGGGGATGGAGGGAATGTCAGAGGTGGGGAGCTGGATCAGAGGTTTATATTTACCATAGTAACGAGGTAAATCTTGGCAGCAGGTTGGAGCTGGAAGGAATAGGGACAGAATGAGGAAAATTTTGAGGGACTTGAGTGCTCTAGTTTATTTATCACAACAAACAGCAAGGTAACTGTGAGCTCTACCTGACTCCTCATCCCTCCATCCCAGCCCTGTGGAGGGTTCCTAGACTGTGGGAATAGATGGCATATTGTGGTTGGTGACGGCTAATGGTCAGGAGATGGGCAGAGGCATTGGGAAAATGAATTGGATTAGGGGGTCACAAAGGAGTCCCCACAATAGCATGGGGTTGGAGAGGAGTCAGCATACAGGGAGGAGAAAGAGAACAGGTAAGAATGGCAGTGGGGGAGGGGGGCAAGGAGGAGGGGAGGGGGCAGTGAGAGGTCCTGGGGCATCCTGTGGAACCCGTGCCCTGAGTTATCTTCCCTACAGCATTGTGGCCTCTAAGCTGTGAGAGGGGAAATAGGATGTAGGGTTAGGGAGGTGGGCAAGGAGAGGGGGAAGGTAAGAAAATTTGGGTCTGGGGTAGTAGGGGATGGTCTTATAAGATTCCTTTTCCACCCCTATCCTTACATGTCCTTACATGTATACTTGTATGGGGAGTATGGGGAAGGGTGTGACACAGGGAAGGAGGGAGATTTGGGACCTCAAATTTATCTTCTCTGATATGTGGCCCCAGAGACTTAAGGGATTGAGGGAGAGTGAAAGAGAGTACAGAGGTGAGGATTTGGTGATCTTATCCCTGCGATGGACTGAGGATTTATATTCATTCTTTAGAACAGAAATCTATACCTGGAAATAGCTATGTGAAGAGAGGAGGGGGCAGAAGTGGGGTTGAAGGTAGGATGCTTGGGGAGAAGAGAGCACGGGACTGTTAGGAGCTTAGAGAGGGAACTTCAGATCCCTTCTGACACCATCACAGTGATTCTCAAACTTCAGTGTAGTAAGAATCACCAGAGGAGTTTGCTAAAAATATATATTCTAACTCCTTGCTTGGGGTGAGTCCCAAGGATCTGCATTTTTACCAGTAAAAATCCTGCCCTGGTGAATGCCTATGTTAGCTAACTCCAGGATGCCTTTAGGAAGAGCAGCAGGGCACAGGAAAAGATTTGGGTATAAGAGTAGGAGAGGCAGGAAGAGAAATAGAGGGTGAGATCTGATGGAGGGGTCAAACTTAGGAGAGCAAGAGAGAGAATTGGCTATGGGGGATGGGAGTATGGGAGAGAGGCAGGGAGAGATGGGTGCAGGCTTTAGGATAAGGGATCACAGGGAGCTAGGGGAGCCCTGTGTATGAGCTCAAACTCATCCACCATGACAGGTGATTCCCTGGAGGTGTTGGGGAGCAGATGGGGAACCTGAGAGAAGGGAGATGGAGGAGAAAAATAGCAGAGGCGGCAAGGGGGAGATGGAAAGGCAGACAAACTGGAATGTGTCAACTGGAATATGTCGTTTCCTGCCTGCAAATCCGGATCCTTGCAAGAGCAGAAGAGAGGGAGGAGAACACAGGAAGTCTATTGGGGAGGGGGTGAGAATCACATGGTAGAGGGAATCTGCAGTGATGAATAGGGTGTGGAAGGAGGAAAGGGATGTTAGAAAAGCTAGGGAAGGAAGAGAAAACCAAAGAAGAGACAGTAGGGTGGCATACATTGCCCTGTATTATCTATCTTACATGTTTTCATATGTCCTCATTGTTCCTATCAATCTTTTCTTCAGACAAGAAAGGAAGGGGCCCTGAGGGGCCTTAGGAGAAGGTGGGGTAGGGGTACCAGGATCTGGAGTAATAGATGCTGGGAGAGTGCGGGAAGGTGGGACCTGAGAATGGTAAAAAGGGGATGAATAAGCTTGAGTGTTCAACTGCCTTAGCAGGGGGTGGGGTAGGTGGGCAGCAGAGAGTTCCAGATGAGTGTTGGTCCTTTAGATTCCACCAGCCTCCCCTGCTCCCCCTTCTCCATCTTCCCACAGTGTCCCAAATGTCAGGCCTCAGTGGGAAGCAAGCAGACTCCAAGGCACTTTCATTATTTCCTTGCTACTTGCCCCCCCCTTTCACCCTCCCCAGTCCCCTATGCCTCCTGGCTGTGTCTCCTCTGCTCTGGCTCCCCGCTGGCTTCCATTTCTTCTCCACTTCCTTTAGGGCTCCAGCAGCTTCTGAAATGTCATATTTCAGCAGGAGGGGACCAGGCAGTGGGAGACCCGAGGCTGGCTCTTCTTCCCCCTCCTCCCATCATTCCTTTCCTCTCTAGCTTTCTGCATTGTTTACTTTCCCCATCTCCATGCCTCTCTTTCAGGCACCCCAAAAAGCATCTGGTTTCTTGAGAGTCCCATTCTATTTATTTTCCCTAGTTCTTCCCTCATCCTTGTTTCTTCCCTGCTTTTACCGAGTGTCTCTTTTTCTAATGGACCCATCAAATGTCAGGGCCCAGCAGGTGGGGATGAATCTGCTGGGCTGGGACCCCCTGGTGGTCTTGTTCCTGTTCTCTCTTGTTTGTTTATCACTAGCCCTGAAAAGAAAAGAGGGAGCAAAAAATGGAAGGTGGGGAGAGGGAATTTGCCAGAGGTGAGGGAGGAATTTTCATAATATGGCTTTGAGGAGGCTGTCTGGGGACTTGGGGGGAGTTTATTCATATTCCTGCAGACTCTTCTGGCAGATGTTTGGAGCATAGAAACATGGGGTTAGTGACAGGGGTGATAGAGAGAAGGTGGGTGGGGGATGTCTGAGGATGAGCTGAAAGGAGGGAAGGTGGTATATGCATTAATACTGCCAGAGGGGTGTGCAGGAGACAGTGCGGGTAAGACGCCACGTGGAAGACAGAAAAGGGTGTCTAACGAATGAAGGAAAACAAGAGACTCGACAGGGAGAAATTTCAAGAAGAAGACAATGGTAATAATGATAAAAGGGTTTCAGCAGAGGGATGGGTAATTGGGGAAGTAACTAGGCTGTTGGAAAAAATAAAAGAGTAGGCATTGCAGGGAGGGGATGAGCCCCAGGAGAGCCTGCCCTCATCACCTCCTCCTCATTCAGTGTGACCCAGGCCAAGCCACCAAGTACCTGTACGAGCTGCTCTACAATGACCCTATCAAGATCATCCTCATGCCTGGCTGCAGCTCCGTCTCCACGCTTGTGGCTGAGGCTGCCAGGATGTGGAACCTCATTGTGGTAAGCAGGGCTGTGAGGGTCAGAAGGTGGAGCCGTTCCCTTTTGGGCTGTACTAAAGAGGGTGTGTATTGAGGGTTTGTATTTAAGAGGACTGCGGAGGACCTGCTTCCAAGCTTCAGAGTTCTTTGCAGACCTGAGCTAGTCGGCCTCCTAGCAACAGTGGCCTGACAGTGCTGCAGCTGACCTCGTTCTTCTTTGAAGGAATGGAATTTAGATCGGTGGAAGAGCATTCTGATTGTGAGGGGGTGTGTGGGCCTTTGAGAATCACTTGCCTCAGGCAGAAATAGGGAGGTTTGGAGAGAGTTAGGGAGAGAAGCCCATGGTGGGAGACGGGTTGAAGGAACTCTTACAGCTCTTAGTGAGTCCAGGATGAACATACCCTTTGCACTACCCCTGTCCCTTTTAGCTTTCCTATGGCTCGAGCTCACCGGCCCTGTCAAACCGGCAGCGTTTTCCTACATTCTTTCGAACTCATCCATCAGCCACACTCCACAATCCTACTCGTGTGAAACTCTTTGAAAAGTGGGGCTGGAAGAAGATCGCCACCATCCAGCAGACCACTGAGGTCTTCACTTCGGTGAGGAGGGGTGGGGTGAAGGGGGCATTCACTCAAACTCCAATGCGGAGAGATGTGAGTCGGGGTTCATTTGGGCGGAAGATCTTGTTTCTTTATCAAAAGAGAACGCATTCCGAGTGGGTTAAGTGCATGTTCTTTCTGTAGCCAGAGGAATGAACTGTTGAGTTTTTAGGATCCTGTCCAACTTTTTGGTTTTAGGACTTTTTCTCCCCCTTTAATACTCTGTTTGTCAGACAGACCCAAAATAACCCAGTTCTATTAAAGCAGGTTCACGCCAAAGTTGAGACAAGGTAAGAGAGCATATGGGATAGGAACCCAGGAAAGTAGCAGATCTCAGAGGCGCTCAAGGCAAGTGGTGATGGATGTGAACAGGAACAGAGGGAATGGAGCTGTAGAAATGGACACAGGGACAGAGGGGAAGGAGACAGGGAAAGAGAGAGGGAGAGAAAGAGATGGAGATGGAAATAGAGAAAGAGAGAGAAGAGACCGAGGCAGACAGACAAGTATAGGTACATGGGTCTGGTAGTTGACTCTGAGAGAGAGATGTGGACAAACAAGGAGAGGTAGAAGAGGCGATTTGTGGAGGTGGAGAGGAAATACAGGCTCCGTACCTGAAGAAGACGGTCTGCCTCCTCGCTTTTGTTCTATTCTTTGGATCCTCTATCCACTCTTATGTTCAGTGGCCCTTTAATCCTCCCCTTACTTTCTCTCAGTGACTCAGGACATTCTTCTCTGATCCTTTCCTCTATTTGCCCCCTTGTTTCTTGAGGTTGACATCATCCTGTCTATGCCAGACCTTTCCTGTTCTTTTCCTGTTTCCTGTTTCCTTTTCCTCCATTTTTGCTGTCTGGTAGGAGCAGGTTGAATGGGGTGACTTTCCCAGACACAGATCCTTGGGAGGGGCTCACCATGCACCTTCCCAGTTGGAAGCTACATCCTAATACTCCAGATGCTTTCCTTTGGACTCTCCCCTCCCCTGGGACAGAAGCTGTTGAAGGGAGGTTCAGAACTACTGTTCCCTTGCTCTGAGTATGCAGTCCCCAGGTAACATCTCCACTGTTTACCCCCTTGTACACTCCATGTTTTTTCTATTTGTTTCTCATTGCCAACCAAGACTCTGGATGACCTAGAGGAACGAGTGAAGGAGGCTGGAATTGAAATTACTTTCCGCCAGAGTTTCTTCTCAGATCCAGCAGTGCCTGTCAAAAACCTTAAGGTGGGATGGCCTGGAGTGGTGGGCTCAGCCTGCAGAAGGACCGGGTAGGGGAACAGCGGTGGGTTGGAGAAGAGAGTCAGGCGGGGGCAGGTTGTTTTTTTTGGTATTGAGGTATAATTGACGTTTAACATTGTGTAAGTTTAAGCTGTACAATGCGTTAATTTGATACATTTATATATTGCAATATGATTACCACTATAGCATTAGCTAACACCCCTATCACGTCATATAATTTTGATTCTGTGAAGCAGTGGCATCTCCTGGGGAAGGTTAGCTCCATCTTCCAGTTGACATTTATCCATTACCCGTTGAACAGAAGCCTGCACTAAGCTCTTTGGGACAGGAAATCAAAGCTTTGAAAGCGCTGGCTTAGCCCCTTCAGTGTTTCCATGCCTCCCTCAGGAGCTCTGTTTCTCTCTATTCTGTAGCGCCAGGATGCCCGAATCATCGTGGGACTTTTCTATGAGACTGAAGCCCGGAAAGTTTTCTGTGAGGTGGAGTTGGAATCTGTAGAGGGAGGGGGACTGGGTGGGCTCTTTGCCTTGGGTGTCTCATGGGATCTCATCTCTGTACCTCTGCTCAAATTGATAGCAAACGATCCGAGGTGATAATTAATACCATGTCCCTGTCTGTTGGCTCTGACTCCGTCTCTTGGCTTCTCACGCACATGACACTTTCTCTAGATCTCATTTTCCTATCATTTTGTGTTTCTGGAGGGGCTCATGAAGCCCATCTTTTCTAACTGGCTGGAAAAGGCCACTCAGAGACAGACCTGGGGAGGAAATTTGAATGAGGAGTAGTTGAGCCTTTCCTACTACTCCCAAGACTTAAAGAATTCTCTTTTTAATTCTCTGCTCTCTGATTCCCAAGAGACTGGATAGTGTCAAGTAAGATAAGACAAAAGACAAAACAAAGACCCATCCCTCCTCCTCCTCTGCTTTTAGGTGTACAAGGAGCGGCTCTTCGGGAAGAAGTATGTCTGGTTCCTCATTGGGTGGTATGCCGACAATTGGTTCAAGATCTATGACCCGTCCATCAACTGCACAGTGGACGAGATGACTGAGGCGGTGGAGGGCCACATCACCACTGAGATTGTCATGCTGAACCCTGCCAACACCCGCAGCATTTCCAACATGGTGAGAGTGTGAGGACTTAGAGGCTGGCATCTGGGCAGTTGGAGGGGACTGAGGCAGCCTCTCAGGGGAGGGGAGCAAGCGTAGAGTTTGGAGGTGCAGGAGGGCGGGGGCCTCTGCCCACCCTGAACTTGTTTGCATCGTGTTTCCTGTGGAGTCCACCTCTGCTGTGACTTCCTTGGCCAGGAAGAAGAAAGAAATGAGAGTGGTATGTTTAGTAGGCCCCTGATGAGTAGAAGGGCTGTTACCATGGAAACGAGGAGCAGTTGGCAAGAAGTCAAATAAGAGCGAGGCGTTAATGATAATATAGGTGCTGTATATGCAAGCATACCTTTCCGAGAGCGCTGTTCCTGGGCAGAAATGCATTTTATTTTCTTGGTGACTTCAGAACACTTTAGAGTTGTTTAATATTCACTCCTGATTGATACACGATTAGCTTGGCTCCTGAGGCTTTTTTATGATTCTCTTTTAGAATTTTAGATGTAAAAGGGACTTTTGAAATCAGTTGGCCCCAGATAGCTGGTTAGTGACAGACCTGGAGCTAGAAGACACATTCTCTGATTTGGGAAGCCTGGGGCAGCCCTGCAGGTGAGGCGCACAAGTGAGCAGGGCGTGGTGGGGAGAGGCTGCTTCTTGCTCAGCACTACATCTTAACGAGTGCAAGAATCTTGGGCAACCTATATGTCTGCTTATCACACCAAGGGTAGCCCCAGGTCTGGAATACTTGCTTTGAAGGTAAAGCCCCCAAATATCTTATTAAAATAAAAGTTGTAGTAAAAAATTGTTTTTTGCAGTAAACTGGGAGCTTAGATACATGATTTCAGTGATCCTCATGGCAATACTCTGATGTACATTTATCATTTTCATTTTATAGACCAGGAAATTGAGACTCAGAGAGGTTAAGTGACTTGTTCCAGGTCGTGCAGCTACTGAGTGGTCACACTGGATCTGAATCCGAGTTTAATCTAACTTCAAACCACTCTGTTCCATCACCTACCATGGAAAATCATAAAATCTGGCTAAAAAGTTTGTACTTTAATTGGCTGACACTGTTTAGCTGATGGAAATTTTTGAGCAAGGGAGAAAGAAGATTCAGGACATTTATTCTGGCAGTGGATTGTTATGGAAGAGTCCGTTGCCATGTGGATTCTGGTCATGGACACTGTCCTGGGACATTCTAAGAGATTCTGTGTTTAAGGTATCTTGGTTGAAAAATATGATGGAAAAATTCTGCAATGTCACTTCCCTGTAGAGCACCTGAGAGGTGAGTCGTCCTTGAGAACCTGGGGAAGTAGCAGAGCTGGTAACTGAAGCCAGAAAGGCTTGTGAGGCCCTGAGCCCAGGAGCTGCCAATCGTGGCTTCTGCTCCACAGCAGGGAGCTGGAGGAGCCCCTGCCAGGAAGCGGGGATTTGGCTGGGGTATAGACGGATGTCTGGGCTCTGGAGCAGGATGAGTTGGAGAGTCTCTTTCTGGCTCTTGGTCTCTAGAGAAAGATGGTGCACGCCTTCCAGGCTTAGAGGTGTCACTAGGCCCATTTGGTAGCCTTAAAATGCCTGGTGGAGAAGCCAAGATTTTCCAGAGGGTAGAAGCAGTCTCTACAACTGACTAGGGAAGGGATTATAGCAGACTCAACCAGGACCAAGAGAAGCGGATCAGAAGCAAGGGTTGGGCCTAGGGCCCAGAGCCATGGAGATTTAGAAAAGAAACAGAGTGGCCTTCACTCTGTAAGGAAGGCCTTGAGTTTAGATCAGTGGTTCTCAGACTTTACCTTCCTTCAGAACCACCTGGAAGGTTAGTTAGTGCACAGATTTCTGGGCTCTTCTCTTGGAAGTTCTGATTTAGTAGGTCTGGGGGTGGGAGGGGGCTGGGAATTTACATTTCTAACAAGTTTCCTGGGAATGTTGATGCTGCTGGTCTGTGGACCTCCTTTTACAGCAAGTGGTTTTCAACCAGAGGTTGCAATGTCTAGGGACAATTTTCATTCTTGTTTCTGGTATATAGTGGGTAGGCCAGGGATGCTTCTAAACATCCTACAGTACACAGGACAGTTCCCCCCAACAAAGAATTATCCTGCTCACAATGTCAGTAGCACAGAGATTGAGAAACTCTGGTTTAGAGAGTCTTTAGGAGCCAATTATAGGAGAGGGGGCTATCGTGGTTTTGGAGAAACATTACAGCTCTGGGCTAGAGGGGAAGATGGAGATGGCATACCTGGGGAAAAGATTGTGAGTAAATTCCGGTCGGGATAGAGGCCCCATCAGCCCTGGGTACAATACAAAATAAAAAGCTACCTGAGGATGCACATTTTAGGTCACTGTTGAGCATCCATTCTCACATATAGAGACAGCCATATAACGCTATTAAAAAATTAGGATCATGAATTTGTACTAGGTTATGTCACTGATTTCTGTGGGTTGTAGAATTTTTGTTGTTGTTCAGTTTTCCTTAAGTTGCCTAGTAACATTTCCATTAGAAAATTTATAACCATATCTTTGCTGAGTCAAGGGGGAAAGATGTGTTTTGTAACTTTAGTCATGGAGGGGCAGTGGTGCTCCCAGTGGCCAAGCGTGTTAGTGGTAGTGACCTGGAGCCAGCAGAGAGGATGAGGCTCTGGGCAGGAGGCGGCATCATGCAGAGCAGATGATTCCCTCCCCATTTGGGTGATTTTATGATGCAGTATTTACTTTGAACTGAAGATTGGGTAGACTTGGAGGCTGAAGGACTGTTCAGAAAATGTCAGCCTAGCTGTCTGTCGAGCAGGTGCTCTTGGAGAGGGGCATTTGTGCTTACAGAGGCAGTGTAGGATTGTTAGGAAGAGTATGGACTTGAGGCCAGGCTGCCTGGGTTTGAATCCCAGCTCTGCCGTGCACTAGCAGTATAACTTCAGGAAAGTTAAGCCTTTCTGTGCCTCAGTTTTCTTATCTCTAAAATGGGTATAAAAATAGGATCTACCTCATTGGGTTATCTGAAGATTAAATAAATTGATATATGTATCTTATGAAAGAGCCCAGTAGATAGTAAGGACAATATAAATGTTGGGTATTATTATTATTATTATTAACATTATTCTGTGTAGTGAGGGATAATATTAATGAAACATTTCAACAAAAGAGTTAAGAGGACTTGGTGATTTGAAAGAGTCTAAGGTGATTCCAGTTTCAGTCTCATGTATTGGGGAGTGTTGGGGAGGAGGAAAGACCGAGCTTAGTCTTAGATATTTTGAATTTGAGATCACTGATCATATAGTTACAAATAACTTAGAGACAGTTGGAGATATAGGACTTGAAATATTATAGAGCCGAGTATCAGTAACAAAGATGAGGTTGAGAGACAGAGAAATTCCCAAAGAGAAAATGTAGCTTACTTTAAAACCAGCATTTTATACATGCTATTATTCATCCTTATAATAACTCTTCAAGGAAGTTAGTATTATTCCCATTTTAAAGCTGAGTAACAAATTAGTGAGGTTTAATAACTTGTTTGAGATTACAAGAAGTTGAGATGGATTAGTTAGAATTGGAATCCATCCATCCATCCATCTGTTTATTCATTCAATGGACATTTTTTAAAAATACTTTTCTTTTTAGAGCAGTTTTAGGTTCACAACAAAATTGAGAGGAAGATACGGAGATTTCCCATATGCCCCCTGCCCTCACACATGCATAACCTCTCCCGTTATCAACATCCCCCACCAGAGCAGTTACAAACTGATAAACCTACATTGACACATCATTATCACCCAAAGTCCATAGTTTACATGAGGGCTCACTGTTGGTGGTGTACATTCTATAGTTTTGGACAAATGTATAATGACATGTATCCACCATTATACTATCATACAAAGCATTTTCACTGCTCTAATCCAATGGATGTTTATTCTTTGTCCATCATGGGATGGGTGCAGTGCTGGATACTGAAGATTAAGAGCAGAATGGAACTTGGTTCTGATCTCAAGCGTAGTAGAGCAGAGGCCTGTCTGTCTTTAAAGCTCAGGCTGTTTCCCCTGCACCACACTGCATACATCGTTTCCACTCCCCACTCCCCCCACCTCCAGAAAGTTAAGTATAAAGAAAAGTGGGCAGGGCATGGGGAACAAAGATTCTTTCTTCTTCATTCACCTATTCATTCCTTTGTTAGAGTGTGTATATGTTAATACATTGCAAATCTAAACAGAGTTATATAGTGCCCCTGTCTATTATTTGTGCCTTGCCAGGAGATGGCCACTGAGCCTTCCTTTGTATGGTTTCTGGGAGGGAAGGAAGGGCAGATGTAATTTTCTCCATAATGTGGAAAACATTTCCCAAAACTGAAGCAATTAGCCAAACAAAGTTACTGCCAGCTGTAGAAATTCAGGTCTCTCGACCTGTTTCATGGCTGAGTCAAAGAAACTATCATTTTCTCAGCTTTCTTGGAAAAAGAAAATTGAGGTTTGGGAGGGCTTTGGGTAGAAATTGAATAATGGACTTCAAAAATGTGAAAGGTGAGGGCAGCCCCGTGGCCGAGTGGTTAAGTTCGTGTGCTCCACTGCAGGCGGCCCAGTGTTTCATCGGTTCGAATCCTGGGCGCGGACATGGCACTGCTCATCCAGCCACGCTGAGGCGGCGTCCCACATGCCACAACTAGAAGGACCCACAACTAAGAATATACAACTGTGTACTGGGGGCTTTGGGGAGAAAAAGGAAAAAAAAATAAAATCTTAAAAAAAATGTGAAAGCTATTTCTGCTATCCTCAGTCTTCTGAAACCCCTCTAAGAGTGAACTGAAAGCAGAGGAGGATGGCAAGAAGTTAGCACACTAAAGAAAAATCTTCCTGGGGCCGGCCTGGTGGCGCAGCGGTTAAGTGCGCACATTCCACTTCTGCGGCCTGGGGTTCACCAGTTCGGATCCCGGGTGCGGGCTTGGCACACCATGCTGTGGTAGGCGTTGCACATAGAAAGTAGAGGAAGATAGGCATGGGTGTTAGCTCAGGGCCAATCTTCCTCAGCAAAAAGGAGGATTGGCAGCAGTTAGCTCAGAGCTAGTCTTCCTCAAAAAAAAATTCTTCCTGATTGACAAGCAGAGTGAGGAAGGCTGTGGTGTCACCTTTTCTGGGATCTTTCAGAATTGGAGGAGCTGTTAGGTCCTGGGTGAATTCTGTTAAGAAAGTCTGAAGGAAGAGAGAACATCAACATTGCAGCTCTTCATTGGAATATCCATGTCTCTTACTTTTCTCTCTCTCTGTTTTCTGTCCTTTGCCATTCATTATGCAGTGTTTATTCATTAAAGTTCTCTGTTTGTAGTTCTGAGCTAGCAGCTGTACACACTAAGGCCATGGGACCCAGTTAATCCCTGTTCTAGTCTGGTAGCTTCTGATCTAAGACAGACATATGGGTATAGTTACAGATTTTGAATGTACATATGTTCAATCTGACAACATGAACACAAACCATCCATTCAAGTTGCAGTGTCGGAGTCAGAATCAGATGCCTGTCCCCCCTTTTCCTCTACTCCAATCCTTTCCTCCTGTTCTCCCTCTCCAGACATCCCAGGAGTTTGTGGAGAAACTGACCAAGAGACTAAAAAGACACCCTGAGGAGACAGGTGGCTTCCAGGAGGCACCCCTGGCCTATGATGCCATCTGGGCCTTGGCATTGGCCCTGAACAAGACATCTGGAGGGGGCGGCCATTCGGGTGTGCGTCTGGAAGACTTCAACTACAACAACCAGACCATTACTGACCAAATCTACCGGGCGATGAACTCCTCATCCTTCGAGGGTGTCTCCGTGAGTTACGGCAGCCTCCTTCATACTCCCCTGTCCTCCCATCGAGAGAGAGATCTCTCAGAGGCTCCTTCTCCTGGGAACATTCATTCTCCCTCTCCCGGTTACCTCTGCAATAATCAGTCTCAGATCGGGGAAGTAGGGACCCCAAAGCAGAAAAACCCACCAGAGACTAGAAGAGAAAAATGGTATATTCCATTTCTTTCAACCCTTCCCCTCATTTCTTTTCAGTTCGATATTTGTGAGTCAGACGAGAATCATAGAATTTTAAAAGAGGAAACAGTGTGAAAGGTCGTTCTCCTTATTCTTTTTAAAGTGGGGAAATTAGTGTCCAGAGGGATTTGGTGACTTGCTCAGGTCACACAGCCAGAAGCAAGATCTCCTGGTGCTCTATCTGGGGATTTTTCCCATTCAAGTCTCATGGGTGAAGCTTCTTCTCAAAGGAATAATGTTTCTAGAATCTAGGGTATGGGCATCTGGGGTATGGCCTATATGCAGGCAAATGCCATAAATAGAATTCATTCAGAAGCTCAGTTACATCAAAAACATAAGGATTCAAAAAGTCCCTAATGTTCTCTTTTCACTCTTGCTTTTATCCCCTTTGCCTTTCTCCACATGTTCCTCTCCCTCAGGGCCATGTGGTGTTTGATGCCAGCGGCTCTCGGATGGCGTGGACACTGATCGAGCAGCTACAGGGTGAGTGCAGGGGCAGGAGGGGACGAGAATGTCAGGGGGACCAGGCTGGGGCTGAGCTAGGATGCCATCTGGGAGAAGAACACTGGGAGACATCACAAGATTGCCTTGGTGCCTCCCCACTTCCTGCCCTTCTCATTTAACTGTGTTCATCAAGCTGTTAAATACCAGCAGTAATAACAAAAAGCTTAGGTGTGGGTGGGTTTCCTTGGGTTGCAGTGGTTGTGTTCTTGAAAAGGGGCAATTGAAAACAGCTACTCTCTTTCCCACTGGCTTCCCATTTTAGTTTCAGAAATTTCCTTTGGGTAGCTTGGATTGAGGGGTTAATGACCTACCAGTTGCATACCCATGGCCTCAAGGAAAGCTGAATCTGGGAAATCTGCTATTTTTAAAGGGAATCCATTGAATTTCCTTGCTATGTAAACAAGCGTTCCTAATTTTTCTGTAGTATGTGTAGTTTGGCTTTCTTAGATTGTATTTCCTTATAACTTAGCATACTTATATATGTTCAAAACTTTTATGAGTTAATTTTTCAACCCACCCCACTCTCAGCCTCTTACAGCATGGCCAAGAGAGCCATTTCTTGGCCTTCCGTGAAAAGTTTCTTTCTTTCCTTCTCCCCACCTCCCACATCCTCTCAGATCTTCTTTGTAACCGGGACAAGAGAAGTGGACTTCAGCCATGGTCAAAGGGGTGTGAGTTGGCTTTTGAAAGAAAAGTTATGGTAACTAGGGCAGTTCTAGGACAGAAATCTTAGAAGGGACTGAATTTCACTTGGTGGCTCTTTAAGAGGGAGATGCAACTTGTCTAAGGAATTAGAACCCAAGCCAACGGAAGAGAAATTTCTAAAATTAAAATAAAAGCCACTGGGAAAATAGATCTTGTGATTCTTTCTATCATGAGAGGAAGAATAAGCAGAAATATGTTAAAGTTTTAGAAGCCAGAATCAAAGTGAGAGACATCTTGCCGAGAGAGGTGTGAGGCTGTGGAATGGGTGGCAGACAGACTGTCGAGCCTTCTTCACTGAAGGGCTTTAAACATATAAGATATTCTTATAGGAATTGCCTTGGGATCCACCTTATATTGTTTTTAAGTCAGATTGCTGATTCAAACGACTCCTCAGGTCCTTCCACGTATCCTTCAGGGGCTCAGGTGAAGGGAAAATCAGATACAACCTTAGAAAGCTACTTTAGGGAAGTGGGAAGTTGAAAATGCCTAGAATCGGCTTTTCACCTACCCACGGTCACTCCTTCTATTGTCATCTCCCCAGGTGGCAGCTACAAGAAGATTGGCTACTATGACAGCACCAAGGATGATCTCTCCTGGTCCAAAACAGATAAGTGGATTGGTAAGTGGATTCTGTTTATATTTTCCTTCAGCCCCTCCAGGATCAAGGAAAAGGGTCATGCATTTGAATGAGGGTGGGGTGGTAGGCGCCATTAGGTTGAAATGTGCCGGGGAGATGGGCCCAGGGTAGGGATTAAGAGAAAGGGAATAATACCTCCAATACGTAGGTAGGAGAGACTGGTGTATTTGGAGAGGGAATAGGCAGTTGGTAGCAATGCACTATTAAAAATAGTACATTGCTGGGGTAACTGGGGGTTAGAGGCAGGAGGTGGGCAGGGAGTGGAAATGGAAACTCCATTTGGGTTTCCCAGATGTTCTGGTGCCTTGATGTATCTGAACCAGCTACTTCAAGCCTAGAGTTGCTTCTTCATCTCTGCCAAGAAAACCGTTGCTTAAACTATAGGAGAGGATTCAAAGCTCATATAACTGTCTTCTGCTAAAATGTGCTTAAAAAGAGGGAAAGGAAGCAATTATTTCTTCATGTACTTGGTGGGCTAAATAATAGGAAATAGGAAAGATACTAAAGGTGGGCAAAAGGAAGGACCTACTGATAAAATAAAGGCTTGGCATCTTAAGGGTGGAGAGGAGGCACAGTCATTGACTGGTGATAGCTGCCATCTGCCCTGCCCAGCTGAAATCTAGTAGTTCCCAGAAATGCTGGAGTTTTGAAATTTTTTTTGATTTGAATTTAGGACAGCGTTCTGTACTGCTATAAATGCTGCATGGCCTAAATTACACTTTTTTTTTTTAAACTAAGCAAATTGAAATTAATTTTTTTTTTGGTGAACTCTGACAAATTTGAGCTTCCCTTTGGGACTATCACCCTTCCAGTGTTAAACTCACAGATTAGTTTTTTTTTTTTTCTCCCTAAGGTTAGGAGGCCAGACTAGATATTTTGAGGCTCTTCAGCTTTATGATTCTACAACTGTCTTTTGCAGTTTTTGATCTGAATTTTGAGACACCTCATAAAAATTATTTCTAGCTGTCCCCATCTTTCTCCTCCCATTTTCCTTTGCTGGAAGAAAGACAGAAAAACACAGAAAACAAACAACACAAAAAAAGACTCTACAACTTTGGTGATAGACCTCAGCCTTTCTCAACCTCTAGATAGGACATTCGCTCCATTGTCTCATCTCATTTCCAGTTGTTTCCAAAGCCCCAGCGTCAGTGAGGACTCCAACTGCAACAACCCCTATTCAGGGCAGTTAGGGCCTCATGTCCTCAGAGCCAAAGACTGACTGTCCGTCAGCACCCTTGTTCTTCACCCCTTCTCCTGTCCCACCTTCATCCTTTGTCCTCCTTCCTTTCTCTTCCCCCTTTCCTCACCCTCCCCTGTGTCATGCAGGAGGGTCCCCCCCAGCTGACCAGACTCTGGTCATCAAGACGTTCCGCTTCCTGTCACAGAAACTCTTTATCTCCGTCTCGGTTCTCTCCAGCCTGGGCATTGTCCTAGCTGTTGTCTGTCTGTCCTTTAACATCTACAACTCCCATGTCCGGTAAGTTTCTCTTCTGACATTTTCCTTGTCCTGTCTGCCTTTCAAGATAATGATCAATCTTGTCCCTTGAGGGGAGTATGAATAAAAGCTGTGTGACTCCTGAGGCCACGATTCATCAAGGTTTCCACTCGGACTTCCTGCTTCCCAGTGGCCACTGAGAAAGAAAGGGGGGAGCCAGATATAACTCCCATCTCTGCCCCAAAGCAGCTAACTGAACGTAAAAGAGCTTTGGGGCCAGGTAACATGGTGCAGGGCTCTAAATAGAGTATGTGCCAGGGGATCCTGTGGGGGAAACCCATGCAGCCCTGTCTCTAGCCCTATGACCCATCGGCTTTGTCTCTCAAGGCTCTGCTGCCAGCTCCGAGCTTGTCTCCCTTTGTCCTGTGGCCCAGAGGTTGGGTCAGGCTGTCGTGTGGCATTTGGAGAGCTGAGTCTCCCTGGAGTAGAGGGGTAATCCTGCTCTTCCTCTCCCACCCTTCCCACCTCTGCCCTAGTTACATCCAGAACTCACAGCCCAACCTGAATAACCTGACTGCTGTGGGCTGCTCGCTGGCGTTAGCTGCCGTCTTCCCTCTGGGGCTGGATGGGTACCACATCGGGAGAAACCAGTTCCCCTTCGTCTGCCAGGTGAGGAGTAGGGGGCAGATCCCCTGCGGGACGTGGCTCTCTCACCTACTCAGGAGCACCTTCTGCGATGTATATAGTTTCCTGCTTTTCCTTCTTCTTGTCTTTCCCCGACTCTTGTCCCTGTTCCTTCTCCTAACTTCACCCCTCTGGTCTCTGTCTGACCCTGTCCCTTCTTTCTGCGCCTCCAGCCTTTTCACTCCGTAGTTCACTTGCCAGTTCCGAGGTTGCCATGGCAGGCCTTGCAGACAAGAGGAGGGAGGCAGTGAAGGCAAAGGAAGGGGGTCTGTACAAAGAACTCTGAACAATGGTGGCTTGTGTGTGGTGTGGGGGCTGAGAACAAAAACTGTGGACTTCCCGTGGGAGCCTTAGTTGGGGTTTGGAAGGACGGAGGCAGAGATCTGAACTGACAGCAGGAAGAGTTAGGGGGAAGGGATCACTGTTACTCAGGGGGAGGGCCTACGGGACTTTTGGTATGTGGAAAGTTCTGGGGCTGTGGGGAAAGACTGGCTTCAACAGTGATATTTGTGTAGTTCTCTGTAATGCTGATGGGAAATACTCACCCTTCTTCCTGCTCCTCCTCACTCCTTCTCTTTCATCTGCACTGTGCCTGCTCTGATCATGCATCTGTGCACATGGCATTTGCACATACATGCACATACAATTCATCAGGAGATGTCTGTTCCCAGGGAGACCACAATGCAGTGGGAGAGGCAGACGGTTATCTGCAGTGCAATATGAGAGGTATCAGAGTAGGGATCTGTGCAAAGTGCTGTGGGAGCAAAGAAGAGAAAGCAGCTCATAGAGTAGCTGGGTGGACCTCACAAGAGGTGGCATTTGAATATTGAAGGATGCATGGGATTTTGTCAGCTGGAGAAATAAAGGGTGGTTACACTGGGGCAGAGGGAACATCATGTGGCTAGCGAAGACACAAAAGAAGGTAGATCAAGGGAGAGCGAGCAGTTCAGCATGGCTGGAGCTTGGAGTAGGTGAGCTCCTGGGAGATGAGCCTGGAAAGGTGGCTGGGATTGTTTTGTGAAGTGCTTTGTGCCACATCTGGTGTTCAGGGTGCAACCTGTAGGCACTGGGGAGCAGTCAGAAGTGATTGGCCATTAAAACCAGGAGGTTTTAGCAAGATCACCTTGGAGGCAAAATAGAAAATGGATGGGAGGAATTTGTTAAAGGTAGGGAGACCATCCCCTGCTGTCTCTCCCCTACCCCTCACTGTCCCCTACGGGCTGCATCCTGCCTGCCTTGTCATCTGTTCCCTCCTACAGTCCTGCCCCATCCTCACCACAGTCCCACCTACTGCCCCAATGTATTCTGCCCTGCCCTCTTTCCTTTCCTAGGCCCGCCTCTGGCTCCTGGGTCTGGGCTTTAGTCTGGGCTATGGCTCCATGTTCACCAAGATCTGGTGGGTCCACACAGTCTTTACAAAGAAGGAGGAAAAGAAGGAGTGGAGGAAGGTGAGCTACTTCCTGTCCCTCAGCCCCTAGCTCCTTGGCTCTTGGGGCCTAGAGGACTTTCCCCAACATGCCTGTGCTCCATGTTTACCCAGACCCTGGAGCCCTGGAAGCTGTATGCCACGGTGGGCCTGCTGGTGGGCATGGATGTCCTCACTCTTGCCATCTGGCAGATTGTAGACCCCTTGCATCGGACCATTGAGGTACCGCATAAGAGGAGGCACTGCGGTCAGGAGGCTGAGCAGGGCTCACTAGTGCTCAGGACCTCCGGGGCTGCATGTGGTCCTGAGGAGCAAAGCCACCCAGTAGGAGAGTGCTTTCTAGCCCTCTGCATATCAGTAGCTTTTCCTCTCCTTCCTAGAAGGAGCCCCATCAGAGGCCTCTGGGTTCATCTGAAGAAAGGACGTGGTGGGGATCCGGGAAATGTGTAGACTTTCGAGGCATCATGGAAGGAGGGGGAACAAGCATTTCCAAGGTGTTTAGGCAGACATCCCCAGGCCTGAGGGGAATTTGGCCTCACTATTGAGGATCTCATAGGAAAGAGGGGGCAGAGTTGGTGTCAGGAACTGAGCAGGGGTAGGGAGGGGAGGGGAGAATGGCAACCATCTTTCCTGTGGCCCTGTTTCCCCCTTAGACTTTTGCCAAGGAGGAACCGAAGGAAGATATTGACGTGTCGATTCTGCCCCAGCTGGAGCACTGCAGCTCCAGGAAGATGAATACGTGGCTTGGTGTGTGGGATGTGGGGGAAGGAGGGGAATGATGCAGCAAAGGCAGGGGGATGGAGCAAGGACAGCAGGTTTGGAGGGAGAAGGGTCTTTGGAATAAGAGGCAGAGAGCTAATGTCAACACAGTTTAAATGTTCTCCTCTTTGTCATTGCGCTACTCTTCTCTGAGAATGAAAGAGATTCTTTTTGCTGTGAGGAGCTTAGGGTCTAAAGCAGGGATGAGGCAATACTTGTGTTCAGCAGAAGGACCGGTGGGGATGGCCTCATCCTCATCTCTAGACCTGATGCCATCTGTGTCTGGTCAGCTCCCTAAAGTAAGACCAGGGCTGTGAGGGTTTAGGTCCCCTTTGGCCTTTTTAACAATCTGTCTATTGTTATAATCTATCTATTGATCTATGACCATAAATGGCAAACCTACCCTGAGCCTGGAAAGCTGTCTTCCTACCTGGAGGTAAGAGGGTGAGCTACTGTGTGTGACCCAGGCCTTTGCCTGACTGACAGCTGCTCATGACCCTCACCTTCCTGTGTGATGTGGCTTCTAGTCCAAGGAGGAAGAGCTGAAATCTGGCCGAGTTGGGTGGACATTGAGAGGAGTGGACAGGGAGGGGTGTGCTAGGTCAGAGGGGCTGGATTGGAGAGGAGGCCCCCTTCTTACTGTGGAGCTGTAAGAAGGAGCAGTGGTAGGTGTAGTGCATAGAGAGGATGGGGATGCATGGGAGCATGGAGGTCTTGTTGCCCAGGTGACCGTTTCCTGCCACCCTAGGCATTTTCTATGGTTATAAGGGGCTGCTGCTGCTACTGGGCATTTTTCTTGCTTATGAGACCAAGAGTGTATCCACTGAGAAGATCAATGACCACCGGGCTGTGGGCATGGCCATCTACAATGTGGCGGTGAGTTCCCTGGACACCTGGCATTGATGGGGCGGTCTGGGAAGAATCAGGCGCTAGATCTGGGATCAGTTGGGTGGAAGTCTTAAAAAGTTTTTAATGCCTCAGATATGTAAAGCACTTTACAGTTTATAAAGCACACTGCAGACACTATCTTATTAATCTTCATGCAACCACCCAATGAAGTGGATATTAATATCTCCACTATAAAGATGAGGAGGCAGAAAGAGAGAGGTTAAATTACTTGTGTGTGGTTTACAGGCTGGAGTCTGAATCAAGATTTCCTGCCAGATTTGCCCAGGGACTGGCTCTCGAGGACCCTGAATGTGTGTACAGAGATCATGGGAGTTCCTGCCTTGAGGGAGGGGTTGACCTAGAGCTGGAACTGGTTTGGGACAGTTTATTTGGGATCCTTCTCAGTCTAGAGTTGAGGATGATCTTTTTCAAATGGAAAGTTCACCAGGAACCTATCCTCATAGACTCTCTCCTGGGGGGAAGAAAACCCTGGGTGTTGTCTGAGCCTGCAGATCTAAGACCCTCCCCAAAATGCTCTGCCCCCAGGTCCTGTGCCTCATCACTGCGCCTGTCACCATGATCCTGTCCAGCCAACAGGATGCAGCCTTCGCCTTTGCCTCTCTTGCCATAGTTTTCTCCTCCTATATCACTCTGGTTGTGCTCTTTGTGCCCAAGGTGAGGTTCGGGGTCTTCTTTCGCCCTGCCTACCCCATGCCCTCCAGCCCTTCTTCCCAGACCTCTCCCCTGCCTTTCCCTGCCCCCTCCTCCCAACTCTTCCCTTGTTTGGGGCCCAGCTTCCTTCTTATTTTCATTCCTTTCTAATTCCAAGCTAATCGCTGACGCAGTCCCTGCTCGGCATCCCATGCCCCAAATGTTCCCCGCAGATGCGCAGGCTGATCACCCGAGGGGAGTGGCAGTCGGAGGCACAGGACACCATGAAGACAGGGTCATCTACCAACAACAACGAGGAGGAGAAGTCCCGGCTGTTGGAGAAGGAGAACCGCGAACTGGAGAAGATCATTGCTGAGGTGTGTGGTGGTGGCAGGGCTGGTGGCGGGGTCCAGGAGGCCCAAGTCTCAGGTCGAGTTTTCTGAACCAGATCCTGAGATAGGGGTTGGGGTGTGTGTGGTCTTTTGAGGGAAGGTCTCAGGAGAAAAGCTGCAGGGAGTGAGTGGAGGAGGGTAGGGAAGGGGAAAGGTTGATCAAGGATTCCATCTGATGGTTGGACTCATCAGGTGGAGGGAGCTGTGGGGCATGAACTGCACTGTGGACTTGACCCCCCCGCCCCCACAATAGGAGGAGATGGAGGCGGCCATGGGCTGTCGGGGCCAGGTTGTAGGGGCAGCTGGATTTTGAACATACCCCCAGTGAAGGGAATCTAGGCAGGTACCCACGGTGCCCTTTGAGCCCCAGGCTGTAGTTAGGGGCTGGTGGGGAGCCAGAGTAGGGGATATGAAAACTGGGTTGATACATCTGTGTGTGAGATATTGGAAGCTATGTGCACTGACTTCTCCCCCTCCCCCATTCTTTGTTTCCCTGATCTCTCTTTTTCCACTGGTGCCCCACTATGCCCTTTTGGCTCCCCTTGTTCTTTCCCTGAGTCCTCATTTTAATCCCCCCGCATTTTTCTCTGCCGTTCCTCCCTTTCCCTCCTCCCCACCCACTCTCCCATTATTTTTCTTCCTCCAGAAAGAGGAACGTGTCTCTGAACTGCGCCATCAGCTCCAGTCTCGGCAGCAGCTCCGCTCGCGGCGCCACCCTCCGACACCCCCAGACCCCTCTGGGGGCCTACCCAGGGGGCCTGCTGAGCCCCCTGACCGGCTTAGCTGTGATGGGAGTCGAGTCCATTTGCTTTACAAGTGAGGGAGTTTGAGGGAGGACAGGCCAGGAGGGGGAGGGAAAGGGAGCAGGGGAAGGGGGCGCTTGGGAGGAGGCAGGGGATCTCTACCCCTAGATGGGAAGAACATGCCACCCCATCCCATCTCTTGTAAATATGGGCCCCTCTGTGAGGCTGGGGTTGTCTGGGTCTCCAATACTCTGGGAACCAGACCCTTTTCTCTCTTATTTATTCATACAATTGTATATTACTACTTCATAATTTAGTTTGTACCTCGCTTGAAGCTTCTCACTCACTGGCTCATTGGCAGCCTCACCACATACACCTTTCTCTTCTCTACAACACCCTCTGTCTCGTTGCCACAGCAACCCTGCAGCTATCTCCCTTGCTTTTGTGCTCTGCTCCCATCCAGCAGAGGTCTCCCCAAAGTGCCCTTTCTGCCTCAACAGGGGCCTCTCCATTTCTCTCGCCATCATAATCTCCTTCCATCCACAACATCCACAAGTTTTGTCCCTCCGGAATTTCGCTTCTTAAGGGCACTCATTCTTCTTGCCAAGGCTCACATGCTCTTCGCCTCTGCCCTGTGTGTGCTCATGCTTCCCAACATACGTGTATCCTCCCCTCCCCTGTTTGTTCCAATTGGACATGCTCATGTGCACACATGCTTCTCACGTGTGGTTTCTTCCCCCTTCTTGTGGTCACATGTGCTCCTCTGTATTCCCTTTACTCGTAGTTACCGCATGCCCCTCTCGTGGTCATGGGTGTGCCCTTGTGAGTGTGTGGGTAGGCGTATGCCATTTGTCTGGCATGCTGAGTTGTGTCTTGCGTACTTTCACACATCCACATTCATCTACACATTTTCCCTGTGTGTACTCACGGTACCTTGTGTACCCTTACCGTTTGCACCTTAAAATCATTGTATTCTTCCAACAGAGCCATATGTGCCCACCCTGCACATCGTTATGCACTTTTCCCCAATTCATGTGCATGGGGCCATGCACACCCTCTCCTCATCACACTTGGCTTCTGCTAGAACTTTCCGCCCTCTCCTTTGTGCTCATGTACCACCCTCAGTCCACATTCACAATCATCTTCTCCCAAGATTGCTCCCTTTGGCTTTGTGTTTATCTGGGAGGATGATTAAGGGAGAAGAAATAGGGGCAGGTTTGGGGAGCTGCTTCTAGTGGATAGTTGGTAAGAATCCTGACCAAAGGAAGGCACCCTTCACTGTTGAGATGGACAGATGGACTTATGGGTGGGAGGTGGTGTCCCATTCACACTGCGGTGTCTCTTAGGGAAGGATCTTCCCGAATCTCAATAAAGCAGTGAACAGTGTGACTCAGCACCTTGTCCCTTATTGTGAACAGAGTGGGCTTCAGTCCAAGGAGGGAGGTTCAGAGGGCTCCCTGTTAATGAAAAGGCATTGAAGTGGAAGGGTGGAAAGAGGTGTTTTATTGATCCACTGAGGGCTTAGCAGAGCAAAGCAGGACACGATTAGGGTTGAGATTAGTGAGTGATGACATTATCCATTAAAAATATGGGTTCTGGAGTCAGACTACCAGAGCGTCAGTTTCCACCACATGCAAAAATGTTCCTTAATCTCTATTCTCCATGCCCTCATTTGTGAAGATCATCATCATCATCATCTAGTCCTCCATAGAGTGAATACAGAGACTAGTGCTTAGGATGGTTCTTGGCCAATGGAGTCTGTTGGGTAAATGCTAGCCACCGTCACTGCTGTTTAATGGGTTCTCTGACAGTGATGGGCACATACTGGGAGTCTGGAGCATGTGGCTGAACAGCTGATGTGAGCAGGGTCCTTCCTAGGAACTAAGAACAGCAAAAAGATGACTGCACGAAGATAGTGGATGAGATGGCCCCTGAGTGCTTACACCTTTAAAAGTCTTTGTCTAAGAACCCTGAGCATCTTGGAAGGAAATTGCTATCCAAATGAAAGAAAGTATTGAATGGCCAAGAGGAAACAAAAAAACTTGCCCAGTGCTTTTGTGTCCTCTTGGAGAAGTGCTCTTTTGAAGCTCGACTTTTCTCTTTCCCTTTGGCACTGATTTTTTAAGCAATTCTCACATTTTTGCCAAAGAACAGCAAGGGTTGGCTGGGCCCTGTTATTTCACCATCCTGTGTAAGAACCAGTTTATGAAATTCCACGAGAACTTGGGTGGGTTAAACCTGAGACCAGTACTTGGAAACCAGTCCACTGTGATTATCCACCTTGGGCCAATTGGACTTAATTTGAGTCTCCCCTCTTCCCACTGTGGACTATTCTCAAGGAAGGGGGAAGAAGCCTATGGAATAGGTAAGCCCGGAGTGTGGAAAATGAGCAGTTGGCTTTAGAAGCAGCAGCAGGATCCATGTACCAGCCCCAGGTAGAACGTAAAAGACGAGAATTACCACCTCACACTTTCTTTGCACTTAGGTGGGTGGTCAATTACAAACAAAGGGGTCAGAAGTTCTGCTGTGGCCAAGGGTGAGCAGGCCATCCTTTGCTAGCAGGACTGCAGGAAACAAGCCAATGATAGGGCTAGCAGAGGCTGCTGGTGGAAAGGGGGATGTGTTGCCAGGTGATGAGACCACCACTCAGCAGTTCTGGGAGGAGTAGCTCCCTTGGCATCTCCAGCCCTGCCCTGGTCAGGATGGGCTTCACAGATCTCTCTGACTTTGGAGTACCCTGGGCTAGACTGCCTGCCAGACCTCGGTGGCCCCTGCTCTGCCCTGACGGCCTCTTGCGTCCCTGCCTTAGTCACTTACTAACACAGAACATTTTGTGAGCAGTTTGCTGCTATGTTAGTTTTGTTATCTTTTCAATCATTCAACATGTTCTGATTGGGAAAGTTGCGGCAGGTGTTTCTCTAGGCACTCGGGGTAGAGCCGTGAGCAAGATGAGCTTTAATGGGTTGTACATTCTCAAAGTGGGAAGATGAAGTTAGTAAGTAAGCAGGGGAAATAAATAAGGCAGATTGAGAGAGCAACCAGGAGTGATAAACATCTCAGTTATTAGCTCTGATGCTCAGGACAGCCAGCCCTGTGGGGAAGGTGTTTTGTGCTCATATCTGCTGTCTGGCAAGGAGACTACAACTCTGCGAGAGGAAGATTTGTCCAGGGTCACAGAGCTAGCAAGGAGTAGAGCAAGCATTCAAGCTGCCTGTATTATTATTACTATTGTTGCATAACTTGTTACCCTAAAACAGTGGCTTAAAAGAATAATCATTTATTATCTCATGGTTTTTGTGGGTCAGGAACTCAGAGGACTGGGGAGATTTGAAGGCTGGGGCCTGGAGTTATCTAAAGGGTCTAAAGTGGGTGTGGGCTGAGAGCTGGAACCCCTACACATGGCCTTTCCATGTGGCGTGGGATTCCTCATGATGTGGTGACTATGTTCCAAAGGTGAGTCGAGAGAGAGACAGACAGACAGAACGAGAAATCCAGCTAGGTTGAAGCTGTATCATTTTTCTGGTGTAGCCTTTGAAGTCACATAGCATCACCTCTGCTGTATGCCAATCGTCCAGGCAGACAAGGCCTTGCCCAGATTCAAGGGGAGCAAACATAGTCCCCAACTCTTGGTGGGATGAGTATCAGACACACTGTAAAAAGCATGTGGGATGGGATCAATATGCTGTTGCAGACTTCTTTGGAAAGAACAATACGTCACATCTGGTCTACAGACTTCAAAGCCAGTGTTCACTCCACTTCACACACCGTCTGCTCTCCCAAGCTGATCACCCAGTCCTGTCTATTTGCTAGCTTTCTGCCTCTGACCAGCCTTTGGTTCTTGCTGGACGCCTCAGGGCCAGCAGTAGTCCCATACCTAGTCCTTTCTGCCAATTGTGGCTCCTCCCACGGTCCACCGTAATTTTAGTCACTCTGGACAGGCACCTTTTTGTTTATTCACTCAGGCTTTTGAAGCAGAGAGTTCTGTTCCTTTGCACTTCATGGTCCATGGACTTGAGGGAAATCAGAGTATGGACTTACTGATAGCTTATCCCCCAAAAGTGGTGATATTCAAAATACTTTATCAATATGGTATCCACTTATATGGTGCTCTGGAGCACAGAAGGAAATGCTAGAGACTTTCTCACGAAGATAACCAGCACAAGTGGCCATAGCGGCGGAATGCATTGAGGTCTACATAGGCCAGACACTGTGCTGGGGACCAATAGTGTAGAGAGGAGACATATGTGGAAGTAATACAGCATGCAGAGTGCCCCCTCCAGGTGTGTGTAGAGGGGTGGAGGGCAGGAAAAATAATCTTTTTCCTCTATTCATCTTAGGTTCTTCATCTGGGGCCCTGTAAATTAGACTGGCAAAAAACCAGATGAACAAGAGAAAAACAAACAAGTTTATTAATATGTGCATCGCTTATATACATGTGGGCACCTAGTGATGAGTAACCCAGGGGTGGTTAGAACTGGGGCTTGTATTCCATCATTGGCTAAGCAAAGGGAAAGGGGTTTGGGCTTCTGGGTGGGGGAGGAAGGTTATGGGAAGCTACTCAGGAAAAGTGTAAACAAGGGTTGTTTAGTGAGGTTTGTTATGCAGATTTAAGTCTCGCCTTCTTCATAAAAATTGCTGAGTCCTCTTCCTGCTACAGGAGAGGGAGGCACCTTTATAAATGTAAATTTCCTTTACAAATGGAAAACTTGTGTCCTGTTTTTAGAGCTTTTTCTGCACCTGCTGGTTCTCAATAGCCTTTAGCTCAAAATAATTCATATTCCGAAGAGGCCTATTTTGGGGTGGCATATTCTGGTACCCTTCAAGGCTGAGTGATTAATTCCGCCTAAGGGAAACCAGGAAGGCTGGCTTCACTGAGGGCTGGAGGGATGCAACAGGAGCTGGGCCCCACACATCAGTACTTATCCTTGATTCAGTGAGAGCTTCAGATGGTGACCATACTTGAATAGGCAACTAAAACCCTGAGGTTTTTGAATAATGTCCATTAAATGCTTCCAACTCAGGACCGTATTGTATTAGGTGGTTAGGTAAGTGGCCGCCATCTTGGGACCTAAATCTTGTCATCTTACAGTGTCTTTAAGAGATCCCTTTTTCCAGTTCTATCCAATTCAGTAGTTTCTATAAATTTCTAAAATAATCCATACCTTTCTCCTTAATCATTTATCTCCCTGGTGTAACTCCTTCCCTCATATCTTCCCAGCTTAATGCGCAACTTGCTTAACTCTTTCCATATTGTAAATCAGCAAATATTTCGTATTAATTTTGTTCCCTCTGCTGTGGTTCAAACCTCTAGGAAGAATTCTCTGCTCCCCACACCACCTAAGCACTCATACACTTCATCCTTTTATTTTGTATTCCTTTGACCTCTAATTTGCCTCCAACTCAGTTGTGTCTCGGTTACTTATGCTGGAAATATGTCTCTGACCACCTCTATCTTCTTTGGACACTTTGAGGGTTGTGACTGAGTAAACTTATGTTGGATTTTCTTCTGGAGTATCTGATAGATAGCTGTCCATGTAGAATTAATTCAGAATAAGATGTTGGTTCTAAAGCCTATGTTAAACCATTTATTGAACAAATGAGGTTTCATTAAAACAGATTCTTTTAGATTGCTTCATTTAATTCTCTGTTGTATTTTCTCTAGAGTTTGTCTAAAGAGGATTTTACTGTTCATGAATATCAGTGCCTCTGAGCATAGAGAGTTGATAAACAGGCAAAAAAGAATAGAGGTTTCCAAGTGCCAGTGAGAGAAAGAGGATGGAGGTGGTCATGAGAAAAAAAATTACGTAAGTGATTTGAAAAGTGGAATTAACGTTAACATTTCTTGTAGGGCTGAGATTAGGATTATTAAATATAAATGAGGGATCTACATTAAGATTAGGACACAGTTTAATAATGAGGCTGAGGAGACAATAAGATTAGTACACAAATGGCTAAAATGAAGATTAGGATTAAAATAGGTTAATGCTGTTGTTCTGTGCTGATGCCAGGGTAAATGTTGAGTCAAAGTCATTTTGTGTTGGAACTAGAAAAAAGGTAGGATTTCCCTTTTTCTTATTTTATCAGCATGTACCCAAAGAGAATTTGGTACTGTTGCTATGACCGTGGAAAAGCTTGGAAACAGCATCTGTGAGATAAGGTACCTGCAGAGCCCTTTACACGTTATTTGGAGAGATTCATTCATTCCTTCATTCACCCATTCATTGATTTATAGAATTAAACGAGTGCCAATTTTCTGCAATATTCTGGTCCTTGCCTTCCTGCAGTCTGAATTCGAGTGGGGGACCTAAGCCAGGAACACACACCATGAGCTGTAAAAACTTCCCAAGCATGCTATTGTTTCTTGTTCCCATGAGATGCTATGAGGCACTTGATAAAACTCTTATTCCAGGGAAGCAAACCTCCAGCTGGGGGATTGAGTTAGATGTATTTTTAGGTTGGGATGATTTCCTCAAAGTTTACCGAGAGATGGAAGCTTCTCACCTGGGCTGGGGAGGCACCGTTTGTACCAAAAGAGCACGGAGACTTGAGTCAGCCCTCCTGGGTCCAAATCTCTGCATTTTAAATCTGCTACTTAAACACAGTGTCTTAGTTTCTGCATCTGAAAAAGGATAATAATATCTGCTTCCTAGTGTTGTTATAGGGATTACATGAGTCAATATGTGTCAATCGCTTTAAATGGTACCTGGAATATCATAATCAATATGTAAATACTTAATAATAACAATTCCATAATTATGATCTTTCTGAGCAGAGTACAGAACTGATGACCTTTAGAGAGGTCTTAGGTCAGGAGTCTGGGATGCCACATGCAATTCCACATTTTGCCAGTAGATGACAACAAAATCTGCATTGTCAGAATTGTCCTGCCAGCCTAAACATTAAGATGTTTCCGCTCTGAGCTGTTTGCCTGTGATTTGCGGGCGCTGTAAAACAAGAAATACTAGGACTGGAAAGTTAGGCTTTCTCCCTAAGGCTCTGTTCTGGCTTCCAGCCTGAGGACACTCGGATGTTTGATTACAGTATAAAAGCAACAGTATGTATTTGAGAGGTTGACTGAAAGCAGGGGGGCCTGGATTTTAGTTCTAATACTGTGGGTTCTTGGGTGAGTTTCTGAACCTACCTGGGTTTCAGCTTCCCCTCTCCCTTGCTGTCATTTGGGGGGTAAAATAGAATAAGCATGCAGAACAGACACATAAGGAAATGGAAAAAACTTGAGGGAGAAGCAAAGAAGATATGGTAGGAATTAGAAATGGAGGTGAAGAAATAATGATGTATGACTAGGGAGATGAATTAAAAATGGAAATGATAAAATTAGGGACCTCATGGAGGCGAAGACTGTTAATAATGAAATAGAGAAAAGAGAAAATATTAAATTTGATTCGTATAAGGTTTCATATGGAGATACGTGCCTCCTCTTACCACATTTTCAGCTTCTGTCTCTTACACGTGCGTACACACACTCACACATATGCACACACACGTGGCTATCACCAATTACTGTGGCTTGACGGATGTGGAAGGGCAAGAGTGTGGGGAACACAAACTTCCTGACAAAAGCATGAAGAATCTCCTGTCGGTGTGAAAGCACATCAAGCAGCTCTCCCTCGGCTCTCCCTGGAGACCCCGTCCTTCCCCAGCAACCTCCTGAACGCCCTCTTGACTTCCTTGTTCCTCAGGGTGTATATGAGAGGGTTAAGTGAAGGAGTGCCCACTGCATAGAAGAGACCAAAGAATTTGCCCCTCTTCTGAGCATACGGATCTTTGGGCTGGAGGTAGACAACAATGGCTGAGCTGTAGAAAAGAGTGACCACAATGAGATGGGAGGAGCAGGTCCCCAAAGCCTTTCTCCATGCTATGGCAGAGTTAATCCTCAGCACTGCCTGAGCAATAGCACTGTAAGAAGCAAGGATGAGGCTGAGGGGCACAACCAAGATGAATACACTGGCAACAGCCATCTGGATCTCATTGTAGGTGGTGTCCCCACAGGAGAGTCTAATTAAAGCTGGGACCTCACACACAAAATCATCCACCTGCTGGTGGGGGCAGAAGGGCAGGCTGAGGGTGGGTGGTGTCTGGATCACTGACTCCACCAACCCAATGACCCAGGCCACAGCTGCCAGCTGCCAGCATAGGCGGGGGTGGATGACGGTCGCATAGTGGAGGGGCTGGCAGACAGCCAAGTAGCGGTCAAAGGCCATCACTGTCAGGAGGATGCACTCAGTGGTCCCCAGGAACAGAAAGGTGAAGAGTTGGACAGAGCAGCCAAGGAAGCTGATGGTCTTCTTTGGGCCCCAGAGATTGACCAGCATCTGGGGGACACAACTTGTGGTGAAGCAGAGGTCCAAGAAGGAGAGGTTAGAGAGGAAAAAGTACATAGGAGAGTGGAGCCTGGGGTCCAGCACAGACAGCAGGATGATGAGTGTGTTGCCCACCAGAGACAGGAGGTAGGAAGTTAAGACAAGGATGAAGAGGGTTCTTTCAAGTCCTGGGTATTCAGAGAAGCCCAGAAGGAGGAAGCCCGCTGGGGAGCTTTGGTTGACCATGGCCTGCTCCTGTCCAGACCCAGAAGGATAAGTGATGTCAGAGCAGTGTGTTCCAACCTGTCTTATCAAATCACCCTGGGTACTTGTGTCAGGTTGTAGCAGGTGGACGTTTCTCTTCCCCTTCCTCTCTCTCTAGGCAAGCCACCATCCAGCAGCTCCTTCTCCCGCCCAGTTCCTCCCGGTCAGACGTTGTCTAGTGGGAGTAAGGAAATCGTGGATGTGCTGGAAAACAGATGGAGCCTCACACTGGCACCTCAGACTTACTGGTTTAGAGTAAAGGAGGTGATGTAAAACATAGATTAATTAACTTTAACTAATTCAGCACACCTTTATTGAGTGCCACTATGTTTTGAGCACTGTTCTATGTGTTGCATTGTCCCTGTGTGTTTGTGGAAGAACTAGCAAAGCAATATATTTTTTTTTGTTTGTTTGTTTTTTTTTTTTTGGAGGAAGATTAGCCCTCAGCTAACTACTGCCAGTCCTCCTCTTTTTGCTGAGGAAGCCTGGCTCTGAGCTAACATCCGTGCCCATCTTCCTCTAGTTTATACGTGGGACGCCTACCACAGCATGGCTGCCAAGCAGTGCCATGTCCGCACCCGGGATCCGAACCAGCGAACCCCGGGCCGCCGAGAAGCGGAACGTGCGAACTTAACCGCTGCGCCACTGGGCCGGCCCAGGAAAGCAATATATTTTGAATGGATTTTCTGACTATGAATTATCTCTATAGCATTGATCATTTTTCTATTGGTCATACGAATTTTGTAGAGCTATTTTTATTCCATTTATTTATGCTTCTTTATTTGCAAGGGAGCTTATCAGAGACACTTGTTATATCTCTGAGAGAGATTTTCCCTTGATGTCTAGCGACACTGTTCCCACACAGATCAGTTTGGTTGCCTAAGTCTCTGAACCAGGTGTCCTGGTTGGGGGAATTGGTCCACATGCTCATTTCCTGCCATGAGAAGTTTACAGGCAAGAGGTAAGTGTGGCCCCATGCACATTAAAATCACTGAGAAACTCACAGGAACATTATCAAAGACTCTGAGATTTAAAGGTCAGTAATTTCAACATACTGAGGGAATGAGAGAAAAGGGTCTGTCAGATGAAGGACCAATTTAGGTGGATATATCAGGGAAAGCTTCCTAGAGGAGGTGACTGGATTTTTTTCTATAAAGGAGAGAGGTATTGGGGCATAGAAGGCCAACTCAGAGATAGGGTGAGAGGCTGCAGCCTCTCTGGCAGTTGGGAGATAAGGACTTGGGTTCTGTGGTCCCAGGAGATCTTAGGAAGGCCATTGGGGGGGGGGTGGTGATAGGCGAGAGGGTGGGACAGCTGACCACAGTGCCCTGGGAGCTTATAGGGCGGCATGAGCATCTCCCATCGCAGGGTTCCCATTTTGTGTTTAAGCTCTCCCACGTCTCCTTTGTGCCAGAGATTTCGGCTTTTGTGTCTTGGTTTGTTCTTTATTTTTCTCCCATTGTTTTTTTTTTCTCCCTTATGGGATATATTTAAAGAAATTTTTCATATTTTTATATATTCAAAAAAAGTGTGAGTAAAGCAAATCTCTATAGTTTAATGAATAATAAAGTCACCCCCTGGTATGCCCACCAACCAGGTTAAGGAACTGAGCAAACGTTTCAAGTAGCTTAGAATCTTTGGGCGCCCCTCCCTGACTGTTCAATGTCCCACCCCTCTCACCGTTCTGAATTTTTAATTAATTATTCCTTTCTCTTCTTTTTTTGTGATATATTTCACATACCATAACATTCACTCTTTTTTTAATTCACTTTTTTAAAGTGTATAATTTAGTAGTTTTTACTATATTCACAAGTTGCGCAACCAGTGCTATCAACTTTCAGGACATTTCATCACCCCAAAAAGAAACCTCGTGCTCATTAGCAGTTACCACTTCTTTTTTTTCTTTAATATAAAATTCTTTGTAACTCTAAACAACAGCCAGCTGTTTTTTATTCTTCCGCCAACTGTCATCCTAATCAATTTTTTGCATTTCTAACTTTCTCGTTCTCTTGACATTTCGCTCTTTCTCTTTCTCTGCCTTATTTTTGAATCTCTTTAGATTCCGTCTTCCTTAATGACTCTCCCCCTTTTCTCTCTTTTACTCTCTGTCTTTTCCACTCTTTCTTTCATTTACCATTTTTCTCCTAGTCCTTTGCCCTCTGACACATTCATTCATTGGTTTATGCATTTATTAATTTTTTGAGGCTCAAAAGTGCCAGCATTGTGCTAGGAGAGGGGGCAGGGGTTGGGCGAGTGTTTATGATACTTAAAGTCGTTTATGATAATCCAGTGATCTTTACCTCCTATTGCTCTCAGTAGCTACCATTTGTTGGGTGCTTCTTATGTGCCAAACGTCGTGCCCATCATCTCCCTGATCAACTGGTTCTCATCGCAACCCTGCAAAAAAAAATATTGTTACATCAATTTTACCAAGAAAGGAACAGTCTCAGAGAGGTTAAGTAACTTGGCTAAGGTCACCTAGCCAGTAGGTGCCAGGGTCAGGATTCTAGACCCTGTTTAACTCCAAATCTGGTGTTCCACTATTGAGGACATGTGGAAACTGATGTCTCATTGGAGAAGAATGAGTTTCTACTTACCCTCAATCAAATAAAAATCTCTTCTGCTCCCGGTGATGATGAAACCCAACTAGTGCCTAGCCTCCATTTGGACATCAAGAGGAAAACAACAAAATCAAGAAGAATGGGCAGTTATGTTTCTAGTCATAATAAGGATTGCTAATACTTCCTACCAGGTACTTTTCTAGGCACACATACATGTGACGTGCTGGAGCTGGCTCATATTAGCTCTTAACTGTCTAATTTTCAGGAATTTTCT
This sequence comes from Equus quagga, assembly GCF_021613505.1. Lineage (NCBI taxonomy): Eukaryota > Metazoa > Chordata > Mammalia > Perissodactyla > Equidae > Equus > Equus quagga. The sequence goes on from NC_060281.1 coordinate 34,974,932, forward strand.
GAGACAAGTATTAAACCATTGGTAGCTTGAATCAGCCATGGCAGGACTATTTACACTATAGAAATTGGCAAACCCTTCGGATTAGAGCTCTGCCTCCCTCCAACCAAGCTGGTTGTTAAGCATTTATCAGCACATCTCTGATTATCCCTCACAACAATTCCATGTGTTATCTTCCTTTTAATGTTAAGAAATTGAAGCAAAGAAAGTTTAAATAACTTTCTCAAGACAGTATAGTTAGTAAGCAGCCGAGCTGATACTTGAACCTAAGTGGACTGGCTGCAGAGGCTGCACACCAACCATGGCCCACGAAATCTCTGCAGGTGAGGCCAAAGGAAGACAGAGTCACCTTTTTGGAATGGCGCTCATTGCGAACAACCTTTCCCCTTAGTCTGGAGAGAACTTAGCCTGTTTTAGTGGCACTGGAGGTGGAAAGGTTGACATGATGTGGTGGTAGAAGGAGGGATCCCAGGGCTCCCATCCCATGGAGAGGAAGAGCTCATTAATTCTGTTAAGGCCCTGGGGTCATACAGCCCATAGACAATTAATTAGGCATGAATCATTGTGGCAGGGGTTGGGGGGGCGGCAAGGGGCCAGGGGAGCATCTAGAGGAAACATGCCAGCAACAGTCATCACTGTGGTGGGTAAAAAGGTCACCCACTGCTTCTTTCTGTCAATAGGAAGAATAAGGTGGTCTCTCCTCCCCCCACCGCCAGAGAGTCCCCCCAGGCTTCCAGATATTCCTTTCAAGCCTCTGATTCATCCATTCAGGATCCCACTTATAATTTTCATTATTATTTTTAAAAAAGTCATGGGGCTGGCCTGCTGGCATAGTGGTTAATTTTGCATGCTCTGCTTCAGCGGCCCAGGTTTGCAGGTTCAGGTCTCAGGTGTGGACCTAGCACTGCTCATCAAGTGCTGTGGTGGAGTCCTACATAAAATAGAGGAAGATTGGCACAGGTGTTAGCCCAGCGACAATCTTCCTCAAGCAAAAAGAGGAAGATTGGCAATAGATGTTAGCTCAGGGCCAATCTTCCTGGTGACCCACCCCCAAAGGTCATAATTCTATAAAACTTGTTTTTTATTCTTTCTTATGGCCATCTTTTTTTAGGCAGTTCAAAATTTTACATAATGACTGAAATAGGATAGTCGTGGATTTGTTTGGTCTTGATCAGGGGAAAAAGTAGTTAGAAGCATAGACTTTTGACATATGTTTATCCCAGAAATATTGACACTATTATAATATGAAATGTCCAAAAAGTTATTTAATATAACAGTTATCCTCAATAACTAGTCCATTTCATTTTCAAATAGTATTTAAATTTGTTTATAATACTTGAAATCTTGTAAAACAAAGAACGTCTTTTATCTGTAGATTCTGTATAATTTAAAGTGATTGTAACTTATGGTGTTTCAATTGCATTTTTACAGTTGGGGAACCTAATAGTAAATATAAATATAACTCACTACGTGTGATCACCAGATTAAAACTTAATATGTACCAATGAGGTCTGCATTATTTTGTAGTTATTGACGAGTGGTGCTTAATACTGGCTGCCAGCAGAGGGCGATTTCAGGTTTACATGTTGGAATTCCGAGACATTGGGGGCCCCAGAGTCTGGATTTTGTCTTCAAACTGTTTTCTTAAGAGTGAAGACATTTCTAACACTTACTTTTATTTATTCATTTCATTTTTAAAAACTAGCAGATAATCGACATATAATGTTATAGTAGTTTCAAGTGTACAACGTAATGATTTGATGTATGTGTGAGAGGATCACCACAATGAGTCTAGTTAGCATCCGTCACCACACATGGTTACAAATTTTTTCTTGTGGTGAGAACTTTTGAGGTCTACTGTCTGAGCAACTTTCAAGTATGCAATAGAGTGTTGTTAATTATAGTCACCATGCTGTACATTACAGCCCTAGGACTTATTTATTCTCTAGTGGAAAGTTTATTCTTTCGACCTCTTTCATCCGTTTTGCCCACCTCCCACCCCCCCCAGGGTCTCACTTTTAAAAATTCTCAACTTCCTCCTTTTCCGTTTAATTTTTCTCTCTGAGTTGGCCTACACTGTAGTAACACAGAATTATAAAACCCTAGGAAGAGCATTTAGGGCATTTAGTCTAACCCTCATATGATGTAGCTGAACCATTACCATGCCCCTCCCTCATCAGAGTGAGGGCACAAGGGGTCAGCTAATAAATGGCATCCTAGCCCAGGGCCAGATCGCAGTGAATCCACTGAGTCCATGGACCCATCCGCTAGTCATTTCCGCAGTCCTCAAATGTATAATTGGAATGCAAATACTTGGTAGTTGGCAGAATCCCCTCTTTGGTTTTTTGGTCTGTGGACTAAGAGATGGTAGGCGGAGGCCCAGCAGAATCCTTAAATCTGCACCCCTGTTCCCAAGAAAGACAGGAAGTCAAGAACAATATCACAAAGGAAATGGCGGAGATTGATGCCACTTTAAAGGATGCAGAGGTGGTCGTCCCTATAATATCCCCCACTTAATTCACCAGTCTGGTCACTACAAAAACCAGATGGATCTTGGAAGACGACAGTGAACTACCACAAACTCAACCATGTGGTAGACAAATTGCAGCTGTTGTGCCTGATTAACATGGCTTCAGGTCCATGTTACGTGGCTATTGGCTTCAGGTAAGTGTGTTCTTTGCCAATACTATTAAGAAGGAGGACAAGAAGGAGTTTGCATTTCCATGGAAGGGTTACAAGTATACATATACAGCTTTGCCCCAGGACTGTGTTTTAATTCATGTCATAATACGGTCCAAAAGGACATGGACAAAAAAGCCTTGATTTGTAGCACTTGTCGATTTCCATAGTGTACATATTCCCACCACAGCCAATTTTAAGCTGCCAATGTGACATCGTTGAAATGCAGCCTTGGTAAGAGATGCACAATAACATACTATTATGCAATACATTTTGTGGTATTTTTCTCATACCGACACAATAGATGTAAACAAGAGCAGAGATAATACTAAAATATGGTAAAATAACTAGGAAAGATCAGTTTCAACTATTTATTACCTTTGCTTTTGATATAATGGTATAATGTATTTTATTATATTATAAGTTTATATAACTTACTTTTTAATAATGGCTGTGTCGCAACTGGTTTGTAAAATTCCTAAAGATTTAACAATCAGCTCTCATGAAATAGTATGAGCTAGCTCCAGCACATCACTGGACATGGACCTTCTGGACATTCCACAAACATCACATTGTCCCACTATATTAATGATATCTTATTAATCAAACAGGATGTACTGCCTATTTATCAAACAGGTCACATTGGTAAGACAAATGCACTCCAGAGGGTGGGAGATAAACTCTGAAGATTCAGGGCCCTCCACATCATTGAATTTTTTAGAGGTCCAGTATTCTGTGTCATGCCAGGACATCTCTCTAAAGTAAAGGACAAATTATTGCATTTCACATTTAATACCACTACTGGTAACACCACTAATGCTTGGGAGTTCCCTTTCAGTTCTAGAGGCAGCATATTCCACACTCATGGGAATACTGCACGGAACCATTTTTTTAGTGACTAACTGGAGCCCGGAGAGGAAAAGGGCTCTGCATCAGTTCCAGGCTGTTGTACCAGCAACTTTGCTGCTTTGGCCATCTGACCCAACAGACCCTCGGGCAACGGAGGTATGGGTGGTGGGAAAAGATGCAGTGTAAAGCAAAAAAGGAGAATGACAGCTTAGAGCCCCCTGGGGTTTTTGATCAGGGCCTTGCCATCTGCTGCAGAGAAGTATGCCCTCTTAGGACACAGCCCCTTGCCTGCTACTGGGCCTTATTAGAGAAAGAGCTCCTGACATGGGACGTCAAATGAGCGTGAGGGGAGAACTTCCCATCATGACTGGTTTTGTCAACCAATAAAGTGATAAGGTCAGGTTACACCATGAATCAATTGTGAGATAGAAGTAGTACATCCTGGATGGAGCACGAGCGGAACTAGAGTGCAGAAGCAAGGTGCATGAATAGGTGGCTCATATCATCCATATCATCCACATTGTGGCTCAGTGCCTCTCCCCTTGCTCATACCAGTGGCTGTGTTGGGTATTGCTGTGTAACCAAATACCTCAAACTTGGTGGCTTAAACCAATCATCATTTAATTGTCTCTCACAATGTTGTGAGCCAGGAATTCGAGAAGAGCTTGGCGCGGTAATTCTTATGTTCCAGGGAGCACCGGCTGGGATCACCTGGAGCCTTCAGCTGGTAAATGGACTGCTCCAAAAAGTCAAAGACAGCTTTACTCCCATGCTCTGTTCTTTGCTTTTTTCAACTATAAGTCTAGGTCCTTCTGGACCTTTTTCCTTCTACATTCTATCTTAGGGCCTCTCCACACAGTCTATCCAACATGGTAGTCAAACTTCTTACATTGGTGACTCAGGGCTATAAGGGATGTGGAACAGCCAGTTCTCCTACAATCTAGGCCCAGAGATGGCATGGTGCCACTTCTGACACACTGTTTTGGTCAACACAGTCATAGACAAACCCAGATTCAAGGGGAAGGGAAATAGAGCCCCTTCCGGTGGGAGAATTATTGAAGAGTTTATAGTCATCTTTAATCTGGGAGGGATTTGAGAGGAGGGATACCTTATGATAAGCTGATGGAGGAAAGAAAAGACTGACCTTGGTCCATGATGGATCAACTCAATATGTGAGTGAGAGATGAAAATGGACTGCTGCTCCACTATCGTTCCTCCCAAGGGTGGCCCTAGAGAACAGTACTGATAGTAAATCCTCCCAGTGGGCAGAGCTTTGGGTGTTGTACCTGGTCATCCATTTTGTGTGAAAAGAAAAGTGGCCCAATGGAAGAATACATATAAACACACAGGCAGTGGCAGCTTACTTGGCTGGTTGGTTAAGGGCCTGGAAGGAGAAGGTTGGAAGAGCAAAGACAATGAAATCTGGGGAAAAGGCAGGTGGATGGGTCTGTGGGAATGGGAAAGAAGTGTGAATATCTTTGCACTGCATGTTAGCACCTACCGGAGAGCGCCAAAAATAGGAGAGGCACGGAACAACCAAGTTAACAGAATGACTAGTGGGCAGTTCACATCAATCAGTCTCTGGCATAGGCCAGCCTAGTGCTGGCACAATGGGTTATAAAGGCATTAGCTATGGTTGTAGGATGGAGGTATGCATGGGTCCAATAGCATGGGCTTCCACTCACCAAGAGCCATGTAACTACTGTTGCTGCTGAATGTTCACCCTGCCAGAAATACACAGATGTGGTGTCCCTGATATGGCACCATGCTCTGGCTGTGAGTTTGCAGATCCATGATTCAAATCCAAGACAATCTGACTGTGCAAAATGGATAAGGGCCCTTGACCACCACAATATCCTGCCGCCCATGGCTGGATTATCTTTTCTGATTATACTCAGATGTTTTTCACATGTGGCCACAGACCCAAGTACAAAGCTCAGTGATGATCTCAGAATTGTATGTCCTTTACCTACGATTCACTCCCAAGTTTAGCTTTCTGAAATTCTTTTGGTTTCAGATTATATGGTGGGATATATTAGCAACCTCTGATAGTGTTCTGGCACATAAACACTTCATGGATGAGTCAGCTTGGAAGTGGATAAGGAGCAGGGTGTTTATAATTAACCCGGTTTAGTTTTCATTCCAGCTGCCACTTTATTATGGCCATTTTGCCTGGCAACTAATGATGAGCGCTGGAACTAATTCCTACAGGGGCATAAATTTGTAGCTACGTCTGTCCTGAGCCCATATCACCTTAAAATACACATTTACAAGCACAACAACAATAATAACAATCCACAGTTTGTTTGAATAGGTGAAGCAGGCATAGCTGTAACATTCAAAAGACAGGCAAAGACAGTAAAAATCAGATTTCCCTGCCATGTCTGTTCTTCTTCAAGCTACCTCTTTCCTCTTCCCAGAGGTAACAGTTGTGACCAGTTTCTTATGTGTCTTTCCAGCAATATTATATGCATACAATATTGGTGTGAGTTCAATCAGGAGACAGAAACTACACAGTGATTCAAACATGGGAAGTTCAATGTAAAGCATTATTAAGCTATGATAAAAGAGTAACTGTAAGATGTAAAGAGAATTCTGTAGGGTACCCAAGGAAGAATGAAGTTGGGCTTCTTCCCCAACTTTGGGATTCCAGCTTCACTGGAGAAAGGGTGATTGCAGCCCACTGGATGGCAGAGAAGTTCACTGGTTTGCCTCATCCAGAGCTAGTCCACAATTGCTGAAGCAACTCTTTGGTGCACAGGCAAGGCACAGTTGGTGAATGGATGTGTGGGTGTTCAGAGGGAGTTGGACGTCACATAGGCAGGAGGGCTCGTGGGCCCAGTGTCTGAGTTGGGAGAGCTGCAGAAGAAAAACTTTCAGGAGGGCTGGTGATCAGGGGCAGTCAGGGTGTCAGTGTTGGTGGGAGATCTGGAGTGCGGAGTATCCATGTTGGAGGGCTGTGAGAGATGGCCATCACCAGGCTGGGTTGGGTCTGTGAGATTGCCAAGGGACCAGGTATTCTGGGCATATGACTAGGGCAGAGCACCACCGGATGTCCTCATACCTCCTCCATGGACTGAGAGTGTAACCACTGGGCCCTTGTATATATATTATTTTACATCCACATGAATTTATTGAGATAAAATTTTCCAAGTGTAATTTCTGGGTCAGTGATATGTGCATGAATATTTTTTAAATTATACTTTAGACAAAATTTGATACATAAAAAGGATAAATGTTACATAGATGTAGGTTATAACATTAATAACCCAATAGATACTCATTGACCCACCACCTAACCCAAGAATTAGAACACTACCACTAACTTACATCTTCCTATGTCCTTGTCTCCATCCTACTCAACTGCTTCCCTGCTAGAGATATTCACTACCCTGAATCTTGGGTTTATCATTTTCTTGTTTTTTTTTTTTCCAAAGAGCTTTTTAATTCTTTTTAAAGATTGGCAGCTGAGCCAACATCTGTTTCCAATCTTTTTTTTTCCTTCTCCCCCAAGCCCCCCAGTACATAGTTGTATATGCTAGTTGTAGGTCCTTCTAGTTCTGCTGTATGAGATGCCTCCTCAGCATGGCTTGATGAGCAGTGCTAGGTCCGTGCCCAGGATCTGAACCAGGGAAACCCTGGGCAGCCAAAGCTGGAGCACGTGAAATTAACCTCTTGGCCATGGGGTTGGCCCCTCTTGGTTTTTGTTTTAACAGTTTTATCACATATATAGAGATATATAAAAAGCATGTTATTCAGCTTTTTTCTATCCTTTATAATCAATGTGTTGCAGGTGAGTAATAGTATGCCAAATTTTATCTTTACTAAGTAATGAGGTAATGGTCTTTGTGGTAACAAAGTACTGAGTAATAGAACTCAGTTTCATACAATAACTTGTTTTGTACTAACCTTTAGGTTCTTATCGTTGAGCTTTAGATTGAAGTCTTTTCTGCCAAATCTGACGTCTCGGCCCCTCCAGAGACAGTTTTTATTGACAGCTTCTCCTCACCCCACCCCCCATTGTGTATGGGTCACACTTTTCCGTTTCTTTGCATATTTCATAATCATTTTTCAAAAAGATAATTTGTTAAAAACATATTGTAGCAACTCCCAATTTTGATCACCCCTTAAGTGGTGTGATTATTGCTGTTTTTTATTTGTTTATTTACTTGTTTAGTTATTTTCATGGACAAATTCTGTGCAATCTATTTTCCTTGCTGTGTGGGACCACTATCGTCTTAGTTCTTGTTTTTATCTTTGAGCTTGACTTCCTACAGATATCCCCTGGGAAAGCTAGCTTACTGGTCAGCCAGTGATTGGTAAGAGATTATGCTTAAACATTTTGAGCTAGTAAGGTTTCCACCCTTTGTTGATGGATCTGTGTGTGACTTGGGAAATTCTTTTAAAGTTCAAGCAGTTTACAAGTTTGCACTGGCTTTTATTTTCTGCATTTTCAAGGCCTCATATTTATTCAGGGACAAATAACACACTAGGGCCTTCTGCATATGTGCAGTGTTGCATGTGTTCATGGCATTCCAGACCACAATAGATAGGGAGAGTCTTATCCAGGCTCACTTTGGTTGTGTTGTTACTTGGACCTCCCAATTAAATTTCTGACTGGTCTGCTGGTCTATTGCTTGCCCCAATCAATGTTGCAACCTCAGACCACCTGTGATGTTGGCCTTTCCTAACATTTTGCCACTGAGATTGTTATTGTTTTTGATAATGCTCCAGCTATGGAATTTTCTGTGCTCTACTCCAAATAAAGCCAGCCCCGCCCTCAGCAGAGCTACTGATCCTTCTCGCTTGCCCTGAGCTGTTCCTACTCCCATCCCAAGGAACTGGAGAGTGGGTGGGAACAGCCTCAGGCTAAAATGTCTCAGATTCCACGTTGCTACTGAGGTTCAGTAGATTACCTTGAATGAACTCTTCTCAATTTTTTATATGCCTTTTGTTAGTTCCTAGTATTCTGAAATGGTTGTTTTAATTTTTTTCTTTTTAAAGATTGACACCTGAGCTAACATCTGTTGCCCACTTTTTCTTTTTTTCCTTCTCCCCAAAGCCTGCCAGTACATAGTTGTATATTCTAGTTGTAGGTCCTTCTAGTTGTGCTATGTGGGATGCTGCCTCAGCCTGGCCTGATGAGCAGTGCCATGTCCATGCCCAGGATCCGAACCTGTGAAACCCTGGGCCACCGAAGCACAGCATGCAAACTTAACCACTCAGCCACTTGTCTGGCCCCTGTTTTAGTTTTGTCCAGATACATTGATCACTTTTGCAGAGAGGATTTGCCAAACCTCTCACTCAGCCATTCTGCCTCCGTTGAATTTCTACTCTAACCATCGGTAAATAGGAATCCAAAGTAGGTTTTGGATTGAGCTTGGCTTGCATTTCCAAAGTGTTATTCATTCTCAAAGCACTTTCACACATTCTCTCATGAGACTTTAATCCTAGAGGGAAGGAGGCCTCTTCACCAGGCAGGACTCGATGGGTGTGATGCGGGGTCGGTGAGCCGAGGAGTCGAAAGAAAGATTTCTTAGACTCTTAAGATCTGGCAGTAGTGCTCTTTTATTTAGAGAATAGTGTAGCATGGGGACAGGACCCATGGGCAGTCAGATCTTCCGCTGCTGCCGCTTCTGCTGCCCCCGCTGGCATGGGGACAGGGCCCATGGGGAGGCAGAGCTGGTGTGTGGGGACAGGACCCACGGGCAGTCAGAGCTCCTGCTGCTGCTGCTGCTGCTGCTGCTGCCCCCGCTGGCATGGGGACAGGACCCATGGGCAGGCAGAGCTGGTGCGTGGGGACAGGACCCACGGGCAGTCAGAGCTCCTGCTGCTGCCCGGAGTTGAGGGTTAGGACTAAATTTAAGGCATAGGTATGTGAGTCATCTCTTTACAAGACAAAGGAAAGAACATGAAAAAGAAGTTAAAATGGCATCAGTGCAGGTGGGGTCTGTTCATTGGGTGATCCCATGACTTTTAGACAAGAATCAAATTGGATTAAGTAAAGGTTAGAAAGGTTAGACGCCACCACCCTAAACCAGTTACATGAGATTGCCAGACAGCAACCAACTTAAGTTCTTGCCTTCCCCATTAAGAGTTTCTAGGGACAAGGTCATCTCTCCTCTTCTTCCTGGTACAGAGAGGGAGGCACCTTTTACAGATAGAGATTTACCTTACAAATGTAAATGTGTCCCAACAAGGGCAAGTTCCATTCCCCAGAGCCTCCATCCCTGTCCCAGCCCATCGAAAGCAATCAGCCCAAAACAATCCTGATGCCAAAGAGACATATCCTGGGGTGGCCAATTTCAGGTCCCTACAAGGTCATCCCCCCTTCCTTCACAAGTGCAAATGTCTCTCAAAAGGGCAAGCAAAATTCCAATCCTCGGAGCCTGCTTCTCATCTGAAGTTTTAAAATTAAGCAGCCTAAAAATCCTCATCAGGTGGACTGACTTGATCAGGGCCACCCCAGCAGCCTGGGGCAAGATGGGAGGTTCATGGACTTCTGTGCCACTTACTCCATCTCCTCAACCTATCAGAATTACCACAGCCTAATTCTGCTCCTAGTCTGATTTACCAATTTTGCCAGAGGACAAATAAGGTGAGACTATTCTGTCTCTGAGAAAATTTGTTATGACACGGAGCAAGAGAATCCATTCTGATATTATATTCAGAGGCGAGAAAGTGAAACTCCCAAGAAAAAAATCCTTTTTTTGATCAGGAATGAGGATACCCAGGGAGTGTGGGACAATTCTTTCCCTTGCCTTGGACAAGGAGGTTATTTCCCATAGGAAGGGGGGCAGAAAAGAGAGGAATGACCAGAGTCCTGATTTGTTGTTCATGTTCTTTAAAGGGCACCATTTCTCTGAACTTAGGTCTTTACTGGAAGGGAAACCCTGAGTGAATTTTTTCCTGGAAGGATGCCAGGCTTCCTACTGCAGCAGCTGCCTGCTGAAAATCCCCAACTCCCGTGGGTGGATTCTCTGTTGCCACCCCCATGTCTGACCAGTCAGGAACAACATGATGTTCAGTGAGTTTGGGGGTGAGGATTTCTATTTCTGATCTGTGAAGCTCGTAAGGGAGAAGGAAGCTTACTTTAACTGACTGGAAGTGGTAATTGACCAACCTCTAAGACTCTGTTTTAAAGTATAGTGTATTAATAATAGAAAAAAATTTGAGCCTCAGTAAGGCTAATAGATCAGAAAATGATTGCCATTGAAAAGGTAGTTTACTACCCACAGATCCTCAGGGGAAGTGGTATACCATGCCATGCAAGGCCATAGGATGAAGCACCAAAGTTTTTCACAGGCAGAGAGAGGAGGAAGGAACTATGGGCTAGACCTTTTATTATGGTTTCAGCGGGAAGCAATGGGCGAGGCAGGGTAAGCAGGTTTAAGACTGTCTGGTTTGAATAGTTTCAGTGGACTCTGAGGCATAGGGACTGTCACTAGTTGCCTGGCACTTGACTCCAAAGAAATTAGAGTAGGTGGACAGTAGCCTGGAGTGTGACAGCTTGAAGAAGGAGGTAGTTGGAAGTATGAGCTCTGAATTGGTTGGTTTGCATTTGGAAAGTGTACTCAGGGCGATCTTTTTACTATCTTTAGGAATGAGCTAGCCCTGGGTGAGGGGGCAGTCTCTCCAGGTCAGCAAGACCCCAAATGTCCAAGCATCAGAATACAGAAAACAAAAGAGTGAATGCATTCTGCCTGGGAGTAGAGCTCTCACTGCTTTGGTCTTTGCTTTGCCCAACTGTTGAGACCCTGGAAGTCCAGAGAGTGGCTGTAGGATTTGGTGGGCATCAGCTGATGGTGTTAGTATCATCTACAGGTACATGATGATGGAGCCCTGGAACACGCACACTCCTGGGAGGACGGCCCCGGTCTACCTTTCCATCAGGCTGCAATCTTCTTTCAGGCTCTGACTCCTGCACTATTGGGCTGTTTTCTCACCTCTGCAAAGTAGGGGAAAAGCATATGGTGGAGGGATCCAGGCAAGGCCTGCCATCCAGGGATAGACCCGAAACCTCTCTTGCTCTCACTTATATAAAGCTTCCTTGAAGTTCCCTCTTCTCTACTTTTCTTTGCCTGTCTGCCTACCTTCTTCCAACATACATCTCTCCTGTAACACACACACACACACACACATGACATGGATATTGATACTTACCCCATAAGAATATTGGGAGGACTAAATGAGGCAACATACTTGAAAATATCTTCTACAGTAGGATGGAACAGATGCTCACTAATTGTTACTTTCATTTTTCTGGCTTCATTTAGTTGTTTATTCACTCATGGATTCATTTATACATACAATAAATATTCATTAAGTACTTGCTATACCAGATACTGTGCCAGGCATTGAGAATATAAAGATAAGTTTAACAAAATCCCAACACTTAAGATCCTATTGGCTGCTGGGGAGGTATATAATTAAAAGATGATTCTAGGGGCCAGTCAGGTGGCATAGTGGTTAAGTTCATGCTCTCTGCTTTGGTGGCCTGGGTTTCGTGGGTTTGGATCCTAGGCATGGACCTACACACCACTCGTCAAGCCATGCTGTGGCAGCATACCACATACAAAATAGAGGAAGACCGGCACAGATGTTAGCTCACCTACAATCTTCCTCAAGCAAAAAGAGGAAGATTTGCAACAGATGTTAGCTCAGGGCCAATCTTCCTCACCAAAAAAAAAAAAAAAAAAGATTCTCTTACTTCATGAGAAGTGCTTGCAAGGGAGCTCTTGGGAGAAGAGAGAGGAGCACCTACCCTACAGCTGGGTGGAAGAGGGTTAGGTATGGCTCCTTGGAGGAGGTGATGTTCAGAATGAGTTCTTACAAATCCATGTTTCTTGTTTTGGTGGTGGTGGAGAGTTGGTGGGAAGAATCTCCCAAGCAGAGGAAATAGTGTGTTCAAAGGCTAGAGGTGATTCAAGGCTTGATGTGGTTCAAGGACTTGCAGGTGGTTCAGTGAACTTTCATGATTCCAGGTGGCTGAGTCATGGGAGATGGGGCTGGTCAAGTCAGGAAAGTAGCGGCCTGATCTAGGAGTTTGGGATCTATGTTTAATAACAGGGAGATCCATTTATTATTTTTAGCTAAGGAACTAATATGGTCAAATTTGTATTTTAGAACAATTACTCTGGTGTCAGTATGGAGAAGCAATTGGAACTGGGCAAGACTGGAGGCAGGGATGTGGTTAGTAGTCATTCATATCATCCATCAAATATTTCTGGTTCTCTGTCTTGGCTCATTGTAGGTTTCTTTTTCCTGTTAAAGTTAAATGTTGCCATAAGACTAGCTTTGGTAAATGAAAGGTGAAGCGAGGTGTCATGTCACTTCTGGATGGAAGCTTTAAGGCTGGTTTGCCATTTGTCACACTTATTCTTTCCTTCTGTCCCAGCAACTAGCAGTGTTAAAAATGGTGGCTGTTCTGTCGGTCTGCATACTGGAGTGAGAAAGAAATGGCAGAGCCACTTGGGTGTCTGGGAATGTGGCATATAGCACCAGCAGGAAATAAGCTTATGTTGTTTAAGTCACTGAGATTTTGATATTGTTATTGTAGCATAAGCTACTCTATCCTGACTGATACACCAATGATGAGGCTATTACAGTAAAAATGAGTAACATTCAGTACCCAAGTAAAGTAGAAGCAGTGGGAATGGAGAGAAATGGACGAATGTAAAAGCTGTTAATAAGATAAATTGACCAGATGTGGTGACCGGAATGCAGGAGAAGTTCAGGTAGAGATAAAGATTAGAGAAGCGTCGGTAGATAAACATCATTCCTGATTCCTCTTCCAGTGAGCCTCAAGGTCAAGATTCTCTGCTCTCCCCCTGTGAAGCCGGCATTGTTATCAAGACTCGGTGGGCTATTGAGGGGAGAGGGTTATGGAAAGAGGAGACAACAGTTCAATTTGAGCAGGTTTCCTTTCTATCCCCCATTAATTCTCCATTCCATTCATGTGAGGATCTAAGAAGGTAATGGGTGTAGATAAATGTTGAGAAGGGAATAAGAGTTCGTAGAAGCTGAAGCTTGTACTTATGCTCCGTTATTCCTTTCTAGGCTCTTCTTTCATCCACACTCCACTGCAGCGCTTTGTCACCTGCAACCTGATTTCATTTTTGTGCCTGGCCATTGGAGGTGGGTCAGATCCCAGAATCTCATTGGAAGATGGATGCAGGATAGCTGTTATCCACTGTGTAGCAGCTGAAGAGTGGACTTGTGATTCCCAATGGTCACTGTCTATGAAGAGGTTGAGAGAGGGGAGAGGAAAATCAACTCTGTACATGGTAAGAGGTCTTCAGGAATTGAGAAGGGATGAGTGCTGTGATCCCTAGAAAGCTGCATGGTAGGGAACTACTAAGACTGAAGTAGTAAAGCTTTCTGCCTGCTAAGCATTTGGATATAAATCCTAAGGATGTATGTTTGATGATGGTGTGAAAGCAACAGTGTGCACTTCAGGAGTTGCCAGATTAAGCATCTCAGGTTTGATCTAACACATTGCTGTGTGTTCTTGGGTGAAATCATTAAATTCTCTGAACATCAGCTCCCTCTCAACCCTCCTCAAGCAAGTGGCGAGAAAGCACCCTGATAAAGAAAAAAAGAAGACATGGTAGGAACCAAAAATAATGATAAAGAGGTAGTGATCATGTGGCCAGTTGGAGAGAGATTATATAACCAGAAAAGAGCATGGTGGAGTTGGAGAATCTATTGTAGAGATTAAGATAGTTAAAAACAGAATGGAAAAGAAAATATTCATATAGAGATTAAATACTGAAAATTAGCAGTTATAATACTGTTTTTGAATGTCAGCTGTGAATTAGATACTTACCTCCTCTTACTTGAGTCTTAGTCTCTCTGTCTCTGTCTCCCTGTCTCTCTCTCTCTCTCTTTCTCTCTCTCTCTCTCTCACACACACACACACACACACACACACACTGTGACCTATTGTAGTGGCTTAGATGGGTGTAGGGAAGGCAGTGGACTAGGGAGCTCAAACTTGTGCACAAAAGCTTAAAGAATCTCCTCTCAGTTTGAAAGCACATCAAGCAGCTCTCCCTCCGCTTTCCCTGGAGTCCCTGTCCTTCCCCAGCAACCTCCTGAACGCCCTCTTGACTTCCTTGTTCCTCAGGGTGTATATGAGAGGGTTAAGTGAAGGAGTGCCCACTGCATAGAAGAGACCAAAGAACTTGCCCCTCTTCTGAGCATAGGGATTTTTGGGCTGGAGGTAGACAGAAATGACTAAGCCATAGAAGAGAGTGACCACAAGGAGATGGGAGGAGCAGGTCCCAGAAGCCTTTCTCCATGCTATGGCAGAGTTAATCCTCAGCACTGCCTGTGCAATGGCACCATAAGAGATAAGAATGAGGGTGAGTGGCATGACCAGGAAGATGACACTGGACACAGCTAACTGGATCTCATTAAAGCTGGTGTCTCCACAAGAGAGTCGAATTAGAGAAGGGACCTCACATACAAAGTCATCTATCTGCCGGTGGGGGCAGAAGGGCAGGCGGAGGGTGGGTGGTGTCTGGACTACTGATTGGACCAGACCCATTACCCAGGCCACAGATGCCAGTTGCCAACACAGGCGGGAGTGGATGATGGTCGCATAGTGCAGGGGCTGGCAGACAGCCACGTAGCGGTCAAAGGCCATCACTGTCAGGAGGATGCACTCAGTGGTCCCCAGGAACAGAAAGGTGAAGAGTTGGACAGAGCAGCCAAGGAAGCTGATGGTCTTCTTTGGGCCCCAGAGGTTGACCAGCATCTGGGGGACAAAACTTGTAGTGATGCAGAGGTCCAAGAAGGAGAGGTTAGAGAGGAAAAAGTACATAGGAGAGTGGAGCCTGGGGTCCAGCACAGACAGCAGGATGATGAGTGTGTTGCCCACCAGAGACAGGAGGTAAGAAATAAAGACAATGATGAAGAGGATTCTTTCAAGTCCTGGGTATTCAGAGAAGCCCAGAAGGAGGAAGCCCACTGGGGAGCTTTGGTTGACCATGGCCTGCTCCTGTTTGGACCTACAGGGATGAGAGAAGTCAGAGCAGTGTGTTCCAACCTGTCTTATCAAAACTCACCCTGGGACTTGTCAGGTTATAGCACGTGGATGTTTCCCGTCCTCTTCCTCTCACTCAACCTCTCTCTCTAGGCACATCACCATCCAGCAGCTCCTTCTCTCACCCCGTTCCTGCTGGTCAGACGTTGTATAGTGGGTGTGAGGAAACCATGGGTGTGCTGGAAAACAGATGGAGCCTCACACTGGTACTCCCTGCTTACTGGTTGAGTGTAAAGGAGGCTGATGTAGAACATGGATTAACTAATTAATTTTGATTATTCAGCAAACATTTACTGAGTACCTATTATATTTTGAGCACTGTGCTACTATTGAATTTTCCCTTTGTTATGTGTGGAGGAATTACAAAGAAATGTGTGTTGAGTGAACTTCTTTATCATAAACATTTCTGTAGAACTGATCTTACTTTCTAGTGGTGGGCATGACTTTCCTAGAATCATTCACGTTCCACCTACTTTACACTTTTGCAGGGGATTCACCTAGAGACAGAATTGTAGACTGTGGAGATTTCTTTCCTATATGTAGTGACCCAATCCCCAGAGAGATCGACTGACAGATCGTGGTCTTTAAAAAAATGATTATGATTTATTAAACTTAAAAGAAACCTGCAAATGAAAATCCCGAACCTCAGGGTCTGGCCCCCATGGCCGAGTGGTTAAGTTCACGTGCTGGGCTTCCATGGCCCAGGAGTCGCAGGTTCGGATCCTGGGTGAGGACATGGCACCACTCATCAGGCCACACTGAGGTGGCATCCCACATGCCACAACTGAAAGGACCCACAGCTAAAATATACAACTATGCAATTGGGGGGACTTGAGGAGAAAAAAAAAATTAAAAAAAGAAAATCCCTAACCTCAACTTTCCATTTCGTGTAATGTGGAAAATAAGAAAAAATATAGTGTCAGTCAAAAAACGATTTTTGTCTGGTTCTATACAGCAAAAATTCTGGAAGAATTGAGGCTTGGAAACGAAAGGCTGAAATACATTTGAGTTTGGGACGTTTAAATAGAGTTTTGATTTTGAACAATGCTTGGTTAACTTCACTCCTATGTGATTAAAAACTTTTTATTTGTTTATTTTTTTAAATAAGATTTTATCATTTACAGGAATTGAATTCCAGAAAGGAAAGAGGGGAGTGGCCACCAGGCAGAGGTTGGGAACCACCACACCCTAGTTTCTTTTCCTTTTTTGTTTATTTATATATATATATATATATATTGGGGAACTTCTTAAAATTTTATTGAGGTCACATTGGTTTATAAAATTATATAAATTTAAGGTGTACATTATCATACTTCAACTTCTGAATAGGCTGCATCACGTTCACCACCAAAAGTCTAGAAACATTTTTTATTTTAAAATAAGTTTAAACTTACAGAAAAATTGCAGGAGTCGTTTTAAGGACTCCTATATAAACTTTATCAATAGTCACCAATTTTCAGTATTTTTATTCATTTGCATTATCAGTTTCCTTCAACATGTTCACATATAATAATATAAATATATATATATATATATATATATATTCTTGCTGAGGAAGATTTGCCCTGAGCTAACATCTGTTGTCAATCTTCCTCTTCTTTTTGTGTGTGAGCTGCCACCCCAGCATTGCCACTGACAGACGAGTAGTGTAGGTCCCCACCTGGGAACCAAACCCCGGCCGCCAAAGCAGAGAGGGCCAGACTTAACCACAAGGCCGCCAGGGCTGGCCCCAGTATATAATAATTTTTATTCAGAGACATTTCAAGGTGGGTTGTATACGTCATGCCTCTTAAATCCTTCAATATTTCAGTATGTATTTCCTGAGAAAGATGATCTCTTAAATAATTCTCTATGGTAATCAAATTCAGGAAACTTAACATTGATACAATACTATTCTCTAACATACAGTCCATATTCTAATTTTGTCAGCCGTCCCAATAATGTCTTTTGTAAGAATATTTTTTTCATATAGGATCCAGTCAAGATTCACATGTTGTACTTAGATTTCACGTCTAGCTCTGGTCTCTTCAGCAGCCTGTTTAAGCCACTGAACTCAAGAATCTGCTCAAAATATTAGACAATGTGGTCAGTCCATGCCTGAGAAGCTCATAGGCTAGAAGGGAAAATGGGTTCATGTTCTTAAAAAACCCTGGCGAGTACACGAACGTTATCAGAAGATCCTAAGAATCGAAGGCAAATAAAGCAAAATATTGGGTGGGTGAGAGACAGAGATCTTTAGAGAAAAGGAGCAGTGTGGGTGGGTGAACCAAGGAATGCTTCCTGAAGGAGGTGACTATTGTTGTGAAAGAGAGAAGAGGTGGAGCACAGGAGGCCTGTTCAGTGGTGGCAGCCACTCCGGCAATTGAGAGATAGGAACCAGGCAAGTTGACGGGGAGATGACTGGAGAGACACTAAGACGGCAGTATCTCGCCATTACAGAGTCTCTTCTTTTTGTTTAAAAGCCCATCGTGTCTCTTTATTTGTCCAGACTACCTCTTTTTGTCTCTCTCTTTTCCTTTACTTCCTCTCATTGCTCCTTTTCGCTCTGAGGGATAACTATTTTTTTCTTTAATTTTTTATACCAAGTATTTGAACAAAAGACTATTTAAATCTTAGAAGGCTTCTCTATGCCTCTGCCTGATCACACCCACTTCTTTCCCTTGAAGAGGTGATCACTATTATTCTGATTATTATTATTTTGCATAACTCATTCCTATGTTGTCTTACAACATCACATCCTTTGCGTCGCTAAAAAATAGTCAACTGCTTCTTATTCATGTGTCAGCTGTCGTCCTAACACCCTTTCTGCATTCCTTCCTCTCTTATTCTCTGGGTAAATTTCCATCTGTCTATGTTGTTTCTCAGTCTCTTGAATGTACATTGTCCTCTAACTCTGTTTTTGTTCTCTCTTGTTCTCAGCGTTTGAGAACATCTTTTCTCTCACCTTTTTTCTCTTGTCTGTTTTTTTCCTCTGACACTAACAAAATTCAAGCACTACTTTACTCCCTTCCCATTCATTCCATATTCCTGGATGCATTTATTTCTTTATTGATCACCAAAGAGCTAGTTGTGTACTAGGTGCTACAGGGGAAAGAGATATCAATTCTGCTTTCCAATCCAGTAATGATAACCAGGTTATTCTTTTAGCAGTTATCATCTATTGAGTGCTTCCTCTATACCAGGCACTGTGCTAAACATTTCCTGAATGGCTGATTCTCATGGATATTTTCACCACCTTCAAAGTAGTTTGTATTATTCTTCCTTTACAGAAGAAGAGACAATCTCAGAGAGGTTATGTAACTTGTCCAAGGCTGCACAGCTAATAAGGATCAAGGGCAGGATTCTAGATCCTGTTTGATTCCAAATCTTGTGCTCCACTATTGACGATATGTTTAAATGGATGGGCTGTGGGAGAAGAATAAACTTGTAACTTACCCACAATCAAGTCAGAATCTCCTCATTGCCTTGCTGCCAGAGCTTCTGCATGACTAGGAGCTTCTGGACTGGTTCTCCACTTGATCCTCACACTGAGAACTAAAAGTTCATTGAGGAGAGATGGCCCTCCTGAAGGCACTGGAGGTCAGGTCTGTGGTAACAGTGGTGATTGCTAATGCTGCTTCCACACTTTTCAAAGCACTTCACAACAACCACATGAGCTGGATACTATTACTATATTCTATCTTTGTTTTCAGATGAAGACTCTGAAACACAAGCAGGTTGAATAACTTGCTTAGAATAATGTAGCCAGAGCTGAGACTTGAGCCCAGGTGGGCTGGCTCTAGCGCTGTGCACTAACCATATCCCACTTCTATCACTGTGCTGGACATGTGAGGCCAGAGGTAACTCTTTGCCAACAACCTCTCCTCCTCCGTCCAGGAAGTTAGCCTCTCTATTAGTGGCACTGGATGTAGAAACGGGGTTGTGGTGAGGTGACGGAGGGAGGGATCCCAAGGCTCCCATCCCATAGAGAGAAACAGCTCATTAATTCTGCCAAGACTCTGGGGCCGCACAGCCCACAGACAATTAATTAGCCACTGGCACTCCTGATGGTTAAGAAGGGAGGGGAGGATCCTGAGGAAACGGGACAGCGACAGTGCCCCTTGTGTTAAATGCAAGGTCCCCTGTGTCATTGGGGAGCATGAGGGTATTGTTTTCTTCTTGCTACCACCTCATGAAGGTTCCATCCTTTCCTCTCAAGCCTCTTTTGAACCCATTTGATACTCCGTTATTTTTTGTTTCTTCTCTCTTTGTTGAAATGGAGAGATAATTTACATAAAATATAATGCACAAATTTTAAATGTATAGTGTGATGATTTTTTTTAAAGATTTTATGTTTTTCCTTTTTCTCCCCGCTCCCCCCGGTACGTAGTTGTATATTCTTAGTTGTGGGTCCTTCTAGTTGTGGCATGTGAGATGCCACCTCAGCATGGTTTGATGAGCAGCGCCATGTCCACGCCCAGGATTCGAACCGATGAAACACTGGGCCACCTGCAGCAGAGCGCACGAGCTTAACCACCAGGCCACAGGGCCAGCCCCTATAGTGTGATGAATCTTGATGACCTCAATCAAGATGCAGAATACTTCTATCACCCTACAACCTTCGCCTTGCCTATTTCTTTGATGCTTGCCCAGCCACTGCTGCCCAGAGGTAACTGCTGTTATGATTTCTATCACCATAGTCCAGTTTTGCCTTTTCTAGAACTTCATACAAATGGAATAATATAATATGTACTCCCTCCTGTTAGGCTTCTTTCCCTCAGCATAATTCTTTTGAGATTCATCCATGTCTTTCATGTATCAGTAGCTCATTTCTTTTTATAAAGCAACTTAATTGAAGTACAATTAACATATAATAAAATGCGCACAGTTTGAGTACATAGTTCAATAAGTTTTGACGAGTGTGTATGCCTGGATAACCACCACTCCATTGAAGATACAGGGCATTTCCATTACTCTAGGAATTTCTCCCATGCTCTCTCCCAGGCAACCAATTATCTGATCTCTGGCATGCTAGGTTAGTGTTTCCTGTCGTGGAAACTTTATGTAAATGTAATCAGATAATATGTACTCTTTGTTTCTGGCTTCTTTTGCTCAGCATGTTGTTGAAATTTATTCATGGTGTGTCATATATTAGTAGTCTACTCCTTTTTATTGCTAACAGTGTTCCATTGTATGAATATACCACAATTTGTTTATCTTGTTCGCCTGTTGATGGACATTCAGGTTGTTTCCAGTTTTTGGCTGCTATGAAAAAAGCTGCTATAACATTTGCACACAGCTCTTTATGTGGACACTTAGGAGTGGGATTTTAGGGTTAGATGATAAGTGTATGGTCATAAGAAACCGCTGAACTGTTTCCCAAAGTGGTTGTGCCATTTGAACTCTCAGCAATGTATGAGAGTTCCACTTGTTCCACGTCCTCAGTAATACACGGTATTACGTAACACCAAGTATTTTGGCTTTAGGCCTTCTGTTGGATATGAAGTTCTCTCTCATGGTAGTTTTGATTTGCTCTGTGATGATTAATAATGTTGAGCATCTTGTCACATGTCTATTGGTCCTTACATGGTTTTTTTTTTTGAGGATCTTGAAAACATTTAAAAAATTTTTTATTTCATTTCATTTATTTTTTTGAGGTCATATTGGCTTATAACATTGTGTAAATTTCAGGTGTACATTATTATGTTTCAGTTTCTGTATAGATTGCATCGTGCTCACCACCAATAGTCTAGTTTTTATCCATCACCATACAGATGTGCCCCTTTATACCATTCACCCTCCCCCCACCCTGTTCTCCTCTGGTGGCCACTAATCTGTTGTCCTTATCTATGTGTTTGTTTATCTTCCACATATGAGTGAAATCATACAGTATTTGTCTTTCTCTGTCTGACTTATTTTGCTTAGCATAATACTCTCAAGGTCCCTTCATGTTGTTGTAAATGGGATGATTTTCTCTTTTTTCTGGCTGAGTAGTATTCCATTGTGTATGTATGTATGTATGTATATATATATATATATACCACATCATTTTTATCCATTCATCTGTTGATGGGCACTTGGGTTGTTTCCATGTCTTGGCTAGTGTGAATAATGCTGTGATGAACATAGGGGTGCATAAATCTCTTTGAACTATTGATTTCACATTCTTTTGATAAATACCCAGTAGTGAGATAGCTAGATCAAACGGTATTTCTATTTTTAATTTTTTGAGAACACTCTATACTGTTTTCCACAGTGGCTGCATGAGTTTGCATTTCCACCAGCAGTCTTAGATGTTTTTAATTCAAGTCTTTTGTCATTTTTCACTGATACTTGTCTTATTATAAGTTGTAGGTATTAATTTGTGGGATATATGTATAAATGCAGATATGCATATACCTGCACATATATAAATATGTAAAATTTTCTCTCACACTGTGCCTTGCATTTTCATTTTCTTAAGAGTGTCTTTTAAAGAGAAGACTTTTTCAATTTTGATAAACTCCGGTTTATCAAGGGGTAATGCTTTTCTTGTCTTATCTAAGAAATCTTTACCTACCTTATGGTCACAAGATATTCTTGTGTTTTCTTTTGGAAGTTTCATATTTATCTATTTTACGTTTACTTGTATAATCTATGTCAAATTAATTTTTGTGTATGTTGTAAGATAGGAGTTAAGGCTTATTTTTTTGTTTCATACATGTATCTAGTAGCTGCAGCAGCATTTGTTGAAAAGACTAATTTTCTTGTTAAATTACCTTAACATTTTTAATGAAATTCAATTGACTATTGAATGTGTGGATCTATTTTTGGAATCTTTATTCTGTTCCCATAGTAGCGAGGTTAGGGTGAGGCATGTGAAGTAGGATTGTGTAAATGCAAGATTCTGTTTTTATTTAAAATTTTGCTATCTTGTTAATCATGGATTTTTTTGCATTGATTTCCTTTTTTTAAGATATTGCATTAAATTATTATTTATCTTGATTACTGTTTTTTGACATGCCTCTAAATTTTGCACCTGAGGCAAGTGTCTCACTCACCTCACCCAAGTCCTAGTCTTCTCTTTGCTGTTGTTTTTGTCTATTCACGGGCCAGTACCACTGTCTTGAAAGCAATAACCTTATAGGAAGTCTTGAAATGCAGTAGTCTGAGTTCTTTGTTCTTCCTTTTCAGGGTGGTTAGGCTCCTTTTAGACTTTTGTTTTTTTTGTTTTTTCTTTTAAAGATTTTTTTTTAATTTTTTTCCTTTTTCTCCCCAAAGCCCCCCGGTACATAGTTGTATATTCTTCGTTGTGGGTCTTTCTAGTTGTGGCATGTGGGACGCTGCCTCAGCATGGCTGGATGAGCAGTGCCATGTCTGCACGCAGGATTCGAACCAACAAAACACTGGGCCACCTGCAGCGGAGCGCGCGAACTTAACCACTCGGCCACGGGGCCAGCCCCTCCTTTTAGACTTTTGAATTTCCATATAAATTTTAGAATCACCCTACACATTTCTGCAAAAAGCCTGCTGTAATTTTATAAGTATGGCAATGAATCTGTAGATCAATTTGCAGGTATCAATTTGCAAATATCAATTTGACATCTTAATATTAAGACTTCTAATCGTGAACAAAGTTATCTTTCCATTTTTTAAAACTGCTTCTTTAAATTCTCTCACCAATGTTTTATAGTTTTCAGTGTAATGGGCTTGCACGTCTTGTTTAAATTTATTCTTAAGCTTTATTTTTGATATTATTGCATATTGCATTGAAATGTTTCATTTTCCAGTCGTTTGCCACTGGTATATAAAATACAATGGATTTTTTTTTCTATTTTGACCTCATATCTTGCAATCTTGCTAAATGGACTTATTATGCTAATAGGTGTTTATAGATTCATTAGGGTGTTTTCTGCAAACAATTATGATTTTCTATATAAACAGTCATTTCATCTGTGAATAAGATACTTTTTCTTTTTTCTTTCAAATCTTTATGTGTCTTATTTCTGCTTTGTTTATTTCACTGGCCAAGACCTTGATTCTTCCTGATCTTGTGGGGCAGTTTTCTAATATTTCTCCATTAAGTATGATGCTGGCTTGTGGGTTTTTTTGTAGATACATTGTATCAGATTGAGAAAGTTCCTTTCTATTACTAGTTCTGCCCTTCTCAGTATATCAAATCAGGACATACATGATTTTTATATGTCTTATAACTGAAGATGATCACTTTGGTCACTGAGTTAAGGTGGTTCCTGTCACAGTTCTCCACTGTAAAGTTATTATTTGTAATAAATAAGTATCCTGTAGGAGATACATTGAGATTATGCAAATCTTATTCTCAGTTTACTTTTGCCCACTCATTGTAGCATCTGCAGGTGATTCGTGACTGCAACAATTATTTCTGGGATGTTTGCCTAATGATAAATTTGTATTTACACCATTCCTTCTATATTTATTATTGTCAATTCTACTGTAGGGAAAAATTTTTCCTTTCCTCTTATTCACTGTTGTTTATTTTGCTAATGCGTATCAGTACTGACTCCTGGATATTCATTTATTCTGTCTTCACCATTCTCATTTATTTTGTTACACACATAGTCTGATATTTGATGATTGGGAACTCCTTTAAGTTGATTTCTGTGAATTTTGGACATATCTCCATCATTTTTTGAGGACTGACTTACTTTCTGGCACCATACCATATTTCAGACTTATTTTTTATTGTCCCTTTCCTATCTCCGAGATCAACTATTTCTCCAAGGACTCTTGGTTCCTTTTCTTGGAGAATGGCATTTAGAAAGCAAGATCTGGGGGCTAGGTATGCTCACTGTTACTGGGGTGTCATTGCTTCCAGGTTTTTCAGTGGACAGCTAGAATGTATACATACAATACATCATATGTATATATATTTTATCCATTTGCATATATATTATTGCTATATCTATATCTATGTCCATCTATATATGTACTAAAAACTATGAGTTCACACTGATGCCTCCAATTCCAGTTTAACATCACAAGCTTTACTGTAGTCTCATCAATTTATATTCATAGCTCTTTTCTCTCACAGTGAGAAACATGGATCTCATTATTCACAATATATTTAATTATTTGATAAATCCTAGGTTGTAAATAAAGTAATTTTAGAATTGCTAACCCATATTCTGTGAAAACCAAGTTTTCTAATTAGATTGCGATGTTTGTGAACAGTACCTTTTGTCTTTGACCTCCTAGTATCCAGTCAAAATACTGTTTTCCAAATACTTAGGTTCGTTCATTTCTTTATCCTATTCAGTGTGGCTATGTTCATTTGTAATACAGTTAGATTCATGTTTGTCTCCTGGAAATTCCATTCTCATTGATTTAATTAATCAATTAACTAATTAATTGGTTTGTTTTTTGAGTATGTAAAACATTACTATGGTTTGAAGAGTCAGAGCTATACAAAAATGTGTATGTAGGGAAATGTTACCCCCCTTCATCCCTAATACCCTGTTCCCATTCCCTCATTCTTTCTGTCCTGTTCCCAATCACTCCCTTTGTGGTCATATCCTTCTTCCACCACTAACTCCTGGCAATCACAAAACTGTCCTCCATCGCTATAATATTGCCTTTTACAGAATGTCATACAAATGGGATCATACAGTATGTAACTTTCTGCGTCTGGCTACTTTCACTCACCGTAATGCTTTTGAGACTCATCTGTATTATATTCAATGTGTATTGAGTATTCATTGAATACTCAACGAATGTATCAGCAGTTTGTTTCTCTTTATTGTTGAGTAGTATTTGATTGTATTGGACATACCACAATTTGTTGATCTATTTACCTATTGAAAGACATTTGGTCGCGTTTTAGTTTTTGGTGGTTATGAATAGAGATACCATAAACATTTGTGTATAAGTTTTTGTGTGAACTCAAGTTTTCATTTTTCTGGAGTGTAGGATTGAAAACATATTGTAAGGGTGTATTTAAACTTTTAAGAAAGTGCCACATCGTGTTCCAGAATTGCTGCACCATTTTGCATTCCAACCAGCAATGGGTGAGAGTTCCAGTTGCTCTGCATCCTTACTCACACTTGCCAATGTCAAGTTTTTCATATTTAAAAATATTAGCTGTTGTAATAGGTGTGAGGTGGTATCTCTTGGTTTTAATCTACATTACCCTAATAGTTAATGATGCTGAGCATCTTTTCAAGTTTTTCTTCTGTTTTTTTTTTTCATGTTCTTCTTTCCATCCCTGTATCCTCTTTGGTGAATTGTCTGTTAAATTTTTTTGCCTAGTTTTTTTAATTGGGAAGTTTGTTTTCTTACCGTTGAGTTTTGAGAGTTCCTTGTAAATTTTGGGTACAAGTCCTTTGTCAGTATCTTAGCTCAAACTGTCATAATAGAATACTACAAACTGAGTATCTTAACAGAAATTTATTTTCTCACAATTCTAAAGGCTGGAAATCTGAGATCAGAGTGCCAGCATGGTTGGTTTCTGGTGAGAGTTCTCTTCCTGGCTTGTAGATAGCTGCCTTCTCGCTCATATGGCCTTTCCTTGGTACATGGAGAGAGAGTGAGCTCTCTGATGTTTCTTCTTATATGGACACTAATTCTTTGATCTCATTTAACCTTAATTACTTCCTTAGAGGCCTCATCTCCTAATGCCTCTACATTGGGAGTTAGAACTTCAACATATAAAAAAGTGGGGGAGGACACAAACATTCAGTTTATGACAGTCAGATATGTGATTTGTGAGTATTTTCTCCCAGGTATAAATTGTCTTGTCATTTTATAACTGTTTTTTTTTTTAAAGATTTTATTTTTTTCCTTTTTCTCCCCAAAGCCCCCCGGTACATAGTTGCATATTCTTAATTGTGGGTCCCTCTAGTAGTGGCATGTGGGACGCTGCCTCAGCGTGGTTTGATGAGCAGTGCCATGTCCGTGCTTAGGATTCGAACCGATGAAACACTGGGCCACCTGCAGCAGAGCATGCGAACTTAACCACTCAGCCACGGGGCCAGCCCCATTTTGTAACTGTTTTTTCCAGAGCAAAAGTTTTTAAATTTATAAAGTCTAATTTATCAATATTTTCTTTTATGGGTCATGGTTTTGGAGTTTGTCTAAGAATTCTTTGCTTAATCCCAAACCACAAAGATTCTTCTCCTATATTTTCTTCTAAAAGTTCTATATTTTTACATTTTAGATCTAAATCTGTGATCCATTTTGAGTTGTTTTTTTGGTATAAGAGATGAATGTTAGGTGGAGGTTAATTTATTTGCATATGGATATCCAATTGTTTCAATACAATTTCTTCAAAGGACTGTTTTTTTCTATTGAGTCAATTTAAAAATTTTGTCAAAAATCCATTGGCTTTTGGTCTTGTATGTACTTTTAACCAATACTTACAATATCTTGATTACTGCAGCTTCATAGTGATTTTAAAAATTAGTTAGTGTGAGTCCTCCAGCTTTATCTCTTTGGCTATTCTAGTTCCTTTCTCTTTCCACATAAATTTTGGAATCAGCTTGTAAAAAACTATACAAATGCTGCTGCCTTTTGTTTCATTTTCTTGCCTTATTGCACTAGCTAAAACTTCCAGTATGATGTTGAATAGGACTGGTGAGAGTGGACATCTTTGCTTGTTCCTGATCTTAGGGGAAGAACTTTCAGGTTTTCACCATTAAGTATGATGTTAACTGTAGGTGTTTTACAGATGCCTTTAATCAAGAGAAGAAAGTTTCATTCTATTCCTAGTTTAGTGAGATTTTTTTGTTTGTTATGAATATATACTGAATTCTGTTAAGTGCTTTTTCTGCGTCTATTGATATGTTTATGTGATTTTTCTTCTTTAATCATTTATATGAAGGATTACATTGATTGAGTTTTGAATACTGAACTAAGCTTGCATTCCCTGTAGCCTACTTGGTCATGCTGTATTACCTTTTTGAATATATTGCTGAATTTGATTTACTAATATTTTTTTGTAGATTTTTGTGTCTATTTTTCACGTAGAATATTGGTATGTAGTTTTCTTTCCTTGTACTGTGTTTTTCAGGTTTTGGTATCAGGACAATGCTGGCCTCATAAAATGAGTTGGACAGCTCCTTTCCTCTTCTATTTTCTGGAAGAGAGTTGTGGAATTGGTGTTATTTCTTCCTTAAACATTTGGTAGAACTTGCCTGTGAAATCATCTGAGCCTGAACTTAATTTATTTATTTTTGTGGTAAAAAACACATAACAAAATTTACCATCTTAAGCATTTTTAAGTATTTCGGTCAGTTGTGATAACTATATGCTCTTCGTTGTGCAACAGATCTCTAAAACTTTCTTATTTTGCACACTGTAAAAGTCACCCATTTAAAGTGTACAATTTTTTGGTTTTTGCATATTTACAAAGTTGTGCAACCAACATGACTATATAAATCCAGAATATTTTTATTAGCCCAAAGAAAAACCTCATTGTCATTAGTAGTCACTCCGCTTATCTTCCAACCTCCAGTACCTAACAATCATTGATCTATTTTCTGTCTCTATGGATTTACCTATTCTGGCAATTTCATATAAATGGAATCATACAATATGTGGCCTTTCATGTCTGGCTTCTTTCACTTAGCATAATGTTTTCAAGATTCATTCGTGTCATAGCATGAATCAGAAGTTCATTCCTTTTATGACTGAATAATCTTCCATTTTGTGGATATAGCACATTTTGTTTATCGATTCATCAGTTGATGGACTTTTGGGTTATTTCCACTTTTTGACTATTATGAATAATGCTGCTATGAATATTCATGTGCAAGTTTTGTATGAACATATGTTTTTAATTCTCTTGGGTATAAACCCAGGAGTGAAATTGCTAGATCATATGGTAACTCTATATTTAACCTTTTGAGGAAGTGCCAAACTGTTTTCCAAGCAGTTGTAACATTTTAAATTCCTCACATCCTTGCCAGCACTTTCTTTTCCTTCCTTCCTTCTTTCCTTCTTTTTTCAAATTAGTGAAAAATGTGGTTTCCACTCACATTAGTGTGAGTGGCATCTCATGTGGTTTTCATTCGCACTGCCTTGATGACTAATCATATTGAGCATTTTTTTCATGCTTATTGACCATTTAAAAAATTGGGTTGTCTTTTTATTATTGGGTTGTAAGAGTTCTTTATACATTTTAGATACAAGTCCCTTATTAAATATTTGATTTGCAAATATTTTCTCTCATTCTTTGTTTTCTTTTCACTTTCTTTTTTTTTTTTTGAGGACGATTAGCCCTGAGCTAACATCTGCCGCCAATCCTCCTCTTTTTGCTGAGGAAGACTGGCCCTGAGCTAACATCTGTGCCCATCTGCCTCTACTTTATATATGGGACACCTGCCACAGCATGGCTTGACAAGCAGCACACAAGTCCCCACCCGGGATCTGAAGTGGTGAACCACAGGCCGCCAAAGTGGAAGGTGCGAACTTAATCGCTGTGCCACCGGGCTGGCCCCCTCTTTTCACTTTCTTGATGGTGTCCTTTGAAGTACAAAAGTTTTAAAGTTTGATGAAGTGCTATTTATCTATTTTTCTATTGTTGCTCGTGATTTTGGTGTCATATCTAGTGAACATTTGCCAAATTCAGGTCATGAAAATTTACCCCTGTGTTTTATTCTACAAATTTTGTAGTTTTTTTAATATTTAGATTTTTGATTCATTTTGATAATTTTTGTATGTCATGTGAGGTAAGGGTCCAACTTCATTTTTTTGCATGTGGCTTTCTAGTTTTCACAGCACCATTCGTTGAAGACGCTTTTCTTTCCCCATTGAATGATCTTGGCTCCCTTGGTATTAGCAACCTTGTTAGCAACCTTGTCACTTGACCATAGACATATGGGTTTAATTTTGGACTCTCAGTTCTATTCTACCGACCTATGGGTCTATCCTTGTCCCAGAACCACTTTGTCTTGATTGCTTTTGGTTTGTAGTATGTTTTAAAATTGGGAAGTACGAATCTTACATTACTCTTCTTTTGGGTACCTTGCAATTCCACATGATGTTTAGAATCAGCCTATCAATTTGTACAAAGAAGTCAGTGGTTTTCTGATATAGATTGTGTTGAATCTATAGATCAGTTTGGAGTATACTGTCATCTTAACAATAGTAAGCCTTTTGATCCATCAACATGGGATGTTTTTCCATTTATTTAGATCTTCAATTCTTTTGACAATATTTGTTAATTTTCAGGGTATAAGTTTTGTACTTATTTTGTTAAATTTATTCCTAACTATTTTATTCTTTTTGATACTATTTATTAATTTTATTTTTGGATTGTTCATTGCAAATGTATAGAAACAAAATTGGTAATTGTATATTCATCTTATATCTGGCAACATCGCTAAACTCATTTATTAGTTCTTATCATTTTTAAGATAATTCCGTAAGGTTTTCTGTATACAAGATCATATCATCTGCAAACAGAGATATTTTAAGTTCTTCCTTTCCAATCTCTATGGTTTATTTCTTTTTCTTATCTAATTTTCTTGGCTAAAACCTGCAGTACAATGTTGAATAGAAGTAGTGAAATAGACATCATCCTCCTCTTGTTCCTGATCTTAGGGGCAAGCATCTAGACTTTCACTATTAAGTATGATGTTAGCTGTTTAGGGGGGTTTTGTAGACACCCTTTATCAAGTTGAAGTTCTCTTTTATGCCAAGTTTTGTTTTGAATGTTTTTATCACTAAAGGGTTTTGGATTTTGTCAAATGTTTTCTCTGCATCTATTGAGATAATCATGTGATTTTTATTTTTCAATTTGTTGATAAGAAGAATTACATTAATTGATTTCCAGATGTTAAACCAACCTTGCATCCCTGGGATAAATCCTACTTGGTCATAGTATAATTCTTTTTTTATGTTCCTGGATTTGGTATGCTGTATTAATATCCTAAGGGGTATAGAGTAGAAGCCTCATAACCCATCAAAATCTGGGAGGTAATAAGGAATTGTCTCCTGACAGCCTCCTGGAGGATATAAGAAGGAGAGTAAGAGACGGCTTTGAGGCAGGTCCTAACAAGTCTACCATTCTCTCATGTTCCAGGAGGATCAAAAGGCATCCTTCCAAGTCTCAGATTAGCTGTGCTTCAAGCCTTTGCTTGTGTGATGTATGTAGATATGTGTAAGGACTCCAGAGTATCATGATGGAGCTATCTCCCTATACTGACATAACACTTGGACAGAGATTATATAGCCAAAAATGAGCATGACAGAGTTAGAGAATCTATAGAAGGCAAGACAGTAAAAACAGGAAGGATAACAGAAGAAATAATGAGAATGGTCAGGCTTGACAATGTTTGAATTTAAGGTTTCTTGTAGAGATACCTACTTCCTCTTAATTCAGTTTCTCTCTCTCTCTTAAATACCACATTGCTACATAGAGATACACTGCAGTGGCTCAGGTGTGTGTGGAAAAAGTAGTGGATGGAGGAACTCACCCCTCTTATAAATCATGAAGAAACTCTTCATAATTTAGAAAGCACATTAAGCAGCTTTCTCCTTCAGCTCTCTCTGGAGTCCTCATCCTTCCCCAGCAACCTCCTGAATGCCCTCTTTACTTCCTTGTTCCTCAGGGTGTATATGAGAGGGTTAAGTGAAGGAGTTCCTACTGCATAGAAGAGACCAAAGAACTTGCCTCTCTTCTGGGCATAGGGATTTTTAGGCTGGAGGTAGACAGCAATGACTGAACTGTAGAAGATAGTGACAACCATGAGATGGGAGGAGCAGGTCCCAAAAGTCTTCTTCCTCCCTTTTGCAGAATTAATCCTTAGTACTGCACGGGCAATGGCACAGTAAGAGACAAGGATGAGGCTTAGGGGCACAACCACAATAATGACACTGGACACAGCTAACTGGATTTCATTAAAGGTGGTATCTCCACAGGATAGTCTAATTAGAGAAGGGACTTCACATAAAAAGTCATCTATCTTCCGGTGGGGGCAAAAGGGCAGGTGGAGGGTGGGTGGTGTCTGTACTATTGATTGGACAAGACCCATAACCCAGGCTACAGCCACCAGCTGCTGGCACAGGTGGGGGTGGATGATGGTTGCATAGTGGAGGGGCTGGCAGACAGCCACGTAGCGGTCAAAGGCCATCACTGTCAGGAGGATGCACTCAGCGGTTCCCAAAGACATGAAGATGAAGAGCTGGACAGAGCAGCCAAGGAAGCTGATGGTCTTCTTTGGGGCCCAGAGGTTGACCAGCATCTGGGGGACAAAACTTGTGGTGAAGCAGAGGTCCAAGAAGGAGAGGTTGGAGAGGAAAAAGTACATAGGAGAGTGGAGCCTAGGGTCCAGCACAGACAGCAGGATGATGAGTGTGTTGCCCACCAGAGTCAGGAGGTAGGAAGCTAAGACAACCATGAAGAGCATTCTTTCAAGTCCTGGGTATTCAGAGAAGCCCAGAAGGAGGAAGCCCACTGGGGAGCTTTGGTTGACCATGGTCTGCTCCTGTTTGGATCTAGAGGCATGAGAGCTGTCAGAGCAGTGTGTTCCAACCTGTCTTAGCAAAATTGTCTCTGCATACTTGTCGGGTCATAGCAGGAGGATGTTTCTCTTCCCTTTCTCTCATTCAGCTTCTCTTTACAGGCACATCACAGTCCAGTGGCTCCTTCTCTTCCCCTGTTCCTCCTGGTCAGATGTTGTCTAGTAGGAGGAGGAAACCACAAATATTCTGGAAAACAGATGGAGCCTCACACTGGTACTCAGACTTACTGGCTGAAGGCAAAAAAAGCTGATGTGAAATATGGATTAATAAAATAATTTTTATTAATTCAATAATCAATTATGGCGCACTTATTTTGTTCTGAGTACTGTGATAGTTCCCAATATTCTCCTATGTGTATCCAGGAAGAATTAGCAAAGAAATCCTTTTGACTGAATTTCCCTTTCATAAATATCTACTCAGGGTTATTTTCTACTCTGGGGCATATATTTCCTGGAATCATTCATGTTTTATCTATATTACCCTTATTTGGAGGGGAGCCACTAGAGGTAAAATCATGAATTAAGGAGATTTCTCCTTTGTGTGAAGTGACCCCACCACAGAGACATTAATTAGATGATTTTGTCCCCTTAAAAAAATTATGATTTATTAACAAGAGCATTCCCCACAAAGGAAAAGCCCTAACCTCAATTTAACATTATGTGCAATATGGCAAAAATAAGACCAAAAATGCCGCCAGATCTTTGTTCTGTAACTGCAAAAATTTCTAATATTGCAGCTTAGAAACAAGAAAGGTGACATAATTTTTAAATATTTTCCTTTTCAGATAAGAGTACATCAATAGCAAAATACGCTGAGTTGAGATTGAGATATTGAAGCAGAATTTAGAATTTTTTAATGCTTCCTTAATTCTATTCACTAGTTGAGTCTTAAAAAAACATTTATATATACATTTAAAACTTGCAGAAAATTTCCAAGAGTAGTCTAAAAGGCTCCTATATAAACTTTATCCATATTAACAAATTGTTAATATTTGCTACTTTTTATTATTTCACCTTTTTCTTTATACATGGAATTATATTTATTCTGAGCTACTGGGTAGCGGGTTACATACATAATGCCTCTTCATGCCTTCATATTTTAGCATCTTGTTTCTAAGCAAAAGGAAATTTTTTTTGTGTAAACACAGTACAGTTACTAAATATAGGAAATCCAACACTGATAAAATATTATTATGGACTCTGTAGTCCATACTTATAATTTTTCTAATAATGACCTTTATTGCAATTTTTCTCATAAAAGATCCAGTATAGACTTCTTATGACTGACCTTGTTCTTTTTAGTAGTCTTTCCTTAGCCACTGAAACAACGTCTTAAAGTATAGAGTGATGGGTTCAGGCCTCACCAGGAGAAGCTGAGGGGGTGGAGGGAGTGTGGCCTCATGCACATGATAAACACTGGGAAATACATGGAAAATTGTCAAGACCCCCAGAAACTGAAGGCAAATAAAACAAAGATAGTGGGTAGGTGAGAGAAGGAAGTCTGAAGATCAAAGGAGGAATCTGAGTGAGTGAGTCAAAGAAAACCTTCCAGAGGTAGTTTTTTAAAGATTTTTAAGGTGACCTGGATCTTTGCTATGAAAGACTGTGTTGGGACACAGAACGTGAGATCAAAGATGGGAGTGGGATGTGGCAGCCACCCTGGCAGTAAAGAGGTAGGAACTGGGGGTCTTCTGAAAACAGACAA
The DNA here is from genome assembly GCF_021613505.1 of Equus quagga. NCBI lineage: Eukaryota > Metazoa > Chordata > Mammalia > Perissodactyla > Equidae > Equus > Equus quagga. Next base: position 35,008,668 of record NC_060281.1, read on the forward strand.
TCTTAGGAAGGTCTTTTAGGGGATGAGGTGGCAAGCAACTTGGTGGCCTTGTTGGCAGAAAGTGCCCTGGGAGTTTACAGGATGGTGTGATCATCTCTCCATCTCAGGGGCTCCATTTTGTCTTAAAAGATGCATCTTATTCTGTTTCTGTCGGGACTCCCTCTTTTTTTGTTTTCTTCCATGTTCTTTTCTCCATCATTACTTTCCTTTTTTAAAAAATGTTAATTATTGGAACAAAAGAGTGTATATAATATGTCTATGGATTTTGCAGAATAATAAAATGAACACATGTTGTACTTTCCCTCCTATCCCCAATTTAAGAATGGAACGAATGTTGCTAATATCTTAGCAGCCCTCCGTGTGTCCCTCCCCGATCACATTTCCTTTATTCTCCTTGAATAAGTAAATGCTATTCTGATTATTTTAAATCATCATTCCTTTTAAACTTTACAGTTATCATACCTTTTATATCACAGCAATTGCTCACCATATTTTATTTATCCATCAACTTTAGAATTTTTCACATTTTTATTCTCTTGGCTACGTATTGTCTCAATTTTGTATGTTTCTGAATCTCTGCAGTGTTTATCTTCCTTTAGCTCTCTGTTCTCTCCTGTTCTTACTCAAAGCATATCTTTCTACTCTCCTTCTCTTTATCCTGCTTTTGTCTTACTCCAACAAAAGGCAAGCCCTACTTTTCCAACTTCCTATTAATTCCATATTCATGTATACGTTCATTCCTTTGTTGGTCACCAAAGAGCCAGTCACTTACTGGGTGCTACAAGGTTATGAGATACAAATTCTGCTCTATAACCCACTAATGATAACCACCTATTGCCTTAGCAGTTACCATTTGTTGAGTGCTTCCTATGTATCAGGTACTATGTTAAAAAACTTCCTGAAAATCCTGAAAAATTTCCTGAAAATTTCCTGATCTGACAACAACCCTGAAAATTAGTTAACATTATTCCTTCTTTGCAGACAAAACAGTCTCAAATAAGTTAAGTAACTTGCCCAAGGTTATTCACTTATCCAATTAGTGCCAGGGCCAGGATTCTAGACCCTGTTTGATTCAAACACTACTGAGGACGTGTGGAAATGGATGGGCTGTGGGAGAAGAATACGCTTGTAACTTACCCACAATAAAGTCAGAATCTCCTCAGTGCCTTGCTGCCAGAGCTTCCCTATGACTAGGAGCTTCTGGACTGGTTGGAGCATCCACTTGATTCTCACATTGAGAACTAAAGGGAAACTATAGAGAAAAATTATACCTGTGAAATTGGTTAGAGCTTAGATTTGAAGTAAGAGTATGATTGCTGGTGCTTACTTCCCCAGCCATTTTTCAAAGCACTTCACAGTATATTGCTCCTTATAACAACTTTAAGAGGAAGGTACTCTTAGCTTCCTTTTCAGAGAAAGAAATGAAAACACACAGAGGATAAATTTCTTGTTCTGGAAAGTGTGGCTAGTAAGCACCAGTGCTGAGATTTGAACTCAGGTAGGCTGACTGAAGAGGTTATACAGTAACCACATCCCACCATCACTTTGCTATGGTGTGAAGACAGAGAGAGCTCCTTACTATGGAGGTTTTCGCTATTAACCTCTCCTCCTCAATGCAGAAAATTACCTTCTCTTTTAGTGGTCCTGGAGGTAAAAAAGGAAGCATGATGAGGTGATGGAGGGAGGGATCCCAGGACTCCCATTCCGTGGAGAGAAACAGCTCATTAATTCTGCCAAGACTAGGGGCCTCATTCATAAGTCACAATTAATCAGCCATTGCCACTAATGATGGTTAAACAGAGAGGGGAGGATCTAGAGGAAATGTGCCAGCAATGATGCTCCCCTTGGTAAATAAAAGGTCAACCTCTGCTCCTCTGTGTAATTGAGGAGTACGGGGGTATTGTTTTCTTTTTGCCATCATCTCCTGGGTGTCCCATATTTCCAGTCTTTCCTCACAAGCCTCTACTGTGCTTAATCAATACCTCCTTACTTTGGTTTATTTCCTTCCTCCTTTTAAATAGAAGTATAATTTACATAATAGAATGCACAGATTTTAATGCACAGTTCACTGAGTTTTGGTAAATGTGTACATCCAGGTAAACATTACCCTGGTGAAGATATAGAACATTTCTATCACCTAAGAAATTCCTCATGCCCATTTATGATAATTCTCTCCACTCCATGCTTTAAGTAATCACTGATCTGATTTCTATCATTTTAGATTGTTATGCTTGTTCTAGAACTTCACATACAAGATTGATTCAATGCACACCCTTTCATGTTTGGCTTCTTATACTCTGCACAACATTGAGATTCATCCATGTTATTTTGTGTATAAACAGTCCATTCCTCTTTTATCACTATTATTCCATTGTATTCCACTGTATAAATATGTCACAATTTGTTCATCCATTCGTAAACCCAAATAATAGATATTTGGGTTTATGGTGGTTTTCAATTAGTCCCCAAATTCTTTGATATTTCTCCCTTCACAAGGTAGAGCCTACTTCTCCTCCTCTTCAGTGTGAATTGTACTTAGTCACTTGTAACAAATAAAAAGTGGCAGAAATGACGGTGTGTGACATCCAAGACTAGGTCATAAGTGACATTGCGACTTCCTTATTGTTTTTTCTTTTGGATTGTTCATGTCATCCACCATGTCATGAAAGCATTCAAGCAGTGGAGAGGCACATTTGGGGAGGAACTAAGGCTCCTTGCTAACAATAAACAGCATGATTGAGACATGTTATAACTGTAACCTCCAGCTTCATCCAAATCTTCTAAGGACTGCAATTCAGCTGACATCTTGTCTACAGCCTCATGAGACACCCTAAGATAGAACCATTGGCTAAGTTGCTTTTGAGTTCAGACTCATAGAAACTATGAGATAATAAATATTTGTTGTCTGAAGCCATTCAGTTTTGGGGTAATTGTTATGCAGCAATAAATAATTGTTTCCAGTTTTGCTTTTATGAATAAATCTGCTATGAATTTTCACGTACAAGCCTTTTCTGGAAATATATTTTCATTTCTCTTGGGTAAGTACCTACAAGTGGAATTTCTGGATCATGTGATAAGGGTATGTTAAGCTTTATAAGAAACCTTAAAACTATATTGCAAAGTGTTTGTACTCCCACCAGCAATTTTGAGATTTCCAATTTCTCTACATTCTTGTCAGCACTTAGTATTGTTAATTTTTTGAATTTAGCCATACTAGTGGATATGAAGTGATATCTCATTACAGTTTTAACTTACATTTCTCTGATGCCTAAGTTGTTGAGCATCTCTTTATTGGCTACTTATATTATCTTCTTTCATGAAGCATCTGTTCAAGTTTGCCTATATTTTATTGCATTGGTCTTTTTTTTATTGTGGTAATATTAACTTATAGTATTATATAAATTTTGGGTGTACATAATTATATTTTGATTTCAGTGTAGATTACTACATATTCACCACCCAAAGACTAACTACAATCCATTACCACACACATGTGCCTAATCACCCCTTTCATCCGCCTCCCTCCCCCCTTCTCCTCTGGTAACCACCACTCCAATCTCTGTCTCTATGTGTTGGTTTGTTGTTGTTTTTATCTTCTATTTATGAGTGAGATTATACAGTATTTGACTTTCTCCCTCTGACTTATTTTGCTTAGCATAATCACTCAAAGTCCATCCATGTTGTCACAAATGACCAGATTTCATCGTTTTTTATGGCTGAGTGGTATTTCATTGCGTATATATACCACATCTCCTTCTCCATTCATCCTTTGATGGGCACCTAGGTTGCTTCAAAGTCTTGGCTATTGTGAATAATACTGCAATGAACATAGGAGAGCATAGATCTTTATGCATTGGTGTTTTCATGTTCTTTGCATAAATACCCAGCAGTGGAACAGCTGGATCACATGGTAGTCCTATTTTTAATTTTTTGAGGAATCTCAATACTGTTTTCCATAGTGGGTCCACCAGTTTGTACTCCCACCAGCAGTGTATGGAGTTCCTTTTTCTCCACATCGTCTCCAACACTTATTATTCCCTGTTTTACTAATTATAGCCATTCTAATGAGTGTGAGGTGATATCTCATTGTAGTTTTGATTTGCATTTCCCTGATAATCAGTGGATGTTGAACATCTTTTCATGTGCCTGTTGGCCATCTGTATATCTTCTTTGGAGAAATATCTGTTCACGTCTTTTGCCCATTTTTAATTGGGTTGTTAATTTTTTTGTTGTTGGGATGTATGAGTTCTGTACGTATTTTGGATATTAACCCCCATCAGATATATGATTTGCAAATATATTCTCTCAATTGTTAGGTTATCTTTTTGTTTTGTTGATGGTTTTCTTTGCTGTGCAGTGGCTTTTTAGTTTGATATAATCTCATTTGTATATTTTTCCTATTGTTTGACTTGCCCAATCAGACATGGTACTTGAAAATATGCTGCTAAGACCAATGTTGAAGAGCATACTGCCTGTATTTTCTTCTAGAAGTTTCATGGTTTCGGGTTTCACATTTAAGTCTTTAATTCATTTTGAATTAATTTTTGTGTATGGTGTAAGATAATGGGCTACTTTTTTGTATGGTGTAAAAAACTGATCTTTTGCATGTGCCTGTCCAGTTTTCCCAACACCATTTATTGAAGAGACTTTCCTTTCTCCATTGTATGTTCTTGACTCCCTTGTTGAAAATTAGCTTCCATAGGTGTGTGTTTGTTTATTTCTGGACTCTCAATCCCGTTCCATTGATCTGTGTGTCTGTTTTTGTGGCAATACTATGCTGTTTTGATTACTATAGCTTCGTAGCATATTTTGAAGTCAGAGAGGGTGATACCTCCAGCTTCGTTTTTTTCTTAGGATTCCTTTGACTGTTCGTGTTCTTTTGTTGTTCCATATAAATTTTAGGATTCTTTGTTCTATTTCTATGAAAAATGTCATTGGAAATTTGATAGGGATTGCAGGTATTTGTCTTTTTATGATGGAATTGTATGAGTTCTTTATATATTTTAGATAAAAGCCCTTTGTTAGGTGAATATATTTTATCTTCTTTAGTCTGTGGCTTCATGTTTCATTTGAAAAAGTGTGTTTCAAAGAGAAGAAGCTTTCAAATTTCATTAACTGAAAACTTATCAATTACCTTTTTGTAGTTAGTGCTTTTGGGTCCTGAGAAATATTTTTCTATTCTAAGGTTATAATATTTTCTCTCATGATTGTTTTTAGAATTTTTTATTTACAGTTTTTATGGTTATTTACATTACCCATTTAAAATTAGTTTTTGTGTATGCAGTGATAGGAGTTCATTTATATATATATATATATATATATATATATATATCTCCAGTTGTTTCAGCACCATTTGTTGAGAAGACCATCATTTCCCCCATTGAATTATGTTGATGTCTTTGTATAAAATCAGTTGATCTTGTATGTATGACTTTGTTTTCAGACTTTCTATGGAGTTTCACTGATCTCACTAGTTGATAGACATTTGGATTTTTTCCACCTTTTGTGTATTATGAATAATGTTGCTGTGAAGAGCCAGTAATAGTCTTTGTGAAGACATTTGATTTCAGTTCTCTTGGGTAGTGCCTGAGAGTGGAATTGCTAGATTGTATGGTAAATTTATATGTAACTTTTAAAGAAATTGTTGAATTTTTTTCCAAAATGGCTCTACCAATTTTGATATATCTTTGTCAACACTAGTACCAGCATTTCATCTCCTAATCAATATCTTATATCGTATTTTTCATTATAGTCTTTCTAGTGGATTTGTAGTGTTGTCCTGTGTTTAATTTGCATGTTCCTAATAACCAAAGATATTGATGTTATTAATCATTTTCATATATTCTTTGGTGAATGTCTATCCATATCTTTGCCCATTTTTAAATTAGGTAGTTTGTCTTATTTTTTGAGTTGTAAGAGTTATTTACATATTCTGGATACAACTTCTTTATCAGATGTATGATTTTAAAGTATTTTCTCCTAGTCTGTGGCTTGCTTTTTCATTTTCTCAATGTTGTGTTTTAAAGAGCTAGAGTTTTACATTTTGATGAAGTCCTATTTATCCAGTTTTTCTTTTATGTATTGTACTTTTGGTGTCATATCTAGGAAAATTTTGCCTTATCCAAGATCACAAAGATTTTCTTCTAGAAGTGTTACAGTTTAGTGGTTACGTTTAGATCTATGATCTCTTTTGCGTTAATATTTGTGTATGATATAAGGTAAAGGTCCAAATACAAAATTTTTTTTTGCATATGGGTATTCAATTGTCCCAGAACAATTTTTTAAAAAGCTATCTTTTCCTCATTGAATCGCCTTGGCATTTTTGTTGTAAATCAATTATCTATAAATGTAAGTGTTTATTTCTGGATTTTTCTGTTATGTTCCATTGACCTATATATCTATCCTATGTCAATATCACACTGTCTTCATTACTCAAGCTTTATAATAAGTTTTGAAATCAGATTGTGTAATTGCTCCAGCTTTGTTCTTCTTTTACAAAGTTGTTTTGGCTATGTTCAGTCCTTTGTTCTTCCACGTAAGTTTTAAGATTAGCTTGTCAATTTATAAAAAAATTCTGCTTCTACTTTGCTAGGTATTGTATCTATAGAACAATTTGAGGAGAATATCTATTTCAATAAGATTGAATCTCCCAATACATGAACATGGACTAACTCTCCAGTTATTTAGAACTTTAATTTCTCTCAGCAATGTTTAATAATTTTCAGGTCTTACACGTTTTGTTAAATTTATTATTATGAATTTTTATGCAATTGTGAATAGAACTATTTTCTTAATTTCACTTTTGGATTGTTCATTGCTAGTATGTAGAATTACAATTGTTTTTTTTTTTTTTTAAAGATTTTATTTTTTCCTTTTTCTCCCCAAAGCCCCCCTGGTACATAGTTGTGTATTCTTCGTTGTGGGTCCTTCTAGTTGTGGCATGTGGGACGCTGCCTCAGTGTGGTTTGATGAGCAGTGCCATGTCTGCGCCCAGGATTCGAACTAACGAAACACTGGGCCGCCTGCAGCAGAGCGCGCGAACTTAACCACTCGGCCATGGGGCCAGCCCCGAATTACAATTGTTTTTTAAGTAGTGATCTTATATCCTATGACCTTGCTAACTTATTTATTAGTTCTAGTAGATTTTTTTGTGGACTTTTTGGTTTTTCTATATTCAGTATCATGCCATTTGTAAATACAATTTTCCTTCTTCTTTTCCAGTCTTTAACACTGCTAATTTCTTTTTCTTGCCTTATTGCATTGGATAGAAACTCCAATAAGATGCTGAATAGAAGTAGAAAGAACAGATACCCTTACCTTTTCCAATGTAAGGGGAACATCTTTTAGACTTTCACAATTAAGTATGATATTAGTTTTAGGGCTTTGGTAGATGTCCTTTATCAGGTTGAGGAAGTTCCATTCTATTCCTAGTTCTTGGGACGTGTGGCTACTGAACTTTTTCAAATGCTTTTTCTATGTATTTTGGGATGATCTCATGATTTTTGGCATTTATCTTATTAATATGGTATGTTATATTAAATAATTGTTAGATATTAAGCCAACTTTATATGTTTGGCATAAATCCCACTTGGTCATTGTATAGAATTCTTTTTCTGTGTTAAAGGATATGGTTTACTAATACTATGTTAAGAGGTGTTTTTTTTTTTTGCATGTATGTTCATGAGGGATATTTTTCTGTATTTTTCTTGTAATTTTTCTTTTTTGAGGAAGATTAGCCCTGAGCTAACTTCTGCCACCAATCCTCTTCTTTTTCCTGAGGAAGACTGTTCCTAAGCTAACATCTGTGCCCATCTTCTCCTACTTTATATGTGGGACGTCTGCCACAGCATGGCTTGATAAGCAGTATATAGGTCCATACCTGGGATCTGAACCTGCAAAAACTGCGCAGCCAACGTGGAACATGCAAACTTAACTGCTGTGCCACTGGGCTGGTCCCCTCTTATGATGTTTTTAACCTGGCTTTGGCATCAGGGTAATACTAGCGTCATAGAATGAGTTTGGAAATGTTATCTCCTCCACTATTTTTGGAAAAAGTTTGTGTAGGATTGGTATTATCTTTTCCTTAGATATTTGATAGAATCCACCAGTGAAACTTTCTGAGCCTGAACTTTTTTTTTTTCTGTATGGGAATATCTCAAATTATTAATTCCATTTTTAAACTTGTCATGGGTCTCATCGGATTTTTTATTTCTTTGTGAGTCAATTTTGATAATTTCTGCTTTCCAGGAATTTTAAAATTTCACCCAAGTTGTCTAATTTGTTCCTAACATTCCCTCATAATCTTTTTTATTTCTGTAAGTTTCGTAGAGATGTATCCTATTTCCTTCCCCATGTTGTTAATTTTTTTCTTCTCTATCTCTTTCTTGATCTGTGTAGCTGAAGTTTCTTCTTATTGCTTTGTTTTAAAGAACTAACTCTTGTTTTTATTGACTTACTATGTTGTGGGTTTTTTTTTTTTTTCTCTTCACTGATTTCTGCTCTGATTCTCCTTCTGCTTGAGTTGGATTAAGTTTACACTTCTTTTTGTAAATTCTTAGGCTGGAAGCTTAGATGGTTGACTTGAGACTTTTCTTTAAGGCTCTAAAATTTCCCCTAAGTACTCTTTTAAGTGCAGCTCATAAGTTTTGATATATCTTGTTTTCATTCTATTTTAATTATGTGCTAACTGGTTTGAGGTTTTCTTTTTTGATCCTTGGGCTATTTAAAATTATGTTGCATGATTTCTAAACATTTGTGGATTTCCCACATTTCTTTATGTAATTTACTTCCATTTTGGTGAGAGAACATACCTTGAGACTTGTTTTATTACCTAGCATATACTGATGAATATTCTGTATGTATTTGAGAATTATGTGTAAGTTCTGGTCCTTTTAGGGTTTCAGTGGAAAACCCAAGATGTTTACCATGCCCCCCTAACTTGTCTATCTCCCTTGTGGTAGGAAGTGGCAGAAATCTCTGCTTGGTTCTTTCAGCCTTCCAGATGTTATTTTGTTCCTGGATTCTTTAAGAGTTTGCCCTGTACATCTGTAGGTCAATGGTCAGCCAGGGTTTTGAGAGAACTCTCATCTAATTTTGGGGTTTGTCCCTTTGTAGCTCCCTCTTTTCTGTTTTTTTTTTCCCTTAATTTCCAGATACTCTGGCATCCTTTAGCTAATAAGACAGCAGCTTTCTGTTTGAGCTGTGTCTACCACGCATGCACTGAGGAGTGCCCTCAGAGAAAAGCTATATAAATGTAGATCTTACTGAGGATTGTTGCAGGAGAGCATAGCAACATTATTGCAAGGCTTTAAGCTTAGCAAGAACAAATTACAAAATGGGTGACTGAGAAATATGCAACTTGCTGATTCTCGTAAATTACTGTGTTAGATTGTTTGTGCTTTGGAATCAAAGGCCGGAAGGTAGTATCTTATCAAACATGAAGGCAAGGGGCTTACGAACGCTGGGCCCTTGCAGGAATGGAACGCCTTCTGCATAACTTGCCAGATTGTTTGTTCCCAGGATACTCCTCATAGAATGGCCTTGTGTAGGGCTGGGGTACATTGAAGGGGGGAAGGTTAGAACTGCTGAGCTTTGACTTGCATGTTCCTGCTGGCATGAGTTCCTTCTATGCTTGTACTTTTTGGCCTGCAAATAAATACGTGATGATCAGAGGGACCTCACCTCAGTCCTAGAGGCTGATGGTCACCTGTCCCATTAAATAATATAGAGTGTGTTGTGTCTATTATATAGACGTGTTCTGTACATTCATTCCGTCCGCCCCTTCTGCTGGCTGCCTAGCTGGTCTTGGCAGCAAGGATGGTTCCCTTTTTTCAAGAGTGGAGGGCCCTCTAGTTTCTCCTTGCTTTTGATCACTCTCCACTGACTTCAAACAGTTATTTATTTGTCTACTTATTTATATTTTTGAGTAAGATTGGCCCTGAGCTAACATCTGTTGCTAATCTTCCTCTTTTTTTTCCCTCCCCAAAGCTCCAGTACATAGTTGTATATCCTAGTTGGAGGTCTTTCTAGTTCTTCTATGTGGGATGGCTCCACAGCATGGTTTGATGAGCAGTGTGTAGGACCACGCCCAGGATCCCAACCGGCAAACCCCGGGCTCCTGAAGTGGAGCATGAGAACTTAACCACTCAGCCATGGGGCTGGCCCCCAAACAGTTGATTTTTTTTTTAATATATATTTTATTTTACAGAATTTATAATTGTTACTGGCAGGAGAGTTAGTGCAATGCAGGCTACTCTCTTTGTTGTAAATTTTCAGATTCTTTTATCATTCTCTCTGTGTTGGACTACAGTGTAGGAATAGTGAATTCTAGAATCCTATGGCTGGAAGAGCCCTCAGGGCATTGTTTAATCTTCATTTGATGCATCAAAATCCCCTTATAACTCAAAACTTTTTGAATCATATCAGATCACTTTTTTCCCATTCCGTGTTTTTCATATCTTGTTTTTTTTTGAGGTTATTCTGTGTTAAAACTTGCCTCCTTTCTATGTCCACTTTCTGGTCTTACTTCTGTAAATTAGCAAACGCCTAGCCACAAATCAAATCTCATTTAATCATCACAACAGTCGTGTGATGCAGATACTGTTTTTCCTGTTGTATCATAGACTGCTCATTGTTACCTAGTAGTAGTGCTTTCTCCTCCCACACTATTTCAGTTAGGTTACACTTGCTCAGAACAGAGACTATTTCACAACCTGCCTTGCAGCTTCATGTGGTCATGAGATGCTAGGCAATTGGGTGTAAGAGAAATCTCCTGGCTGTTTCCTGGAGCCTTTCTTAAAATACAGTTGAAGCTCTCTCTTTGGCACCTTCTTTCATCACTTCTGCCACCCTGTTTCCTGAAATGATGATGTAATGGCTGAGCCACGAGCTACTATTTTGGACCACAAAAATGTAGGCCATATTTTAAAAATAGCAGAGTCAAGGAGCCTGGCCCTGAGTTTTTTGTGGAGCAGAACTATTATACTGGCTCTGAATCTTTTACCTCTGGATTTTGATGTGGAGTGAAATATATTTCTACCTTTTTAAAGCCACATATTTTTAGATGACTGTTAATGGTAGCAGAGCCTAATTCTAAGTGAAATCCTCAACTAAAAGAAGAAAGTACTAAGCTTCAGGGTGGTTAAATAATTTGCATGGGGAGTATAACGTAGAGCCTGGATTCACTCCAGGATGGCCTGACTGCTGCAAGTGGATACGAGGCACTGGCCCACATGCCATCCTACACCCACAAGTGCATTAGCTATTCTAGTTACCTCGTCAGTTTTGTCAATTTTCACAGAGTGCCATCAGCCCCAAGAACCAGGCTCACTGATTGTCCTCAAATTGCATTTTTTCTTTCATTTTGGTTAAATTTGGCAACTGATTTTAGCTAGTTTTAGATTCCCTTGCTTTCAGATAATATTGTAGGATATGTTATGAATCTTTCCAACTTTTGTGGTATGTAAAATATTAGTGGGTGGTACATGTGTGGGAGTAGGGAAGGCACAAATTCATGGCAGTTAACCTATTATAGCCATCAGCTTTTCATGGCCATTTGTCTGGCAACTAATGATGAGCACTGAAACTGGTTCCCTTTGGTGCATAGCTTATAGTCAATTCTGTCCCGAGCCAACAATAGCATAAAAAAGATACATACCCCTTCCCACACTATCTGTCTATCTCTCTATCTATCATCTATCTCTAACTATTGGCTAGATAGAACATAAAAAGCATGCAGAACTAAAAAAATAAAAATAGGACAAGGCACATAATGAAAAGTAAGTCTCTTTCCCATTTCTGTTCTTCAGTCAGTTCAGTTTCCCTCTCCAGAAGAAATATCTCCTCCCAGTGATATTGTATGCATGTTTCAGCACACGTGTATATTTTCTTCTTTTCCAAATACTAGAACATTATAAATACACTTTGCAACTTTGTATACACCTTTATTTATTTAGTTCCTTACTGGTAAGTGTTTTCATTATTTTATTACAAATAATGCCACATGAATATTCTTATACAGAGCTTATTTCTTACATATATGAGTACATTACTAGGATAAATTCCTAGAAACAGAATTGTTGGACTAAAGGATATGCAGATGAAAATTTTTTAATTTATATTTTTATTACAAACTTTGATACCACAGATGAATATATGTAACATATGTAAACTCTAAAGCATAATAGTGTCATAATGAACACTCATGGTTTTTACATTTTTTTTTTAAAGATTTTATTTTTTCCTTTTTCTCCCCAAAGCCCCCCTGTACATAGTTGTGTATTCTACGTTGTGGGTTCTTCTAGTTGTGGCATGTGGGACGCTGCCTCAGCGTGGTCTGATGAGCAGTGCCATGTCCGCGCCCAGGATTCGAACTAACGAAACACTGGGCTGCCTGCAGCGGAGCGCGCGAACTTAACCACTCGGCCACGGGGCCAGCCCCTCATGGTTTTTACATTTTTATAACGCTTTTATTTCATACTTATGTGGGTCCTCAACACTGTATTGTTCAGTTTTGCTTGTATTTATTTCCTTATAGAACATTTATGTTTTAGACCATAACATTACTTTATCTTTAATAGAGTGAATACACATTTAAGAGTGAATACACTCTAAAGTGATAAGGTATCATACATTAGAGCCATTCAATAAATTGCTTTTACCAGACATTAAGTTCTTATAGTTAAACTTTAGACTCTGAATACAACAAGATGAGATCATATCAGAGGGATCGTAAGTGCCTCATTCCCTGTTGAAATTCTTCAAGTAACTCATATTAGCATTTAGATTGGGCTTCATTTCTGTTAAAAAGTGAACACACTCTGAATTTCAAAGTAGCTTACCTCTCTGTAAAGTAGCTTACCTCTATGTAGTTTTGTTTGTCTTAAGATTTATAAAGAGTATCACACTTTATGTAGTTTCCTTGTTCTTGTGTCTTTTATTCAGGAGGTTTCTAGCATATGCATCCATATCATTGCTTGCAGATATAATCCATCCATTTTCACCGCAGATGATACTCTACAATTCAGTTATCTATTTCTCTACTACTGAAATGTGTTTGGGTATTTGATTTTGGCATGTCCATTTTTAATTTTGATACTATTTCCAAAGTGTCCTTCCTTGAGAGTAGACAAATTGTTTTTCCCAACCATCAATAAATGAGAAATCCCGGTGGCCTTTCGACTGAGTTTGGTTGGCCTTTCTGAAGCAATATTATAGACATCAAAGCAGTTTTACAAACCCTTTCATGGACATTATTAAAGAGACAGGAAAGAGGCCTCTGCTCCAGGGAGGCCTCCATGGGAGCGGTGACTAGCCCAAGATGCCCATCAGCTGGGGCCACGCTGGGAGGTTTGAAGATAGAGAAGACATTTGTCTTAGAACCTGGCAAGATCTCCATAGCATGATTTCACACCTTGTCTGGTTTTCTGAATTTGTTAGAGGGGCAAATGAAAAGATATCTTTCCGCCTGTGACAAAAGTTATTGTAACACAGAGGAAAAAAAATGTCAGATTGACATGTGGTAAGACGCAAAGACTGACAAATGAGGTCTGAGAAGAAATCCTACCTGTGGTCAGCAAACTGGCACCAGGATGTTTGGGAAAAGCCCTGCCCTGGCCTGAGGGCAGAAGGGAATTTCACAGAGCAAGGGAAGAGGGAGAAGAAGGAAGATAGAGTCCAGATTTGTTATTCTCATTCCTTGAAAGGACACTGTTTCTCAGAAATCCAGATGCTCTCTGGGTAGGGAGTCCTCTGAAATCCCCAGCTCCAGTGGGCGTTCCTCTGCTGACACCTGGAGTTGCATGACAGTGGCATCGTTAACACTCACAGTCCCGGGAGAGCAGTTCTCAGTTACCTTTGCACCAGGCTGCAATCTTGCTCCGGGTTCTTTTTTGTTTTTAAAGATTGGCCCTCAGCTAACACTGTTGCCAATCTTTTTTCTTTTCTTCTTCTTCTCCTCAAAGCCCCACAGTATATAGTTGTATATTTCAGTTGTAGGTCCTTCTGGTTGTGCTATGTGGGATGCTGCCTCAGCATGGCTTGATGAGTGGTGCTAGGTCCGCCAAGATCCGAACCAGTGAAACCCTGGGCCACCAAAGTGGAGCACGGGAACTTAACCACTTGGCCATGGGGCCATCCCTTCCTCCAGCTTCTGGCTCCTGCTCTCACAGGCTCTTTGCTTACTTCTGCCAAGTCGGGCAGGATAGAGTGATCTAGGCAGGGCCTTCCAGCTGGGAATACTCTTACCTATATAAGGGCCCCAAACTCTTCTTATTTTCACTCATCCCAAGGCTCCTTGCATTCTCTGCTTTCGTTTGTCTCTCTGTATCCCTTCCCCTAACTTGTACCTTTCCTGTAATAAGAAGACCTTTTCTTTTCAGTGAAGCACAATATGATAAGAAGAAGGCAAGGACTATAGAAGTGGAGATTTGCATTTGAACTCTTGCTTACCAGCTACTAATAATATGACTGTGGGTGAGTTAGCTTCTTGCTTATCAATATAAAGATACTAATATTTACCTCATTAGAATGCTAAAACAGTTAATGAGGTACCATTTAATAATATGCAGTTCCTGAAATATAATAAGTACTCACTAAATATTTTCCAATTTTTGTTATTCATTTACTTCTTCATTTATAAATTCATTCATGCATTTAGCAAATATTTATTAAATATTTTCTGTGCCAGACAATATGCCTGGGAAGTGCTGAAGATACAAGTTAAGTAAGACACAGTCATGACCCTCCAGATGCCTGCCGTTTACTGGGGCAACAGACAAGTAAACAGATGATCTTCTTGCTGGAGAAATGTGCTCTGAGAGGCTTACGGAGGGAGTGTGAGAGGACAGAAGATGGGCACATGACCCAGAATAGGA